>NC_081557.1:266872074-266979300 GCF_022355385.1 Mustela nigripes | reverse complement strand
GTGAGTGCTGTGAAGTGTGTAAACCTGGTGATTCACAGACCTGTACCCCTGGGTATAAAAATATATGTTTATAAAAAATAAAAAATTAATAAAAAAAATTAAAAATAAAAAAAATTAAAAAAAAAAGAAAAGAACTAATGACCAGAAACAATGTCTAAATCACAGGTAAGATATTTTTAGGTAGGAGACTTTGCTGTTCTATTAATTTCCATTGGAGTGAATGCTAAAATATTTAATGTAAGGCCAAAGTTAGACTGGTTAAAAAGTAACTGAAAACAAACTAACGTAAACAATGAACACTCTTCCCCAACCCCACCAAGTTAGCTTTGGTTTTTATACACATTGAAGTTCAATGACTATTGAGCACCTTCTATATGCCAGACATTGTGATAAATACCAGAAATACAAAAATTAGGAGCCTATCTTTGATGTAGAGAATCATGTAAACTTTTTAAGATAAAGTGGTAATTTAAGATAAAGTGGTAATTAAAACTTGCTTTACTCAGCTGTGGGGAGACAGAAAACCTCTTAAATAAAAGGATGTCAGTTCAGACTTTTGAAAGATGAGTGTTATGTTAGCCAGATAAAGAAAATGAAAAAAGAATAATTAACAAAAGTATGGAGACATAAAATAGTAATGATGTGTAGAACTAGAGTATATAATAAAATTGCCAATTATGTTTTACTTCATTGAACTAGTACTTACTATTTACCTACTATGTGCCAGACCCTGTACTAGGCAGTGAGAATCAAACAGTGCATGGGATAAAAATGTTCTCCACACTTATGGGGCTTACTATTGACCAAACTTAGGACATCTTAAGGAATTTTGGTTTTCTTGATAATTTTAACATTCACAAATTCACTCTTGCAGGTATAAGTTAACGTTAATTTGATAAGTTAACATATTGAGGAAAATATATAATCATCATCACCATCATATAAGATAGAAATGTTATTTAATTAGAGAGTCATCATTACAATTAAAAAAATTGATTTAACTATGCAGTCATCAAAAGAAATAAAATCTTGCCATTTGCGATGATGTGGATGGAACTAGAGGGTATCATGCTTAGTGAAATAAGTCAATCGGAGAAAGACAACTATTATATGATCTCCCTGATATGAGGAAGGGGAGATGCAACGTGGGGGGGTTGGGGGTAGGAAAAGAATAAATGAAACAAGATGGGATCAGGAGGGAGACAAACCATAAGGGACTCTTAATCTCACAAAACAAACTGAGGGTTGCTGGGGGTAGGGGGGTAGGGAGAGGGTGGTTGGGTTATGGACACTGGGGAGGGTATGTGCTATGGAGAGTGCTGTGAAGTGTGTAAACCTGGCGATTCACAGACCTGTACCCCTGGGGCTAATAATACATTATATGTTAATAAAAAATTTAAAAAATTAAAAAATTGATTTAAAGAATGGTTTGGTCCTGAAAAAAGAAAAGGAACAGGAAAACTTAGAAGAACGATGATTCAGTATTGTTTTTGATGAAATAGCACATTTTCTCTAATCTATCTCCAAAAAATTATGTAACATCAACCTGAGTTATTCAGTATTATTTATAATGAATTGCTAGAAATATTATTTTGCTATAAGAGTTGAAGAAATTCCTTTATTGGATAAGAGTCCCAGTTGTCCATTGCAACTTATTATCGCTATAGAAAATTGCTAATTCTGTAATAACTAATTTGGCAAAACAATGGGATTAAAAAGAGTTGGAAACAACTGTTAGAATTGTAATACAAAGCATACTTTGGAAATATCGCAGGTTCAGTTCCAGACCACTGGAATAAGGCAGCTATGACAATAGAGTGAGTCAAATGAAATTTTTGGTTTCACAGTGCAAATACTATACTTTAGTCCATGAAGTGTGCAATAGCATTATATTTAAAAACAATCTATATATCTTAATTTAGAAATACTTTATTACCAAAAATGCTAACTCATCTGAGCTTTCAGCAGGTCATAATCTTTTGCCAGTGGAGGGTGTTGTCCCGATATTGATGGCTGCTGACTGATCAGGGTGATGGCTGATGAAACCATTGGGACAGCTACAGCAATACTTAAAATAAGAAAACCGTGAAGTTTGCCACATTGATCAAATATCTTATGAACAATTTCTCTGTAGCATGTGATGCTGTCTGATAGCATTTACTCACAGAATTTCTTTCAAAATTAAGGTCAGTTCTTGGGGCACCTGGGTGGCTCAGCAGGTTAAGCATCTGCCTTCAGCTCAGGTGATGAGCTCAGGGTCCTGGGATGGAACCCCCTGTGGAGCCCCCTGTCGGGCTCCCTGCTCAGTGGAGTGTCTGCTTCTCCCTTTGCCCCTCCCCCCATTCATACTCTCTCTCTCAAATAAATAAATAAAATCTTTAAAAAAGTTAAAGTCAATTCTCTTAAACCCTGCCACTGCTTTATTAACTAAGTTTACATCATGTCCTAAATTCTTTGCTGTCATTTCAGCAATTGTCACAGCATCCTCGCCAATAGTAGATTCCATCTCAAGAAACCACATTTTTGCTCATCCAGGAGAAGCAACTGACGGTCTATTAAATTTCGTCATGAAATCTCAGCAATTCAAATATAATAATAATGAAAAAGTTTGAAGTACTATGAGCAGTATCAAAATGTGACAAGGAGACACAAAGTAAGCAAATGCTGTTGGAAAAATTGTGCTGATGGACTTGCTCAACACAGGGTTGATACAAACTTTCAATTTGTATAAAAAAAAGAAAAAAGAAAAAGAAAAGCACTATCTATGAAATGCAATAAAACAACTTTTGTCCATAACCCCTGCTTCAGAGAAAGAACAGATACATTAGCAAGGTTGACAGTTTTTAATGTGAATTTACAAATCATGTATTGATAAGAATGAATCTGGGCAGAGCTTGTCATTTATTCATCTCTAATGTAGTTAATGTTTATGAGTGTTAGTTTCAAAATAGGTTCTGTGTAGCAAATTCAGAAAGCCTTTGTCTATAACAACTAAACCAAACATATCCTTAGGACTTTTGTCTGATTACATCAAGGGTGGTCTGTAGATTTAGATGCTAAGGCAATCAGAGATGAAAGAAACAATTGAATGGAAGTAGTAGTACAGGTGTTCATATTTAAACACCTTAGACAAAATAAGTGTATCAGATTATGAAGAGATCAATAATAAAGTTACATTGTTGGGGCATCGGGGTGGGGGGTGCGATCCCATAAGTGTCTGATTCTTGGTTTCAGTGCAGGTCATGACTTCAAGGTCTGGATCTCAAGATCCCCACACCCCCATGCCCGCCCCAGTCCCTGGCCTCACCAGCCGGTGGGGTTCCGAGCTCAGCAGGTAGTCTGCTTAAGATTCTCCTCTGCCCCTCCCCACTGTACTCTCAGCTCTCAAATAAATAAATACATCTTTAAAAAAATAAAAGTTATATAGATTTTACACTTAAATGAAAAATCAAAAAGTTAAAAGTCACAAATGCTTTTATGAAATTGGGAAGTTGCTCCTGGTCTCAACCGAAATCAAAGGCAGCCTCTGCTAAGGCCTGGGGATACTTTAAGCCATGAAACAGTCAGCCTTCTAACAGGAAAGGGTATGGACTCTTACTAAGACGGCTTGTATAGCCAGTGACTGCAATAATCAGGAAGAAGTGTTCTGTGTGGTGCCGCCGTGATAAATATTCATGAATGGAGGATACTAAAACCAGAGCAGGAAGCGCTCTTGTCACCACTTGAGCTTTGATATGTCTTCATTGTCTGGATATGTACACGCTGCAAAATTCAAGGAACTGTGTCTGAAAAAGAAATGCAGCTTTGTCATCTGTCCACCCTCTGTCTTACCCATTACAGCATATATTATCTCGTCATTTGCCTTATCAGTTCTTCGTCTTCTCTTCATTATCTCTTTTGAATACAAATGTCATATATTATGTGCCCATATTAAATTCCAACCTGAAAGAATTTCAGTGTTTATCAGACGAGCAGGTAAATGAGACTGTGTTTGAGTTAAAGAAGGGATGTGATGTCATTACATAAATTGCAATCTGAAGTTATGGACAGGGCTTTTTTATTATTATTATTGTTCCTGATTTACTGACTCTGTAAAAGCATACTAACATATTTATCACCCAGAGGAAAGTGCCCTTGCTGATTAGAAAACTGCACAACTCTTGCATAAAAAAATCATTCCCCAAATATTCGAAAGTACATTTAGAATTTCGGTTTGCTCTGAAGAATTCTATAAAAAGTGTTGAGATGAGGCCGACATAGTCAACATAAAATGTGCTCAATAGGGCTCAAGAACCTTAGGTTACTTGTGATGTGAAAATGAGGTATAAGTACTTAATCATCACTAAAACAACTTAAAAGATTGTCAACACAGATGGATTCCTCTACAGTGCAAGGTCACCTACTGAGACCTCATATCTCCTAATCTAAGATCAGTGTTATCCTTATCTGCACAGTGGTAAATCAGATGATTCTTTACCCAGAATCACTGCCAACTAGGAATAAACAATAGAGGTAGAGGAAAGAAATCTAAAAATACTGTGAAGAACATACCCATTTTATAGATGGAGAAACTGAGGCAAACAGAGGCTATACAGTTTAAGAGTTAAGAGGGAATTCAAGGATAATTCAATGCAAGCTCCTCATTTAATCAAATGAGAATATTGAGGACCAGAGAAGCCCACTCTTTAGTCCAAAGACATATGATAATAATGTGAAATTAATCAGACAACTCAAGGACCAATAAAAGCTTTTGGCAACTTAGTCTATTATCAAATTTCCATATGATCACCTAGTTTATTCTGACTATTTGAACCACAAATGGGATCCTTTACTAGATTAGAGCCATTTTTTTAAAATACTAAAAATATGATTAAATTAATCACCAATAAGTTGGTGAGGTACAAATGGTCATGAATCAAAAAAGCAAGTTAAGATTTTAATTCAAGAATTAAGACTCAGTCCCTCTTAGTAGGACCCATGGATCTATTCATTTTGAACATATTTTCTGTGTTTCATTTCATTTAGTCTAGAATTTTCCTAGATCAGACTCTGATTAAAGAAGGCATGTACAGGAGCATCTGGAGAGTTCAAGTCACAAAGGAAAAGCATAATTTTCTTTCTCCACTAATTCAGTTTTTAATGTTCCATCAAATAAAGTTCCAATTATGAGTATAAGGAGGATTCAGTAAATAACAACACTGCAGATTTTTTCATTCCTTTTTGACACGAATTTCTCTATTATCACAGAGGAAAGCAAATAATGATTAATGAGGCATGATCTTCTTTTGTTTCCTATCTCAATATTATTCGCCAGCCTTGCCAAGCTGCGGTAATGATTCCACAAGCCACGAGAAAGTCACCAAATTATTCCACCAAAGAATGGAACCATTGCATGTTTTGCCTTCTTGTTCCTTCCGTCAGTGAGACAGAAAACTGCTTCATTCAAATTTGCATACCCTAGTTTCAAAGGATTCCCCCTTTCTCCAGCACTCAGTTCCATCTGTTCCCCAAGACTCAGAGTATATCAAAACTTGACCAAAAAGTGTCAGTCTTTAGAGATGTATTTCTAGCCACCAGGAAGTAAAGGGCTTTTGTTCTGAACCAAACATTCATTGTGAAAATTTTACTTTAAACATATTGTACAAACACATGGGCTATCCTCACGCCTCAGGCTTTGAGGCAAGGCCCTGCGGAGGGGGACAAGAAACCTGGGGAAGGGTAGCCCTTAAGGAAGATTAGGGAAAAAAGTCCTTAAAATTCATTTTAAGATGAAAAAGAATTGGAAAGTCTTAGTTTCTGGCTTTTGATGTTTTTATATAATTTGTACATGATTAAGCCCAGATGTTAAGTTACAATAGTCTATGTGCTAAGTGCTAACTATTATCACTTGGGCTGTTCAAAAACTCAATTTGCATTTAAAAAAAAATCTCTGAAACTCAATCTGGTACTTACTAGTGATGTTACCTAAAATCAATTTAATGAGTTACATTTATTCCTACCAAACCTGTGCAATTCAGTAGGTTTTATTATTAGAATTATAATTCTATTAAAAATCGAGCATGGTAATGTTCTTACAGCATTATTCACAACAGCCAAAGGATAGAAACTAGTCAAATGTCCATTGATGAAAAAATGGATAAACAAAATGTGGTATATTCAGTCTTAAAAGGAAATGGAATCCTGACCCATACTACAACATGGTAGACCTTGAGGACATTATATTAAGTAAAATAAGCCAAACATAAAAGGACAAATACAGGATGATGATTCTATGTTTATGAAGTAACCTAGATTGATCAAACTCATGGAGACAGACAGTAGAATAGTATTTACTGGAGACTGTGGGAAGGAAAACTGGGAAGTTTTTGCTTAATAATTCAGAGTTCTGTTTTCAGAAAATGAAAAAGGTCTAGAGATGGATGGTAGTTAAGGCTATACAACAGTGTGAATGTACTTAATGTCACTGAATTCTCCACTTAATGGTGAAAATAATAAGTTTTAGATATAAGTTTTAAGAAGTGTGTTCAGTTATTAATAAGACTTTATATTTTAAAACTCACTGATTCCAGGAATAGCTATCATTATAGGTCACCCTTTAACAAGGTAGACGACATAAATTAGCTTTATGTCACAGGAGGGAAAAGAGATACAGGATAATAACCTCTGGACAACCTCCGAGGATATCAGAGTCCACATTAGAAGACAGTTATGTGATGAGGCACCTGAGTGGCTCAGTTGGTTAAGCATCTATTTTCGGCTCAGGTCATGATCTCTGACCCCTGGGATGAAGCCCTGCATTAGGCTCCCTGCTTAGCCAGGACCCAGCTTCTCCTTCTCCCATTCCCCCTGATTCTGCTCTCTCTTCCTCTTTCTCTTTAATAGATAAATAAAATATATATATTTTTAAAAATATGACAGTTCTATGATTCTTCTTTTCTTCCCAGAATGAGAAATTATGCCCATAACCCCAAATACAATACTCATCTTTCATAAAATTGAAGTTAACCATCTATTATTTCTTGACTCTTCCCTTTGGACCACAACCCTACCTCTAATGACCAATTCCCTCCACCTCATGCATTATTCCAAGTCAGGGCCCCTTCTGATCTCCTTCCATCCTCAGTCCAGTATCCTGAAAATTCCGTCTGACCTACCGTCTCCAACACCAGATAAACTCTGGCTCTTTCTTGGTCTCCACCCAGTCTTGCCCATCCTCCTCCAGCCAAATTGTTGTGGCCCCCTTCTGCCAAGGAATTACATTAATAAATTAAATTAAACTTGTTCAATTAAGAATGAGTCATGTCATAAAAATAAAGTTTTATTTCCAGAAAATATATTTGTTCTTTTTCTAGGGTTCTCAATACTTTGATCTGAAGAATACATATCAAGCCATTGAGGTATTGAGCCAATACCTTCCAGATAAAAATTTGGGGCATAAGAAACATTGAGCACCACCTTTCAGATTTGTGACTTTGGACTCCACCTGAAGTCCGCTTAGGCTCAAAGCCAAGTTTGCACTCTGATTTCTACCTTAGTCTATAGTGGTTTTTAGCAGTTCATTAAAGGTCATCCTTGGGGACCTAGAATGACAAAGGAAAACCATACTGGGTAATGTGGAAGCTGCTCTACTTTCTAGAACTTTGTAATGACAAGAGATAGCACACACATGTCAGAAATAAGAATTATCATAAGAAAGATACAGATGGACCCTTATGAGAAATCAGAAATTAGAGACGTTATTTTGTTATAAACCCAGAAAGAATTTAAGGGGTATGCCATGTTCAGATAGCCTATAATCTCGAAATGGTTTTGTGTTTTATATGTACTAACCTAAAGTACTTGTGTTAGTCCATTGGGGCTGCTATAATGGAATAATACCGTAAACCAGGGGGCTTATAAACAACAAACACTTACCTCTCACAGTTCTGGACACTAGGAATTCCAGTATCAAAGTGCCAGCAGATTTGGTGTCTGGTGAGAGTCGGCTTCCTGGCCCACAGATGGCTGTCTTCCGTCTGTATCCTCACATGAGGGAAGGGAGCCCTCCAGGGCCTTCTCTCCAAGAGCACCAACCTCATTCCTGAGGGCTCTGCTCTCATGACCTAATCACCCCTAGAAACCCCACCTTCTAATACTAGCACATTGAGGATTATGTTTCACCATAAATGGGGGGGGGCATAAAAGCAATTTAATAAGAATACTTTATGTCAAAAATTCTTTTGCAAAATAATATAGCCATCTCTTTTTTCTTTTTAAAAATGTATTATGTGGGGCACCTGGGTGGCTCAGCGGGTTAAGCCTCTGCTTTCGGCTCAGGTCATGGTCCCAGGGTCCTGGGATCGAGCCCCACATCGGGCTCTCTGCTCAGCGGGGAGCCTGCTTCCTCCTCTCTCTCTGCCTGCCTCTCTGCCTGCTTGTGATCTCTCTATCTGTTGAATAAATAAATAAAATCTTTAAAAAAAATAAATAAAAATGTATTTTGTATTTATTGCTTAAAGATATATTGTCAATTCTTAAAGAAGTATATTCGATTTCATTTCATTTTTAGAGTTCCAGAGGGTATTTAATAAAATATTTAACAAAAAATTATATATGCCCAAGTGAAATTAAAACAGTAAACAAGGCAATAACTTCTGCTAAGGCCTAGCTTTGCTTCTGTACTTCTTAATGAATAGAAAAGCATATATGTATATTTATGGGTGGGTATATGTACATGTGTATCTGCATATATTATTAAATCCACAAATGGAAGTCTATCCTCTCTGTACACTGTGCTGACATTTATTTGATTTTTTTAACTTAATACATTTTAAAGACAATTTTTATGAATACATATAATTCATAAAGTTTCAATAGTTTTCAGTGTATGACTATGCCACAGGGTGCAACCATAACATTTAACTGCTTACCACCATCTTTCTATGTTTAAATCAATGCTATAATGAATATCCCTATACACACATCTTTCTGCATGTGTGAAAAATGTCTGTAGGCTACATTTCTAAAAATAGAATTGTTGGACCAAAGGATGTATAGATTTAAATTTTTTTGTCTGTCTGGTTTTTTAAAATGATGGACATATAGCTCCAAAGACATTGCGCCAATATATATTCTCACCAATAGTATTTAAGAGTGTGGTTTCCCACACCCTGGCTAATCCTTTTTTTTTTTCCCCTCAAATTTATGATCTAGCTCCTCTGATAGATTTAAAATGGATGGAACTAGAGGGTATTATGCTGAGTTTTAAGTGTCAATCAGAAAAAGACAATTATCATGATTTCGCTCTTGAGTGGAATTTAAGAAACAAAACAGAGGATCATAGGAGAAGGGAAGGAAAAGCAAAATAAGAGGAAATCAGAGAGGGAGACAAACCATAAGAGACTCAACTCTAGGAAACAAACTGAGGGCTGCTCAAGGGGACAGGGTAACTGGGTCGTGGACATTAAGGAGGGCACATGGTGTGATGAACTCTACGTGTCATATGCAACTAATCTTTGGAACTAATAACACACTATACATTAATTATTTGAATTAAAATAAGAAAATTAAAATCGTGCCTCATTAATAGTTCATCTTGAATTTCTTTGGTAACAAATGGTGCATAATTTTATAGAAGCCATTTGTACTTCCTTCTCTGAGACCTACCCGATCAAGTCCTAAACTTTTCCTAAGAGAAAAGAGAATCTAGAAAACGCAAGCAACTCACTAGAAATCTGACTGACATCTGTTTAGTAGATGTCCCTGCTTGATGTTACACATCCGAGAATTGACTTATTTTTAGGAAATTCTAAAAAGAAACTTGTGGAATTTTGCATCTCCTAATGCATTCATGTGGAGAGGACAACTCCCACTATGAACTGAGTCCGGAAGGAAAGAACAAGTGCATGAGGAAGAGGCAGGGGAGGAGACTGGAGAAGAGAACCACGGTAGTGAGGGGAGAGGGAGGAGACTGTGAGGGAGCAAGGAGGGGCCGAATGAAGCAGGAGGAGGAGGAGAAAGGAAGGAAGGAAGATGCATGGGCAGAAAGAAGAGGGAAGGGAGGTAAGTATCCCAATGTCTGAACTAATTTCTACTGTATTAGAGTAGTGTTGTTAATAAGGCACAAAATTTCTTCATGTGGAATTTTTCTGAATCTTGCTGTTTGAGCTATGGGTAGAAATAATAGGAGTGTTAGTGTGTACTTTGCAAACGTGCTGTATGCATTTTCTCCCAAAGTTAATATCTATAAGCGTTTAGTTTTCTGGGATGTTTACTTGTTATCTCTTTCTGACCCCCATAGAGTCTATTGTAATGAGTAAGTAGAGAAAGTTCAGATTTCTTAAGGTGACTTACTTTCATACTTTTCACCAGATTCTTTTGTGCTCTTGTATCCAAATCCTTATGGATGGGGTTAAAGAACAGCTCCTACGACACTTTGGCCAAGAACAGAAAGAGTGCTGAGAAAGTCCCAGTGTGTTATGAGAATTAGTGTGAGCTTACTTTGAATTAAAGTCAGAATTTAAAACTGAGGGCTGCTGGGGGTGAGACAGTAAGGAGAGGGTAGCTGGGTGATGGACGCTGGGGAGGGTGTGTGCTGTGGTGAGTGTCGTGAAGTGTGTCAGCCTGACGATTCACAGACCTGTGCCCCTGGGGCAAACAATACATTATGTGTTAATAATACATACACACATACATACATACATACATTTTCAAAAAGTCAAAATTTAGCTATTTTTAGATAACTTACAAAGCTTATGAAGTTTTGTAAAATTCTGATAATTTTAGTTATTCGTCCTTTATTTTGTGATTTTTTCTCCTAATTGCTGTATTGTTTTGTTTTATAAAGTACCATAGCAGAAGCAGCACAGCATGAGGTCCATACGTTATCCACCTGTGCTTTGCAAAAACGTATGACTCTTCCAAGAACAATGCATCTCTGAAAGAACAAAATTAACTGGCTATTAGGTTGTAACTGCAAAAGAGAAGATAATTAGTGGCTTTGAGAAAGAAAATTAAGTTCACAAATTAGAATGAAAATTTTTAATTGGCAAAAACAAAATTTAAGAGTCCTGAAAGAATTTATTTTAGAGAAAACACTCAAGCAATTAAATTGTAAACACTTACTAAACAAATGCAAGGGAATGTAACAATTGATACATTAATATGATAAATCAGTGTTGGTAAAATTTAGGGAAGTATTAAGTGATTTGGAAACATCACTGAAAGAAATGAGAACTCATTGTCATAATAAACATGACAAGGGCAGCAGATGATCTGCCTAGTAATATATTTTATTCAGATATCATTTCAAAATTTAGAAGTATAGTATCAATGAACAAAGGATTTTCTGGTAATGTCATACGTAAGTGTTTTAGTTGACTGCTCTGGCTCTCTGAAATATAAAGGCCTTTTGCATTAACTCCAAATGAAAAGATAAATGGCTTCCTTTTCCTTCGTTTCTAACCAACATCCATTGGCCTATCTCCAGTATCCTGTGTACCATAGAAAGGTCATGTAGCATAGGTTCAGTTTATGAACCTGTACACATGTGTCAAGTATGTGTTCTTGCAAAATGAGATGATTAAAAGGGGATTTCTGTTTGAGCAGATGTTAGTATTTAGGAACATAACAGAATTGTATCATCACAAGTCTGAATGAAAGGGGAAAGGCACACACACAAAATATTTGAAAGGCATTTTGTAATATATCTGAATAACTGTCAGCATCTTCTTTTTCTTTTTCTTCTAAAAAAACTACATGTCTTTTATTTAAATTATGTCTTTCATGAATCCTCCCATAAAAATAAATTATCTTCTTAATAAATCACCTTCTTTTTTCATGAAAATCTGCTTATATGTGACCAAAATAATTTGAAATGAGTGTGGTAGATGTATCATATGTAAGGACACCCATGTCTCTGTACTGACTTTTGAATTTCTCAGAGATTTAACCCAACAAGTTTATTAGAAGATTAGTATACATTTATCAAAAGATACTGGCTCTCAGAATGTTTGTTCGAAAGATTCAATCTTAGTATGGGGGTGCAAGATAGCAGGGATGAAACTCGAGCTTTGTTATGATTCTTCCATCTGTCACTAGGTAGATATACGACTGCAGGAAGATCATTCTATCTATTGAGGATTTCATTTACTTCATCTGTGAACTACAGGAGTTAGACAAATAATTGTTTCCCCAATGAGTTCCATGCAGAGCTCTATAGAGGAATGTTCGAAAAAGTAGCCTTCTTTACGATATGCAATGCATAGTAACATATGAATTATTCAGAAAAGTTGTTCAGGAAAGAGACATGTGGAACATTGCCTAACCACAAAAATCTCTTCAAGAAAAGGCTACAAACATCCTAAAAACTGTGTCTTGATTAAACAATGGACAAAGGAATCCTTAGGATTTTTTAGCCCTAAACATTTATAATTTATTATTTAACTTATAAGAGTTTTAAAGTTTATAAATTTAAAATTTATAATTTAGTAGCTATTTATAATTTAGTGGTTAGTAGTTTGGTAGTTATATAATAGTTAATTTAATAATTATAGCGTAATTCTGAATGCTGAAACTTAAGATCATAATTTTAAAAATAAACTGATGAAAAGATCATAATGATGCATATAAATCCAAATAATTTATATCAAAATTAATTCTAATCATGCATTCCCAGTGTTGATAATTAAAATGTAGAGAGTTTTGACATCATATGTTCATAAGATAGCTCAGTAGATGACTTTAGCCAAGACACAAATATGCATCTACTTAAAACCAGTATTTTTAATAGCCAAATGCATTTCAGTGTTTTACTTTCCAAAGCAAAAAAGTGTAAAAACTTTTCATGTAGTCCCTAAGTCAAACATTAAATTTTATATAATAAAATTTTTTTCTTAAAGAAAAACTCATTAGATATTCAAAATTTCAAACCCTTTTTTTTAAAATATTTTTTTTATTTATATTTTTTATTTTTTATAAACATATATTTTTATCCCCAGGGGTACAGGTCTGTGAATCACCAGGTTTACACACTTCACAGCACTCACCAAAGCACATACCCTCCCCAATGTCCACAATCCCACCCCCTTCTCCCAAACCCCCTCCCCCCAGCAACCCTCAGTTTGTTTTGTGAGACCTATGTTTTGTCTCCCTCCCAATCCCATCTTCTTAAGTGGGTACGAGAAGAATGAATGAATGAATCAAACCCTTTCTTAAATGCTCTCCTATAATTTGCCTTTTGTGAGTGTATTGTTGGTACATGAATCAAAAATCCCTATTAGACATTTATACTACTGGTTCTTAATTATACAGCACAGATTCCACTGAGAAGAGATCTCTGGGTGCTAAAAGCTAATCAGATAATCTCAGAAAGTCCCTCCGACTGCCATTTAACATTTAATCATGTGTTAACCATAAATTAAACATTCAGTCTCTGGCATCCTTTGAGTAGTCTGGAGGTGCGGGCTTGCTGTTTACAATTTTGACCTGTCACCAAGCAGTCCAGCCCACTTACAGAAAATGAAAGCTTACATGGTTGATATTTACAAGTGGGTTAATGTAAATTTAACCCACTTGTCTTTCAGATACCTGTCAACTGTGAGTTTCTCCACATTTATGTTTGGTATCTTTCAGTGGTCATAACCTTGCATCCTAGTCTATCAGAAGCCACAGGACTTATTCATGGTCCCTTCTTGTTGTGTCCTTGATTAGGCTAGAACACTCAGCCACGGTTAAGTGATAGTGGGCAAAAAGAGTTCATGATGACACTACTAAGAGTTAAATTCTTATCCAAATGTATCCTGTCAGGCTAGTTGGCCCTCTTTGGGGAGCTGCTCAGGACATTATTAAGTTTCCCCATACCCTGAGACAGCCTTATGTAGTTTCACTTTCGAATAAATCCCCTTACCGGTTGGTGAATGAACTTTATCTCTTGAAGTGTATAAGCAGTTCGTGTCTACTTCTTGTGTTAATAATAGTTGATCAAAGTAACAGAATAAGAAAGGCACCAGTTTCTCTAAAACCAACAATGACTTGTTTGGACACGAGGCTCAGTTCTACGCACAGCCTACTTACCATCCCATTCTGTGAACATCTACCTCCTTCTTTGTCCGTCCACATTGTTCTCATTATCCTCTGTCCCACCCCAATGTTACTATCACAGTGTAATTCACCATCCTCTTCTTCACCCCCCCACGTGGGCTTGTGAACTTCCTGCCTCCTGCCTGAATTACAGCCACAGGAGCTTCGATGTCCTTAGTAAGGCCAAGCTCTCCCATCTCCCATTACAGCATTCACAGTGACCAAGTTATTCTTTGAGCAGTGTTTTCATCATGTCACTACCATAATCAGAAAGGTAAAAGGCTAACTGACCAATACACACCATAGATAGCGTGTCCATAGGAACTATAGTCAGACGTAATCAAATATCAGAGATACCAGCTTCAGCCACTCCTACCTTCTCCAACCCCCTCTTAGTTGCTCTTCTAAGCTGTTACCCCCTCAACACAATGTCTGTCTTCGACTCTTAGACTCATGTTTTTTCTTACCTCTCCTACCTCAGCAGGGAACGTGAAGTCACCAGATGTGAGTTATGTAAGTCTTGCCTTTACAAACGTACCCACATTGATTACGATTGCTTTTTTCTCTTTTATCACTCAAGAGAAGATGTTCCTCTACCTGTTTATTACTAACCCTTCTCACCACACTGAGTCACATTCTCTACACAGTCTCAAGTAATGTGCTCTCCAGCTGTCCCTGCCCTCCCTCCTGTTTCTTCTCCCTCCCTTTCTCGTGGTTTCATCTCTTCATCTTATAAACCCACTCAATTCTCTCCCATCTTTAGAAGGCCTTTCCTTGTCCCAATCTTCTGATTGTCTCCTTCCTTTCTCTTCCAGATTATTAAAAATTGTCTTCATAAAACTCCACTTGCTTATTTGTGTTTCTCAACCACTGAGATCTGGTTTCTGTTTCTACTATTCACTGAACCTCTTCTAAACACTGTTCTGGAAAAGGTCACAGATTGTGGTAGGGAGATTTGTAGAACGTCCTTCCTCGAGTGATCTCCACCTCCTATTATTCATGCCCTTAGTAATCCTTTCCCCTTGAGTGTGAAATTCTTCTAATAGAGTATTTCAGAGGTGATAGGATGTCACTTCAATAATTGGGTTTCAAAAGACTGTGACTTCTGTCTTGCCAACACTCTTTATTTCTTTTTTGGTTTTCATTACTTTTTTAAAGATCTGACTTATTGATTGACACAGAGAGAGAGAGAGAGATCACAAGTAGGCAGAGAGGCAGTCAGAGAAAGAGGGGGAAACAGGCTCCCCCCTGAGCAGAGAGTCTGATGTGGGGCTCAATCCCAGGACCCTGAGATCATGACCCAAGCAAAAGGCAGAGGCTCAATCCACTGAGCCACCCAGACACCCCTTGGCTTTCATTACTTGATGAAGCAAGCAACAATACTGGAGAGGCCCATGTGGCAAGGAACAGACAGCAGCCTCTGGCTGTCAAAGAAGAACTGAAATCCTCCTTCCAACAACCAGTGAGGAACTAAATCCTGCCATGTGAGTTTGGAAGTGAAATCTTTACCATCTGAATTTTCTTATGAAACCCAGTCTTGGTCATCACCTTGACTACAACTTTGTAAGATAAGATAAGAATAAGATACAGATAAGCCATGTTCATATTCCTGAAACAGGCAAATTGGGAGAAAATAATCATGTTGTTTTGTGATGTTTTTTTCCTGTCAATTCTCTTTACTTCTCTTCCTGCCTCTCCAGGCATCCTGAACTTCCTCCACTAGGTTTTCTTCTGTATATCTACTACATTGCGACATGGCTGAAGAGTTTGTCTTCTGCTCCCTTCTCCTTTTACTCCATGTTTTCTCTACTGAATACCTCAGATTCTTATTATTTGAGCTAACATTTTCATCTAAAACAAAACTCATGTATCTAATTGCTTACTATATATCTCTACTAGATATTTCTACTTCAAGTGTAACATATGCAAAGTGAAATGGGTTATTATCCCCTGACAAGCTCTCTTAGAACTGTAACTGACCAGTCATCAAATGCTTGGCAATTCTCTTTTTTTGAATCCAAGCTTTGTCCATCATTCCCATTGCCTCTGTCTTGGCTATGGCCCACACTACCTCTTGCCTGAATCATTTCATACTCTCGGACCAAATTCTTGCTTCCATGATTACCCTCCTAATGTCATCCTGTAGGAGAATGGATTATCAAAAAGATATAGCTGATCATGTTACAGCACTGCCTAAAATTTTTCAATAACTCCTACCACCTGTACTTAAGAACAAAACCCTCTCTTGAAAGAAAGACCCTCCTTGTTCACTGTCCAGTTTTGTTTCCTCTAGTCATCTCCCTTCCTCTCCCCTTTCCCCATTCCCTTGAAGCCATCACACTATTTCCATTTGCCCAACAGTTTATGTCAGGATCAACAGTTCTCTCTGCTATAAATACCATTCCTCCCAGACCCAATTCCTTGAGAAACTCCTAGGCAACTCATCTCTCCTATCATTTCTATTCAGTCTAGTTCAGCTAAGCAAATAAGTGTGGATCATTTTCTTTGGCCGGGAGGAGGACTGAGTCTTTCAGAAAGTTACAAATCCGATGGCGGCACCCAGAATTCTGTGAGATGGCCATTAACCCAGACTGGGAATTCAGGAAAGATCTTCTGGAAGAGGTTTGTCGTCAGTCAAAAGTAAGACATGAATGAGTTGGGTGATTCACACACTACAGTAAGTGGAGTGTTTAGCTCCTTTCTCCTTCTGGTCTCTCTTTCCCATCTTTCAAGAATTAGGTGAAGATCTGTGATATACTACATTCTCCTTCAACATGCTTCTCTGTTGTATTTTGTGCTGTTGCCACTTCTTGTTTGAATTGCTAATTTCTTAATTTGATTGTGAGCTTCTGGAAAAGTTAGGAGTAAATCTGAGTTATCATTGTAGTTTCAGCAACCAGCATGATTTTTGCCATTTTATAAATGCTCAATAATTGCTTCTTTTATTTAAAGTCAGAGTTATTGAGGTATAATTTATATATAGTAAAATGCATATAATTTAACTGTACAATTCAATGACTTTAATAGTTACTTCTTGATTAAATTGATTTTGTAGTCTTTTGTCATCTGTGATTTCATAGGTAATGTTCTATGCAACAAAGAGTAAGTTCCAGCCAGTCACATAGCTGTTCAAACATTGTGGGGACTCAATAAATAGGTTTTTAGTAAATGAACAAGCCAGCAAGAGTATCTCCGTGTTATCATCGCATTGTTCACAAAGGAAGGGAAATTATAAAACTTTTGTATCTGGAGTAAAAACTGCAAGCATGGTTACAATACACTGGAAATTTAATCTTAAATAGCCAAAAGTAATTTTCCTATGTCTTAGAATCTAGGTTTGTCCAAAATATTTTAAAATTAAAATTGAATTCCTTGGCATTTATAATTTTATGTAGTAACTTGTAAGCTGCTTCAAAATCAAAATATCACTTACCTTCTGCTAACCACAATTTTAGAAATTATTCACAAGTAGACAATTACCCATGCCAAAAAATCACCTACAAAAATTTGGGCTGGGTTTTTGCCAGTCAGTATGCCAATTAATTACCCCACAAGGACTGGTTGGCCTTAGATCAAGTAAAGTCTCATTGAAATGCAAGGCCACTCCTGTCAGAGAGAAGACAGGAAAGGAGAGACAGAAACAAAAACAACCAGACACTTAGATATAGTAAAGCCGATTGGAGAAGAAAAGCTCCTTCTTCAATGTTTCTCGGATTCTTACAGATTTCTAAAGAGCCTAGTCCACCTGAATGACCAGAACTGGCACACACACTCCTCTTGCAGATGGGCCTGGCCGGCGTCACCTGAACGGGAGAGCAGAGACCGTAGCTGCCGCGCAGGTGTTTGGTACTGGGTTTGCCCTCAAACAGAAGGCAGTCTTGGGTGATGGTAGTGGGAGGGAAGAAATGAACTAGTGACATAAATCATAATTTTTCAATGTGATAGGCATGTCAATTTCCCATTCAAGATAAACGAACACTGGGAACCATTATACTCGAGGGCTGATCACTCTTTGATTTACAATCCATTTTTATTACAATAGAAGGTTTGAGAAAAATATGGTTTAGCACCTTGTTTTTATCTTGCGTATTTCTGGAAGAACAAGAAAAAAAGACCGAAGTGCTTTGTTTGTCTGTTCCTCTTGCTGTCATCAAGCTCTCTCCTTCTTGGAGAGCGGTATTGTTCACTTACACTGTTTACTGTTTAAGATTTATTTTTACCGGAGCCTCGACATCTAAATGCTCTCTTGGTATTTTGAAAGGCATTTCATTTTGATGAAGTCACTGGAAACCAGAAATAATTCAACAACTCTGGCCTTTAAATGTAAGTTACTCTAGCATGCGCACTAGAGGGAATATTTGAATATTTGTATACTGTATAGAAAAGCCTCCTATTCTACCTATTATAATCATGTAGAAATCAATATAAGGACCATTTATCTATGCATGCTGCAATTTAATTTTAATAAGAAACAAGAATAAGTAACTTTATCTTACTGGCAGCTTATTCCAAAAAAGTAACTTTTAGGAAGTCTTATGGACTCCTCCACTAGACCAAAAACTTCTCAAAAAAAAAGAGAAATTATATCCCCAGTAATTTCAAAGTTGCTGTCACACACTAGATGCTAAAATAAATGTGGAAGAGTGAATGTTATCAGTGCATATTAAAACAAAAAGCACTTTGGGTTTCATTGCACAATGCAAAAGATTGACAAGTACTATATGAATCTAAGACAAGCAAGTTCAATATATTTTTCTGACAATTGTGTTTTATCATCAGATGATGTCCTTTACCTTATATTTGCATAACTAAAAGTCCCATACAGGTGGTTTTCTACACACACCCACATGCAAACTCGTAGGTGCACGCACACTCACGCGCACACCCATGCACACACACACACAATCTGCTGTGAAAGTTTGTCATCCATCTCTCACAGAACTAGTGTGCAGTTTCAGAAAAATACATGTCTTAGCTTCTACAGTTTATAATAAGATTCCAAAGAGATAGAGGGCCATATGTCATCAAGGTACTGGTTCCAATTTCCATAGATTTCCTTAGATCCCTTTCTTCTGCTTGAAGGAAACGTCTCCCAAACATATGACCTCGAGACAGAAGCCTGGCTCCACCCTGAGATGGTGACTGCTGTCTATCTCTGTCCCACGTCTTGTCCCAAGAATGTTTGCTTTTTTCCTATTTACATGAATCTGTAGAATACACAAAATTGTGTAGAATCTACACACAACAGTATGCATTCTAAAAGAAGCATGTGGTAAAATCTTAGAATTCATGAAAACATATTCATAATACACAGTGACATGTGAATTAGCATCCTATAAAAGCAGAATCATCGAGGCAGAAGGAACACCGCTCAGGATTGATTCTTTCACATAGCACAAGAAAACAAGAGTCAAAATCAAACCACCTGCTAGAACAAGGTGAGCAAGTCAGAGTCCAAAGAGATGCCAGAGTTGAGGAGAAGGGAAATGACAAGCTTGTAAAGTAAGGCGCACACACAAGCACCAAAATGCCCTACGTATCATCTGGCAGAACAGTGAGGAAAGTCACGGACTCAGGTATGTCAAAACAGGACAAAGCAAGCACTTGCATGAAGGCACAGGTAGGAAGTACCATGAAAGCTCAGGCCAAGAGCTTGTATTGACTTCTGTGAAGAAAGCAGCTAACTTGAATCAATCAGCAATGTACGTCGAAGGCCACAGGGGAGAGCAAACGGGCGGCAGACTAGAGCAGGAACTCCAGGCAGAAGCAGGAACCCACAGGCTGGAGCGGAAAACACCGACTCCATTAAGAAGGGAAGAAAAAGTGGCCTCGGGGCTCAGAAAAACACCCTGCCCAAGGTGACCCAACACCCCACTATGGCTGAGGGGAGACCTTTCAGCATTCTGACCTATAGATCACAGAATAATGCTTTCCCAATAAAGAATGCTTGCTTGCTTCTTCTTTTTCTTCTGCTTCTTCCTCTTTTTTTTTTTTTTTTTTTTTTAGAAAAAGTTGAAAGTCAGATTTCGATGAGAATTTCTTCATGACTAAGGACAACTGCCCTCCTCTGTCGTAAATAGAAATGTGCATTTAGGGAAAATGGGACTGAGAATTTATTTGATGGTGGTTTTAAGCACTAGCTCTTGAAATTGTTACTGTCTTCTGATGTAGTCTGAGGAAGATATATGAAGCTATAAGCTCTGACACGTGGGTGATTAGCAGCCATTACACGCTGTTTTGGAGCATTCATAGGGGACCTTATTTCACCAAAAAACAATCTGTAAAGAAAATCACTAATAAGGATGATCTATGACTGAATACCTCATCACCTGACCAACAAAAGTCTCACATTGACATTCCCATCCAATGATTTATTAAGAAGTTTCAAGATCCTTTTAATCCTATTTCTTGTAGGGGTGCCTGGGTGGCTCAGTGGGTTAAGGCCTCTGCCTTCGGCTCAGGTCATGATCTCAGGGTCCTGGGATCGAACCCTGCATCGGGCTCTCTGTTCAGTAGGGAGCCTGCTTCCTTCTCTCTGCCTGCCTCTCTGCCTACTTGTGATCTCTGTCTGTCAAATAAATAAATAAAATCTTTAAAAAAAATCCTATTTCTTCTATATTTTAAAACACAAAATATCATTGGAAAGATAGACTCCATAAAAAATCTGATTTTGAAATTATATGATTCTATTTGGAATTTTCACTTGGCAGCAAGTAAAGTAAATACAATTTGGTAACAAGCAAATGTCATCCACATATCCTTATTGTATAGTCTGACCATGCAAGCAACAGCACTATTGAAAATAGCATTAGACCAGTGTCGTAAAATAAATGCAGGGGTTTAAATAATTTAAAAATAAAAGTGAACGTATCAGGGCACCCAATGCTTCAGTCAGTTAAGGGTCTGGTTCCTTTTTTTTTTTTTTTTTTAAGGTTTTATTTATGTATTTGAGAGAGAGAATGAGAGAGAGAGAGAGCAAACACAAGTGCATAGAGGGGTGGAGGGAGAGGGAGAAGTAGACTCTCCACGAGCTGGGGGTCAGTGCTGGGCTGGATCCTGGGACCCTGGGATCATGATCTGAGCTGAAGGCACACTCTTAATGGCTGAGCCACCCAGGTGTCCCAAGTGTCTAGCTCTTGACCTCAGCTCAGGACATGACCTCAGGGTCATGAGATCAAGCCCCGTATTGGGCTCTGTGCTCAGCATGGAGTCTGTTTGAGGTTCTCTCCCTCTGCCCTTCCCCCACTCAAACTCGCTCTCTCTCTCTAAAATACACAAATAAAATATTAAGAAAAAAAAGTGAACATACCAGTTTTTTTCATTTCTGGAATTTCACTGTCAGTAACATGAAAGCACCTCCCAAATGAGGCCATTTCCCCCACCTCTCACTTTTTCCTTCTTCTCTATAAAGCCTGTCGATTCCTGGAATGATCCCTCAGTGATTATGCTAGAGAAGCAACCTTGGATAGAAGTTAAGAGCTCTCCTCTGGTGTTGTACAACCTGAGGTCAAAACCCACATACATTAACTAGCAACTTGGGAACTTTGAAAAAGTCACTTAATAGCTCCAAACTTGTATTTTGTATTCGTTGGAAGGACTAAATGATACTGGCATTTTTTTTTAAATTTCACTTTTGTTTTATTTTGTTTTTGTTTTTGTTTTTTAAGTGAGCTCCATGCCCAGCATGGAACCCAGTGCTGGGGCTTGAACTTGTGACCCTGAGATCAAGACCTGAGCCAATATCAAGAGTTGGACAGTTAACTGACTGAACCACCCAGGCACCCATGATAACAACATTTTTAAGTACTTAATGAATATTAATAATTATTATTAGGGACT
This sequence comes from Mustela nigripes, assembly GCF_022355385.1. Lineage (NCBI taxonomy): Eukaryota > Metazoa > Chordata > Mammalia > Carnivora > Mustelidae > Mustela > Mustela nigripes. The sequence goes on along the minus strand of NC_081557.1, from coordinate 266,957,403 downwards.
GTGGTTTGAGGACATACGGGGCAGTCGGTGTTTGTCTTTTAGGAGAGGATTAGCTGTAGAAGATTTACACATACAAAACAGCAGAGAAAGAAGTGCAAATGGAGTAGATCCATGCAAAGAAGACACCTGAATAAAGAAAGTTTCCTTAGATGGATGTGGCTCATCCTGGCCATTGGTGTGAAGTTTGTGGGTACTCTTCAACAGTTCATTGTTTCAAACCCATGATACTTGGCTCTTATTCTTGGGTTTATATGTTGACACTAGGATTTGACAGGTTATGGGACCCACTGGGATTTCCTTCAGTGCAAACACAAAAGATAGGAATTAACGTCCAGTGAAGCAAACGGACAGCGGCGGACACATTTTGCCCCTTCCTCCCAGTAAGTATGTGGATGCAGGAACTGGATAAACATCCCTGAAGAGCTCTTCTAAGATTGCACAGTCAGCTTATCATGAAGTTATAATCATCTTTGTAATATTCTTTTTCTTACTTCATTTTCATTTTCTCTTATACTTGTTTCCCTGGGATGGTACTGACCAGTGAATTGTTAGCATAGAACTTTTGACTCAGTTTCTATTTCCTAGAAAACCTAGGGTAAGACAGTGGAGAACAGAGGGCACGGATTGCATGGAGCACTGGGTGTGGTGAAAAAATAATGAATACTGTTATGCTTAAAAAAAAAAAAAGAATGGCCCTATTAAATAGATATTCATATATTTTGGGTTTGAATTGCCCACCAGCATTTGCAGATCCATTGCTGGTAGTAACCCTTGGCATTAGCTTGTGGTTAATTGAGATGAGAAGATGAATATATGAGCTATGTAGCAGCTGCCAGACTTATCCTTGATAAGTATAACAATGTTGTCAGTGTCCCAGCCCCAGATGTTTAGTGCGCTCTGATCTCTAAGTGTCAACATCCACATCTGTGAGTCTAAATGGGTTTTTGTTTGTTTGTTTCTTCCTAGAAAGTTGGGAAGCCTTGATACTCTTGTGCAGAGCAGATTGGAAGTGTCAGGGAATGAATGTGCCCACCAGAGCCTTTCAACTCAAGATTCTTGGGAGCTGCTAAGTAATGACCTCAGTGCCCTTGTCCTTGGGTAGACTAATTTTGAGGCATGGGTTTTGCAGCTTCCCAGAGGCTGCATGTGGGATTAAACTCCAAATGCCTCCTGTGGTGGAACATTTCCCTCCCTTTGGTATAGCCTGTACGTCCTGAATAGAATCTGCATACTCAATCCTGTTGGCAAGGTCTGCTTCCCGGAGAATCCAAACTAAGACAATCAATTTGAGAGAAATAATGATGACTTAATGCTTCCTTATGGAATGTGGTGTAAGCTGGCTGCTTTTGATGGCATTGATGCCTTGTGGGGAAAAAAACTATACAAATTAGTTAACTATCAATTGAGGCACATTGAAAAAGCCTGAGGGCATCTATAGTCCCTTGTCTTTTTCAGGCTGGATTTGATAGGGATGATGCCACGGAACTGGGCTCCCTAAGATCTAAACTTCTAATCATCTTAAGCTAATGAACTAAGGACATGCAGTGCTCAGTGGGCTTCTTTGACTCGTAATGGTAGTATAAACCACAACTGGGAAAACTGATCCTACCCAGTTACTGGGTAACTTGAAAGGCTGCCAATTTTGAATGAGGTCCAGGGCAAGAGCAGAGTTTTTAGTCTTGCTCACGTTGTTACAAACTGCCTTATTGTCAGACCATGTGACCAGCATGTCAATCATACCAGAAGAATCCCTGATGGATAAAGCAGTGTGCTGACACCTCTGGCAATCCCCAATAGAAAAACTGCAGTACAGACATAAAGAGTTCTAGAGGAAGGCCATGCCCTCCATGTCAAAAAGTACAAAACTACAAATAGTTTGGGACTTGCCAATGGGTCTAAGTAGAAACTATGTACCTGAAAATGGAATACCAAAGACTATGAAAGTAGAGCAGCCCCTCATGAAATATGTAGTATTCAATTCACCAGTCATAGCAGAAATCCGTTGTAGAATGGGACTAACACAGTCAGGATTGGACACAGGGAAGCCCAGAGAGCGTAAGTAGATTACATGACTGGACTGCCCATTCTCTGCCTCTGTTGTGCCAGTACTTCTTCCTCCCCTGACATCTTTGTTACCATTAAATGTTTCTGTGATAGAGGAGAGCCCTGTTCACCATTGGGCAACATGTATTTGCACTGAAAACAGACCATCTTCCCACAGAGGTGGCCCAAAGTCCAAGATAGAAGGAAATTCTGCCATAATCCCATTTTTCAGAGTTGAGAGCAGTGCATTTAATCATTCATATGGAGAATTAGCTGGAAGTATATTCACTTACTACTAAAAGACCTACCCTTCCTCCATCACAGAGACCATTGCTAAGTCTTATAGGGGACTATTCCTTGGGGACACAAGCCAACCACTTGTCAGCTCAATTATATAAGACTTCTTTAACCCAGTAAGAAGTGGTAATCTCTCTTTATTAGAATCAGTAATGACTCAGGTATGAGTTTGCCTTTCCGGTCCATGGTATCTCACCTGTAGTGACCATCTGAAGGCATGTGGAATACCCAGTCAATCACTGTCACACCTCCCACCCTAATCCCTTGGCGCGAGAGACTCATTTTACACTAAGGTATATGCAATCATGGTATCCACTGTCCTAGCACTGCTCATCACCTAGAAGATGCCAATCCAATGTAATCACCTATTAAAGGCTCAGCTGAGGACTGGTTCAGGACAACATACCAACGGTGAGGTTGTTGTCCTCCAGGATTTGGTACATGCATTTTCCTAATAACCAATATATGCTAAATGCTAAATGCTAAATATTTGGTCCAAGAACCAAGAGATGGAAGTGGGATTGGTCCCATGCTATTATTACTCTCAGTGTCACACTTGCAGACTTTGTGTTTCCTGCCTCCTGTGCTAGGGCACTGTCTGCTTAGAGACTTGGTTCCTGGGAATATTCCTTCTGCTAGGGGTCACAGAAAAGGTCCCATTGAAACAGAAGCTTCAAATTATTTTGGTAATTTTTCAGCTCAGTATATTGATAGTGGGCCAGCTCTATTTTACTGGTGAGGTCGTCAACCCCAGTTATCAGAAGAAGCCAAGATTGTGGCCCACAGTGGAGATAAGAAGGAGTATGATGAAAACCTAAATGCTTTTAAGTCGTTTTTCTGCCTTGTTGCCCAGTGATGAGTAAATGAGTCACTGTCCCAACCACAGCCAGGCGTGGACAATACTACTGAGAATTCAGACCTCCTCTGATAACAGCAATTAGGATTTATCCCACTAGACAAGCAACTTTGGCCTCCTAAAAGTTCTGGCGTTGGGTAAGGAAGCCTTTAATGGGCACTTGAAGAAGGAGGATGTACTATTGATTATGTAATCAGGGTCAGAAGCATCAGTGGGGATTAGAATTCAGTTTGAGCTTTTTAAATATTTTGAGGAGACAGGAAATGGCCGCCATCTTAAAGGGTTGGACTGCACTCAGGGAAGAAGGGAGGTCCTCTTGCTTCCAGGCAGGACTCCAATATCATCAGAGGAAAGCATCTTTGAGTGACTCAGAGAACGGACTGCGCCAGATTCGGTGCTTCGGAGACTGGCCTTGAGTTCTGGGTGGGGCGGCCAGAGGAGGGCACACACAGTCCACCGTCCCGGAGCTGTTTGTTGGTGCCCCGCCACAGCTGCAGACCAGGAGTCATGCTGTGGAGGCTGGTCCCCATTCCTTAGTTGGCCTGCAGGCCCGCATTTGTCTCTTACTCAGAACACAGCAATATGTATTTACATATATTATGTATTTATGTATTTATGTCAATGTACCTTTTTGTTGTTTATTTTCACTCTGAGTTGCAGTTTACAAAAGTCTGAAAGCCATCCATCTGTTGCACACGGGTTCCCCGCCGACAGAGGAGTCTCGGAACCACGGGCAGAGTTTCAAACAACAGTCCCTCCGTGTCCTTCTTGTCTTCTGCTTCACTCATTCGTTCAAAGTCTTGCCATGGCACTCAAGAGTAACACGCTGACATAGATTTTTTTAAGAAATAGAAAAAAGTATAACTTGCACTAGACTTGATTTTAAAATTGTTTTTCAGTGTTCTTTAACGTGGCTTTCATATTGCCTCTACAATAGGCAGAGGGACACAAACATGAAAGGAAGAATGGCAAACGGTGCTGAAAGACAGCAGGAACAGTGCGATCTGCATGCTTTAAGTTAGAAGCTGGACTGCCTTATGGAATTAAAGATGGAACCCCACAATATAACTTCAAATGGGGTCCGGCTCAGGGAAAATGAGCCAGGAAAAGCACTGCTTTGTCCGTTCTGCCTTCTCTGCCCCCAGATTCTCAGGACCCCTGCTCCACACTGCGTCCTTGGATCCTTGTCTGGACATATGACGATAGGTTCGATACCTCCCAGCAACCAGGACATTGAGTACACTAGAGTTTTCCACTCAGCACTACTGCGGCGTGAGCTACCTTCTATGATTTGTTAGCTAGAATAATAAGGCAAGGGCAACAAGATGGTTTAGGGCAGAAAGGCAGATGTTTCCAGACTACGAAGTTTTTACAAGGAAGGTCAATGCTTTAGTGGACCTGTGCACCCCTTGATAGTTTGGAAACAAACTATGCAGAAAGACCTCAGACACTTCCAGACTCTGAGGGACGGACCCGATTGCCTCACTCATGGCCTCACTCACTTCCGGCTTCACTCCCGCGTCCTGCCGACCCCCCTTCCTCTTTCCTTTCCTTCTCTCTCTCCTAACCATTCCCACGGGACGAAAACAAAAAGGCCTCTGGACCACTAACCTACTAATATGCAATTTATTTCCAATATGCTCTCGCTCCACGGGTAACATTTATTTTCAAGGGGAAAAGGGCAAGACAGAGACCAAACAAAAGACACAAAAGCAAACAAAACCCAGACTTCCTACCTGCCACTTCTCTTCTGGGAATGATGGGGAGCAAAGACTTGTATTTCCTTTTCAAGGTCATTTCATGTTTGTTATCATTGCCTTGCAGCATGATAGCCTCCTGCTCCCTGGTGCTTTTTTAAGTTTAAATTAGTTTCCAATAAAGAGGCGCTTGCACCTTGCAGGGGGATAGCATTGTTTTTAATACACTTGTAACTAATGCTGCCAGTCCTTGGGGAGTTTCAAAGGACCTCAGAGGCGATAGTTCTCTACCCGGGAGCAAAGAAGCCATTACAGCTTGTACTGGAAGATTTAATAGGTGTCATAATTTATCATGTAAACCGAAAAGTGTTTCTTAATTAAGTGCGTACGTTAATGAATTTTTTAATTTGATCCCTGTAAGTACCTTGCTATACTAATTGCAATATTCTACACATTAGTCATCCGCTGTTGCCCTTGGCTATTTTCTACCCTGAGAGGAAGAGAAAGAGAGCTTTTCAGTTAAAGTTCATTTAACTCTTTCCACCCAACAAATTAGATTTAGTCTTACTCACACTAGAGTGACAGCTGGCGTTCAATTTCTCCAAGCTTTCCGAGTTCTTGAATTCAGGAACCAGCTGAAATGTCTATTATTGTTCAAACTTAGGAAGCTGGGGTCACTGCTTAGCAAGTGACCTTTCCCAAGGGGGGCATGCTCCTTGGTTCTGAGCCTGAGAAGGTGTGTAAGGGCTAAGACTGCGGGAGGGGTCACAGGTGCTTCCATTCTGCTATGAGTTCTCCGCAGTGTGATTACCAAAGGGCTCAAACTGGTACAGTACTTCCCAAACTCAAAAAAATTAAGGAAAAACAAAATTTGGGTGTGTCTACTTGACTGGGTGTTAGATCTACAATGAAAGACACATTATTTATAATAATAAGGGAAGTGTTTATGATATAATGTGAAGTCCAAAAGCACAGTAGAACATGATGGCACAATATCATTAGAACTGTGAAAAACAGTAAAAAATGTTTTTAGGGGAATAATTGGCAAACAATATGCTTAATCATTATCATGATTGTCTCCTGGTGATACGATTATGAGTAATTAATTTATTCTTTTTCTATATTTCTATATTTTCCAAATATAACACTGAGGTGTTATGTAATGGGGAAAACCCTTTATTTTCCAAAAACTGGTGAAATGTCATATGCGGGCTTTAGGCTTCAGACTGTATTTTAGGGAGAGATGGACCCTATTTAAATAGCTATTATATAGCTTTTTAAATGTTTTCATATTTATCCACAGTTTACAGAAAACCTCCAGCCACGAGGTGTTATTAAAGGACTAAAAACAAAAAGACTCCAATTCTTGGCTTTTCTCTTTAAGTGGTCATATTTGAATATTCAGGAGGAGATAACTGTATTGTAATAAATTTTATTTGTTTTTCTTGCATTTACAGACACACAATTTTTTATGTGCTATCTATAAAGGCTGATTTACAAGTTACGCTGCGTCAGAAAATCAACACATTATGAATATGAATAAAAATATTATTTAATTGACACAGGTACCAATGCCTTACTTTTTTATACATTTATATTTTACAAAGAACTCTTACACTCTGAACCTATGTTCACACGTCAAATGAATAAAATAGGCAAACAATATATAGCATGCCTTGTTAAATTTGAATTTCAGATAAACAATTAGTATTTTTAACGTAAGTTAGTTTCATTATTTGCTAAATCCAGTAATCCTACCAATGAAGGAATTAGGATGCATCAGAATCAACTATACAATTCTTGTTTGTTTAATACACTTGAATTTTACTCTTGAGGGGTTGGGGTCCAGTAAGTAAAAAAAAAAAAAAGAAAGAAAGAAAGAAAAAAATTCTTTACTCCAAGTGATTCCTCATAAGGACCACAATATGTAGTGTTTGTAAATCACTATTCCAGAGCAGTGATACTCAGACTTTAATCTCCCTAAGGATCACCTGAGGCTCTTGTTCCAATTGAAGTTCTCACCTATGAAACATGTTTGAGAGGTGGGAGTCTGTGTTTCTTCCAGGCTCCAGGGAGACGCTGACACTGCTGATCCTTGAACCAAATTTCAAGGAACAAGAAAATCTCTGTGTGATGTCTCTGTTAGGCTTCACACTTGTTGATTCCACGATTCTATTTTCACATGTTTCGTATCATTTTATCAAAATTTCATTTTCAGGGGCGCCCGGGTGGTTCAGTTGTTTAAGCGTCCAACGCTTGATTTCAGCTCAGGTGTTGATCTCAGGGTTGTGAGTTCAAGCCCCGTGTTGGGCTTTATGCTGGCATGGAAACTACTTAAAAAAAATTCATTTTAATAAATGATGAATTTTCTGTAACGTAATTCTCATTCATTATGGTATCACAATGCCAGACTTTGTGATTCTTGCTTCACCAGGTAGTAACAATGTAAGTCCGTCAGAAACATCAGAACGATGATATTGTCATTTATGATGCTTGTTTTCCATCCGTTTGTTCATTAAAGAGTGCTTGCTGAATGCCTGCTGTGTGCCAGGACGGTTGTTCAGCACAGGAAACTCAACAGAGCAGTCCATGGGTGTGTTTAAAACGGGAAGCTGGTTCCTATCTCCGACTTTGTGATCCCTCCCTCATTCCTGTCATCTTTATCGCCGCTTGCTTGCTCCTCTGGGACTGTGTTGGAACTTCCCGTTCCTCTGCATCTTTTCACGGCTGGCTTCTCACCACTGAAATCTCAGGTCACAGTGTCCGCTCTTTCGAGAGGGTATCTCTGATTTTTCTATAAAAGGCAATACCATACCCTCCTGCACTTATGTATGATATTAATATGTTTTACGACCTGACATTCTCTTATTTACTTGCTTACACGTGTGTCTATTTATGTACCCACGCATGTGTCTCTGCCACTAATACATGACGCTTGTGAACAGCAACCTTGCAGGCTTCATCCGCTGCGACACTCCATAACAACTCATGGATTAGCTAACTTTCTTTTTTTATTCTAGACTCAAATACATGGAAATACATGCGTGTAAGCAGAACTAAAAGCTTCAAGAATAATAAGGCAATTTTTGTGAGAGTTTTGTTTCCTTATATGGATCCATCTGGAATATTCAGTAACTGTATAATAATTCATTGTCTTACCTTGTGTATTTGGCATATATTATCATTAGGGTCATATACAAATAGAAGTTACATTATGTTGGTCTTGTGTAATCCTAATGTCATCCTATTCTGTGTACTATTTTTCTAAATAATTCTAGAAAAAGTGAGGTAATTTCGATGTAACCCAACATAGAGATAAAATTGTTCCTGTATTCCAAAACAACTAGAATTAGATGTAGTGGAACAGAGAAACAGAGAGAGAGTGAGCAGAAAGTAACAGAGAGAAAGAAAGCATTCCAACATTATTAACAACTCTCATTTTTAAATGGCACAAATTAAAAATATAAAAACCAGTCTCAATCAGTGTAGTAAAGCAATATCTGACCTAATTTTCTTTTGTTCAATGATTACACATTTGTTTTGCAGGATGTAAAAAGTCACCTTACGCCTTTAGGCTATGCATTTGGACTTTAGTATTTTTCTAGAATTAAGGCTACGGGTATCAGAATTAACAGAAGAGACGAGAAGATCCCCTCATTAAAGCTGAGGCTCTAATGTATGTCGGCGGGATTCCTAGCTCAGTCACACTGTCACTTAATCAGAATCCACATGTCGAATCCTGACCATCCAACTCCAAAAGCTATTGGCCTAATTATTGACCAGGCCACCAAGACTCACAAGCGACTCGGCCAGCACACTCCGGAAGGCTGAAAACTCCATTATCAGTGTCTTCCCACTGTGCTCTGAATACATTATTGATTCGTTGTAGCTGCAGGTTCTCCCGACAAGCTCATGCGTGCAATTAAGTGGATTACACGGAACGTGTTCAATAGCCTTCCCGGGCTGGGAAGCCGGAGCATCACTCGATTCCCTCATTCCGCTCGCCCACTCACAGGCAGGACGTGGGAGAAGAGCCACTGCCCTGCAACATCCGGTCCTGCCCGGATGCTTTGTGTGGGAGTCTAGCTCTTCCCTCAAAAGATAGACAGTTTTGCCTCTTGTGATGGATGAAATGTAGCCTGACACCGGTCTGTCGTACCCGTATAGTCTTTGAAAAGCGTGCACCGTCTAAATCCTTACTATTTTTGTTTTCATTTTAAACATTTATATCATCTCGGTATTTGATACTCAGCACAGCACCTTCTGAAAGAAGCATTTTTCTCTCTGCGTTCTGAATATTTTAATGAAACCACCTAATTAAATATTGTCGGTTCCAAGCATTATGTGAGGAAGGCCTCACTGGCACAGATAGGTACAGCCTTTCATAGGATCTAGCTAAAATGTCAGATCTTTCAGCCTCTTCAGAAACAATAACAAGGTCCAAGAAAACAGGATTTTGATGCATACCCTGAGCTGCTGTTGCTGTCGTTAAATGTCAACACAACACAGAAATGAGGCCGTCTGAACACAAGAAATGCCACTGTTAGTGATATGATACTCTTCATGGGCTTTGGTGTAGGAGTGAGGGGCACAGGCACTGCAGCCAACTTGAGGGTCAGAGCAGACGCTCGTAACTTCTTTTGGTTTAGCTTTGGTTGTAAGGGAAATGGTATGATACAGGATGAGACACCGAGAAGATACTAGAAGCATAAACAGTAGGACAGTCAGTCATATCACACTCGATATCTGAGATCTGCTACCAGAGCCCTAGTTGCTCTCGGAAAGCGCAGGATTGAGAAACTCTGACCGTGGCTGGATGATGGTGTGTGTAGTAACGAGGGGGTAGCCCACTCTTTGCCTCTCAGACCTCATGAAACCTGAATATGCTACTGTGACGGAGCACTTCCCTGGTTCTCCGGACAATAAAGCACTAAGACGGTAAAAGAGTCTCAGATTCTCATCGTTTATTCAGAAAACACTTGGGTTGGTTATTCCTTGAGTTATCTTCCATCTCTTGCGTGGCTATGTCATGGTTAGAAACAGGATCAAGGATAGAAGTGAATACTAAACAGGTTTTTCTTGATAATTGCCTTTGTATAAAAAATCACCTTGGTATAATTGAATAACTGGTCTTGGTATCATTAAAAAAATTAGTTCTTGATTTAATTTTTTAAAAAAGGAATATAATTTCTACCTGAAATAGAAAACAATTTAAGTAGGAATTGGAAAAAGTGTAAGCCTAACTTGCTCCACCACAGAACTATAATCGTTGTTAGGGAAGAAATTTGTCTGTCTTATTTACCACTATGTTTCTTTTTTTTTTTTTTTTTTTTTTTTTTTAATAAACGAAGGAATTTATTATCGACAGGTAAAAACAGCTGGTTACGTTACCACTATGTTTCTTAAAGGAAGATTTTGATACTAGATGAGGTTCAAGCAACGAATTTTCTGGTAGTATGTAGTCTTAGTCCACAAGTACAAGTGAAACGAATCACAGACTTCTGCTTTTCTAAATCTTTCTTTTATGAACTCTTGTTTCTCATTGAATGAAGCTACTGGGAATATTTTGACATAATGAAACTAAATTTTGTACACTTTTCTCGAAGTGTAACCAGCTCATCACAGTTGGCTGAAAAGAGTACTTTCAACTGTACTTTTCACTTTTAGCACTATTGATAGAAAAAGTAGGCAACACCCTGGAAATGAAAGTTTATTGTCAAAGCTAATAATAAATCTACTCCCGCTCACCAAGTAAAATGAAAACCAGTGCTGATACGGAATGACTAACTGCTGAGTTTGGAAGGAAATGCACCAGAGTCTTTCTCCCTTTGGGTCATGTAAGAATCCCCCTAAGCCACACCAGGGGTGTGCATCTATTTAAAGCCCTCACAAGAAATTACCCAGTATTCCTCAGCTGCGGCTGTAGGGTCTTTCAAACCACTTCCATGAACCCACAGCGTTAATAGAGCCTTGCAATGTCTCTCTGTATTAGATATGAAAAGTAGGCTTTTCACAAGTGGAGTTAAAAGTCAGAATAAAATTCTATAAAAATTACACATTTGGTTTCATATAAAATGTATCTTGTCCTACCTCCTGGTGAAAAGTCCAAAATCAGTTTTCATTCTACCCTCATTACCTGTGGGCCCAAAAGCAGTCACAGCCTCTGGGGGTTTCATTCTTCTCATCTCTGCGGAGGATCTGTGTGAGAACACGGTCAGGGGGTACGGGGAAAGGACTCAGCATGGCCTGATTTGAAGTCGTATCTCAATAATAAATTAGTAATAATTATTTCATTAATAACTTCTAAATTTTGTATCTGATGGATTTCTCAAACGTTATTTCTCGGGGGGCGCCTGGGTGGTGCGGTCAGTTGAGCAATGCACTTTGGCTTCAGCTCAGGGCATGATCTCAGGGTGGTGAGATCGAGCCCCACGTGAGGCTCTGCCCTCCATGGGGAATCTGCTTGTGATTCTCTCTCTTCCTCTCCCTGTCCCTCCCCCCAGTCAAGTGAGCATGTGCTCCCCTCTCTCTCTAATAAATAAATCTTAAAAAGAGAAGTTATTTCTCTGAATATTTCAAGTCAACTTTTATTACTTTTATTTGATTCATATCACCTGGTGACTACTGAGACTGGAAAATGAGAAATTTCATGGTCTTGAAGCAAAGTTTGGAAGAAAATAAATTATATTTACGGATGTTGACAGTGTGCCGTATCAGCAAGTGATCAAGACCGCCTTAACATGACCCTCAACTTGACTGAACTCCAGATACCTTTCTTCCTGGCTGTAGGTCCCTGGCCTCTCTTAGACCACTTACTTTAGAAAACTTGCCATTTTAAAATGCTTTCTCTTTCCCTTTGAGACATGGTTTCTTTCCCAGTCTCTTGGCAGTTTTACAACCCAGTTATGTCTTTCTCCAGGATTTGGGGAGGTGGCTATCTCTTTGAAATGTAAGCATAAAGATAGAGCTCCTTATCTCCCAGTCTCTGCAGGAGGCTAGGAACCAGACTTTGATAAGCACAGAGGACTGCTCAAAGTGACCTACCGCCCCTTTAACATTCTCCAGAACTTTTCCCGCAAACTCACCTGGGTGCTTAAAAACTGGTCTGCCTTTTATTTCAATGGAGCTGAGTTCAGTCTCTCTATCCTACTGCACTAGACTTGACTCCTATTGCAAAAGTCTTGAATAAAGTCTTCCTTGCCTGTTTAACTCTGTGCAGTACAATTTTTTTCAAGGTGCCCTGAAGAAATTTTTTGAGTTATATTTTGCAAAAGTGTGATAAAATCAGATTTGAATGCTATGTTTGGATAAAATTGGTTTGACTTTATTATTATAAGATATCTTTATTAAAATTAGAAAATACTTTACCTCTGAGTGGCATTTTCGCTATAAAAAATTTTAAAAATTGAGGCAGCACAACCGAAAAATGTAGGCGAGAGTAGGATGTCCTGAGAGGGTTTGATATTTCGGGGTTTTGATATTTCGGGAATTTGCTCTGTATAAACTTCCACACACTCTCAAGAACATGATTTATGCAAAGCTTCAACAAAGGATAACTTCTAAGTTTTAAATATTCATTTTCTTAATGAGACAAAGGATTTTAATTACCAAAATATTAATATTTCCTCTGTGATATAGGTATATATCTATTTAGAAATCACTTTCTCTCCTTTACTTCACTAATAAAACTGAGTGCTTTCATTTTGTGCCTATGCTATTCTGCTTTTCTGTTATGTCTTCCCCTTAAATTATAGCAACTATAACCCAAACCCTTTAAATATACCAATAGTAAATGTATGATACAGTTACCCAAAACCTGGTCATTCCTAATGTTTGGTGTTGATTATATATAATCTTCCAAAATTTATGGAATCAAAAAACAAAAACAAAAAAAAGCTTCCTCACATTCAGTCTTCACATGCCATATTTTCTGGGACTTCAAGAAAAAATTAACAATTGAGATATATTTGCTGTGAGGTCAACAAAAGCCCACATTAGCAATAGCTGTCAGTAGATGAGGCCACTGTGTGCCAAGGAGTTGGAAACCACTGTTTCCCCACGTGGGTGTGAACATATTCCTTCGCTTACTGTAGATCAAGGATTCAAGTTTATTTTAGACCTCAGTGGGTATGGCCCTTCCTCCTGCTTTTCAGGTTAAGAGTTCAGTTTTGAGCCAGAGGAAGCTCCTACTGCTTTCCTCCACTTCCACAAACTGAGAGACGGAGAAATTCCCAATGCCCTCTAGCAAGCATTTTCAGAATTCCTGCTTTTCCCCTTTCTCTTACTTTTTATGGTTATCAGGGAGCAGGGGAGAGTTATCTGTTCTGCTCTCATCAACTTTTGCTTCCCCAAACTTCTCTGTTATGGTGACCTGACAAATTGTACTCCTCGCTGACAAAGATGCAGTCACATTCACGCCGTGGAGCCCCACCAATGGACCTGTACCTGTCAGAGCCTCACAGGGCTCGCTCCATCCTTCCTCTGTTGTCAAACTGATTACCGCTCTAATGGAGGAGAAACAAAGCTCTAAGTACAGCTCTCAAGGGACCTAACAGAGTCACCAGCCAGGTTGGGTGAAATTCTATTTTTTGTTTCTGTTTGCTTTTTTCATGAAAAGAAAGAACAAGGTACTGACTATGCAAAGACCAAAGGGATCTCAGTACACCTTAAGTCTGCAATGTTTGAACGGATTTCCCCTTCCTCAACTCCTTAACAACATATGCCCAGGTGTCCTTCAGCTCCTGAGAGCCAACGCCCTCCCACGGCTTCAGAGTACCCGAAGTCCCTGTGTGGTGATTAGCAGAGTCCGTGCAGCCCTGGGCCTGACTCCAATCTCTTTCTCCTTGAAAATTGCTGAGCCTTGATGCAGCAGCACAGCGCAGAGCAGGCCTTGTTGCGGGGGCCTGGTCCTCATTACAGCCCAGAGACTCGAGGAGATTGTTTGCGTGGCTGGATCATCTTCCTTTCGGGTGGCTAATTAGCGTTTCCCCAGGGCTCTGCTATGTGAATACTTAAGGGTAATCATCACCAGCTAACTGCATGGGGAGTGTATCTAAGCAATTTTACCAAGTCAACTGACAACAGCTTGAAGTAATATTAGCCCTGTTACGTGAAGACAAGTGCTCTCCACCCAACGAAGATGGAGACTGGCCCCACTCCATAAATCACGGCAGCATCCTTGAAAGCTTAGCATCAGTTCTGAGCCATTAATTTCAGCGAGGTCTTTTGACAGGATGTTTTGAGAGCACAAGAGCATGCATTGAGAACATGCTCTCTCTTGAGCTAAACTATAAAGAGCAAATTCTCCAGGCAACCCATGTAAGTCCCAGGTAATCAAACACATTTTTGACACTTTTTTTCAATCAGAGTCTTATCAGTCAGATATAGAGAATAACTTTCTTTTAAGCAAGAATAATATAGGAGAAATGCCTGCTTAGTGTTTACCTTCATAGAATTACTGGGCATGTCCTGAACACTCGGATAGGACTACACATTCACGACAGTTCCCTCTATTGGCCAAACACCGGATGGTGTTACCAGAATTGCCATTTAATAAAAGATAAGTTCACCCAGGAAACTAAAAGTGAGGTGTAAGAAGATAAACTTATAAAAGGTATATTAAGAATCTGTTAACGAGGACGGCAGTATTGTAAAGGCGATGACCGACGGCAAGAGTGCATTTGAGTGACACCTTTTGTTACAAACAAGAGGTGTCTTACTATCGCAGGCATCCTAATGCATCCCGGGTATAAAACGCCTCAAGGAATATTGTAGTAGAGATATGTCGTACCAGGAAGTATGATGATGGCCTTCTCCATAAAACAACTAGTTTCTCATTTCATGGGAACTCTTGAAGAAAGTGACCACTCTCCATACCAGGAAATGGATGATAATTTTGGTGGAGAAGAATGGGAGGTTTGCAAAGAAATGGGAGAGAAACGAGACACAAACCACCCATCTATCATCCACCATCATCTCTTCCTCTCTTATCTATCATTATCTCTATCTATCTGTCTATCTACCCATCCATAGGTTTATCTACTTACCCACCTATCATCTATCTTTGAAAGAGAAATGCTAGCTTTAGAAATTTAGAAAGTGCTAAGTGCATATTAAAAAAATATTTTTCACTTCTGGGAAGGTATAATAGACCTATAGCTATTTTATTTTTCTTTAGTGATGTAGGATAATCACATTTTTTCCAATTACTGGGAAGAAAGGGTTGAATATATAAAAATTTTACTTGAACTACTAGGCTTTGAACTTAAACTTCAAATTTCAAATAAAAATAACAATGTTAGCATTTGAAGGAGTGTAAGAGTAGAAGAAACTTTGATTTTAGTCCCACATTTCATAATAAGAATTTGATGAAGCAGGACTAGAATAAAGTGAGGCAAGGGATTGGTCCAATCTAAGGAATATATAATAATTTAGTGGGAAAAGAGTATGATTTTGAAAGATTTGTGGTATGGCCATAGCACTAATGTGATTAAATAGATTTTTATGAATTTAAGATATACATAGGTATGATAAAATTATACTTACAGTATCATATTAAGTCATGTTAAGACTAAAACTCTTCTACATACTTACTCAAAAATCATTTACAGGTTCTTTTCTCCCAGTTAAATGATAGAAAATCCATTTCATTTTGCCATAATAATTATACATAAATTAAATTAGCAGAATAAAATTTAAATAAAACAACAGTCTTATTATTCTAATAAAATGAATTTAAAATTCCTCTTTAACCGGTTATCTATTTTTCAAATTTTTTATATTCAGAAAAATAGTTTTGCATTTGTCATCGGTTCTTCCAGATGTCCAAACAAGGAACTTTTTTTGAAGATTGTATTTATTTATTTATTTATTTATTTATTTTGGAGGGAGAGAGAGAGAGCACAAGCAGGGGTCGGTGGGGGGAGAAGGGGCAGAGAGAGAGGAAGAGAGAAAATCTCTGGCAGACTCCCCACTGAGCATGGAGGCAGACATGGAGCTCCATCTCAGGACCCTGAGATCATGACCTGAGATCAAGAGCATCTTGTTTTCCTTTAATGTTTTCATGAAGACTTCCTATAATATGTACTTTAATAGGAAGAAATTTTAAACTAAGATAAATTCAAATTAGGAAATCAGTATTCCACACACCAATTGATTCCCTGGGTGCTTAAGTGTTGGAAGAGTTTTCAATACAGGTGCTCATGTATTGATAACTTCTGGAATCTCCATCTCCATCGGTAACACACAATGGGTACAACATGTTTGGACAAGTCAAGGCTCCTGTGTTTAATGCCTTTGCTCTTCCAACATAATTTATAAACCTCCCAATTTTTCCAGAAATGCATTACTATTGACTTACTAACAATAGTGACAGCACTTCAGACTTCTTCCAATTTCTTACAAATCTTCATCACTACTAAATCCAAAAGAGGTAAATGACCAAGTGTATATAATGCTCAGTCAACTTCCCTTTTTATTTTTGCTTTAAGTCAATCAAATTTTCCACTGATTTGGTGGTGCTACTGGAAGCCAGATCCTTCATATTAGGCAGATGAACTTATGCAGATAATTTTGCTGGGATGCAGTTTATAACTGTGTAAGTTGGACAGAGATGTGTGACGAAAATAAGTAAAACCTCAAAATATCAATTTAGTTGGCAGTTTTATGTGACAGCTATTATTTTATTGCAGGACCAGTTGTTGCATTACATATTACTGAATAAGCTGAGGGTACACTAATCTCATTAAAACTTATGTCTTAAATGATTTCCCTCTTTATTATTCAAAATATTTAATTTAGAAGTTGAACACTTTTCAGGAATAAACTATGAATTTATAAGTAGAAATATTTCTTATTCTTTCTTTTTTGCTCTGATTTCCAGAAACTTCAAAAATTTGTCTTTAATCACAGATGAAATAGACTTGGCTGCACTTTTAATAGAAACTGTTGTCTTTCAAAAAATAAACTATTTTCAACTGTGAATTTCACATAAATTTCATTTTTTGCTTTGTTTTGAGTGAACAGATGATAATTTAGTAGCAGATTTCTCCCTCAAAATGCAATGATTTTAAGTGCATTTCACCTCTTTCATGCTTTTTAAATTTTCTAGAAGTTTTATTCCAATTATAAATTCCTTATGCTTTTATTTATTCTTCTCCACAGTTGAATTTTTGTTTGAAACAAGATAATAATATCTTATCCTTTAGGCAGCCATATGTCTCAATTCTCCTGGGACAGTCCCAGATTATATCTATTGTCCAGGTGTGCATCCAGGTTAGCATTTTTTCCAGAATTTTGTTTGTTTGAAAGTAAGTGTTGTTATTAATAGATGCATACAATGATGCAAGGTGGCTTATACCTCTTCCACACCTCGTTCTGGCTCTTGCTGTGATTTCACCTGGTCGTTTATGAGAAGCATGTATGGCAACATTGTGATTAAAAGGGCGATCAGTAGTAACCAGGATTCCCAATCTTTTCTGCATGTAGTAGAGCAAACAGCTCCCTTTCAAAGACAACCTACTGAGCACTCTCAGAAAAGTTGGTTTAAGCTCAAACTCCAAACGCTGGGGATAGCTAATGCCTTCTGATTTGGATGGCAATGGGGAAAGTATTTGATATGACTACACCAGAATCAGAACTCACCTTGCATTTTTCCAAAAACTGATTGATCCTTTATATGTACATCTATTTTGAAATCCTCTATTCTGTTTCATTTATTTATTTATCTGTGTTCCAAAACCACACTACACTTTTTCTTCTAACTTTATATTAAATCTTAAATTGAGGTAGTGAAAGTCTTTACTTCTTCAAACTGGTCATTTCTACCTATTTTGCACATCCATATAAATTTTAGAATTAATTTGTTTATTTCTTCAAAATAATCTATAGTAATTACATATAAATTTAGGGAAAATAACAATGTTGGACAATCCAATATCCAAATAGGATACATTTTGTGATTTATTTAGAAGGCAGTAGTGACTACTCTAGAATGTACAATGCTCTACGATGCTTTCAGCCTTTTCCTCTGCTATATGATATAAACCCCCAAGAGCAAAAGCCCAATATTATAACATAATGAATAGTCCATGGTTAACACTTAATTAGCACAAACTCCTGAATTAAATTCTAAACTTCACCATTTGTTAGTTGTCTCTTTGGGCAAATTACTTAAACTTTTTGTGTTCTGGTTTTTATATCTGTAAAATGGGGATAATGAAAGCCTCATAAAGTTGTTTGAGGATTCAATGAGATAACCCACATGAAGCTCTGAGAATATTCTCTGACATAGAATAAGCCCACACTAGATGTTAACTGCTTTTCTTGTTGATATATTTATTGTAAGGATAGTGATTATGTAATAATTTTTTTAAGATTTTATTTATTTGACAGAGAGAAAGATAGGGAGAGAGGGAACATAAGCAGGGGGAATGGGAAAGGGTGAAGGAGGCTTCTTGTCAAGCAGGAAGCCCGATGCGGGACTCCATCCAGGATCCTGGGATCATGACCCAAGCTGAAGGCAGATGCTTAATGGCTGAGCCACCCAGGGGCCCCTAATTATGTAATAATTAATACTTGATCTTTCTTTTAGTTTATTGGTGTGGCAACATCTTAACCATCCTAAGAGCTCAGGAATCTTAAAAATTGCCAAAGAAAGTATTCCTTAACAATGCAATGCTAACAGATTTAGATCTGTTTTCATAACATCTCACTTTCTTAAAGGTGATGAAGTAATTTTTTTTCCAAAGCTCTCTTAGTCTTCCATATTGCAAACAATTAAGATTATTATTTGAAATCATAATTCATGCTCTCACATTTTTCAGTCATTGCTAAAAAAAAAAAATCCTTCTTTTGATGCATTAAATGCAATGAAACCAGACATTTTACTAGGACCTTGCATCAGGTCCAGCTGGATAATATTTCCTCTTCTGAGTTACGTGGCTTCCATGATGCCCATTCAGCTTGGGATAAAATAATCTCTATTCTAATAGAGTAAAGAGCAATAGATGCAAAAATATTGGGAAGAAATGATGAAATCTGAAAAGGTGCCAAAACCAAAAACCCTGCCTTGAGTAAAGAGGAACCAGTGAATTTGTAAACACAGAAGTTGTCAGTGTTACTCCATACTGCTTTGTAAATTGTAAAACGCCTGTGATGAAGTTGTGCCAAAAGCAAGCATTTCAAAGTAACAGTTTACATTGTGTCTCTCCATGCATTGACTGTATTTACTGTATCATTCAAATAAGTATCCCAGAAATACCAGTGGGCTAGATTCTCCCAGCTGTACATCTCCTTATGGGAACTAGCTTATATTTTTTACTTGTCAAGGTCGTTCAAGAAGAACATACAAAAAATGACCACCCAAGTGAATTGAATAACAACATATCTACTAATGGGTGCATGATAGATATGAGGAATTTTCCAAGGGGTTCATAACATTTTCAGAAAAATGGAAGGAATTAAGAATATATCTTTAAAAAAAAAAAAAAGACAATGATCCCAACATTCACTTGCTTTGTGGATGTGTCAGAGTTCCTTTTATCATTATTTATTTGTTTAATATAGGAAGCTCTACTTAGTATGTGTCTAATGTGCATTTCCCTATGGGTTTTATCTTATTATTATTTTTAAAGATTTTATTTATTTATTTATTTATTTATTTATTTATTGAGAAAGAGTGAACATGAGTACAAGGTATGGGGAGAAGGGAGAGAGAGGGAGAGAGAGAGACAAGCAGGCTCCAGGCTGAGCTTGATCTCACAACCTTGAGATTGTGACCTGAGTAGAAACCAAGAGTCATGCTTAACTGATCGAGCCACCCAGGCACCCCTCGTTATGGATTTTAATCTCTTAATATCTCTTTAATGTGCTTAGTGGAAAGAAGACTGAAAGGATGTTTGAGGTCTTACTCTTAGTGCTATTCTACAGTATGAACTTGAACCAATCATTAGAACTTCTCTGAGCCTCTGTTAATTCATTTTTGTGATAAGAATAATGTTTCTCTTAGTATCTTTGTAGAGTTATCAGGAGTTTTGACTAAAAAGTACAGGCATGTGAAAAGTAAAAAATGCAGGTGCAAAAACATTTCATTCCTTGTACCTGGAACATAGCCCTGCCTAGACTGGTACCTGGCACATAGTGGCCATTCAATAAATATTTGCCAATAAATAATTTACTACTAAGATTTGAGGAAAATAAAGTGAAATTACTTATGTTTTGCTCTCTGATATTTTGGCAATGTCAATGAAACAGTAGGACAATTATTTAAATAATACTGGCCTAATAATGAACTATCACCCAAAAAAAGGAGATTTCTGTCATCAGATCAATTTTCTGCATGGATTTAATTTACAATAACGACAGGCCATTCTAAGATCCGGGACTTTAAGATCAATAAACTGAGACTCAGACAATGAGATATTGAGTTGGATAAAACAAAGTCAGAATTAATCTCTTCCAATGGACTATTGAATCAGTTCACATCAAGAATTGGAACAAAGGAGAAAAACTGGGATCAGTCATTGTAGCATCAGAAAAACGAAAATATAAAGCAAGAAGGATACTAGATCAGTTCGTAGACAGAGGGACAGAAGGCCAGTTGGTTGAATACCTTCAGCAAAAGTTCCAAAATAGAGTAAAAACTAGGAAGAATCTCTGCCAAGCATGAGATTTGAGGATCTCCTACCTGTGACCATCCAAGCGGACAGCAGCCCTCACATATAAACAGCAAGTGGTGACCAGATCCTCTGAACAGCAAATACATCCCTGTAAGAACTGGGACAAGAAAGGAGTCGCGTGACCGAAGAAGTGAGGGTGTGCAGCAAATGAGCCACAAAATGAGGCCCAAGGTAGCAACCACACATGGAATATGGGAGCAATCCTCACCCCTGAATTAACTCTGGCTTGGTCAGTGCACCACTGCTAAGACGACCTCATTACATCCTTTCAGTGAAGGCCAAAGTTGGGCTGTGGGCCGAGGAGAAGCAGGGACCACAGGAGAAGTCAGCCCACAAGCTAAGAGCAGTCACAGGCCAAGATATCATCTTTCCCAAATAATTTCCCCAAAAAAAAAAAAAAAAAAAAAGAGGTCTTACACAAAAGACTGGCTATCATCATGATAAAATGATGAGGCCAGAACATGAAAATAATCATACATTTTCTGCCAAGTATGAGGGGAAAAATTAAGAATAAATATCTTCCAATAGGTAAATTTAAAAATCCCTCTTATTCATTTTACTACTTTGTTTGAAAAATAAAAACAAGTTTAGAAGAAACTAGTAATAACAGCTCTATTTTCAGATATCCCAAAGCATACATTAATCGATAGCAGATGAACTGACTACTTATACCACAGAAATACATAGTTATTCATTGATCCTGTGAATATTAATAAAATCTCTTTGGAGAATCATTTTAGTCTGGTGATTAAGAACACAGGCTCTGAAAACAGATTGCCTGGGCTCTAATATAAGGTCCACTTCCCAGGTATGTGACCCTTAACAAGTTATGTAACCTATCTGTGCCTCAGTTTCCTCATCTGTAAAATGGGGATATTAATAGTACCACTTCAATGATGTATGTATGATAGGTACAAGATACTCAGACTAGAGCCTGGCACATAGTAAGCATTTTGTACATTGGCTATTATTGTTATTATGTATCTACCATATACTCAAGGAATATTTATTGATTCTCCAGCAGGCTAGATGACACAGGCAAGATTCTCCGGAGACAGACATTGAGATATTGTTTGATGCATCAGATATTTACTAGGACTTGACAGAGCTGGAAAGAATTGGGCAGAGGGAGAAACTGAATGTCAGTGCAGGCCCAGCAAAGCCTTGGCCAACGTCACACACAGCTCCGAAATGTATGCAGCCTATGCACATTGTTCCACCATGAGCTGAAAAGTCAGACGTTCATGCTCCAGCTGTGACTAGTCAATAGGCAGGAAAGCAAGTCCTTAATTTAAGAGAAGTGTCTCCACATCCACCATGTTAGGTCATGAAGGAATCAAAACGGAGCACTCAACCTCAAATAATCCACAGCTCATGGAACAGTCATTCAATATAATATGAAACTTTAATAGAAATGTGTATAAGAACGCATAACACAAATAAGGACACTGTTCATAGCATCTGTATGGTGAGAAGACATAAAAATTACACCCCTTACATTTACACTACTGGGAGATACTACACAAAAGAATTCCAAGCATTAATCTTTTATCCAATAAATATTTGCTACCCTTATAATGTAAAAAAAAGTACTGTGGGAGATGCTATATGGGATAGAAAGTTGTACATGAAATTGCTCCTTCAGTTATGAAGATAAATATCTATTAGGAGAAATAAAATATGCATCCAAATGTTACCCTGCAATTGCACTCCTGGGTATTTACCCCAAAGATACAGATGTCGTGAAAAGAAGGGCCATCTGCACCCCAATGTTTATAGCAGCAATGGCCACGGTCGCCAAACTGTGACAAGAACCAAGATGCCCTTCAACGGACAAATGGATAAGGAAGATGTGGTCCATATACACTATGGAGTATGATGCCTCCATCAGAAAGGATGAATACCCAACTTTTGTAGCAACATGGACGGGACTGGAAGAGATGATGCTGAGTGAAATAAGTCAAGCAGAGAGAGTCAATTATCATATGGTTTCACTTATTTGTGGAGCATAACAAATAGCATGGAGGACAAGGGGAGATAAGAGAAGAGAAGGGAGTTGAGGGAAATTGGAAGGGGAGGTGAACCATGAGAGACTATGGACTCTGAAAAACAATCTGAGGGTTTTGAAGTAGCAGGCGGGGGGAGGTTGGGGAACCAGGTGGTGGGTATTAGAGAGGGCACGGATTGCATGGAGCACTGGGTGTGGTGAAAAAATAATGAATACTGTTATGCAGAAAATTAAAAAAAAAAGTTTATTGTATGCACCATCTAAATGTATAATGGTTGATTATAGTACAGTGCTGTTTATTGTACTCTGTAGAAGGTATTTAAATGGTATTTATCGATTTAATAACCAATGGCTGCTGATTGATTGAGCAGGACGGCATTTCCCAGACTTGTCTGAGCATACAATCCCCTGGAGTCTTTGGTCGACTTCTCAGGCTCTAACCCAAACCACTCTGCACTTTAGCCACTTCCAGCTTCCTAATGATCCCCACGATCAGGCAGGTCTGGGAAACACGGTTGTCATGGAAACATCGGAGTGAAACTCCTGGACGGAGCCTTGGTTTTGTCTCTCACTGACTGGTGACCTGGGGCAAAGGCTTGTCCTTAAGAT
Source organism: Mustela nigripes (assembly GCF_022355385.1). Classification (NCBI taxonomy): domain Eukaryota; kingdom Metazoa; phylum Chordata; class Mammalia; order Carnivora; family Mustelidae; genus Mustela; species Mustela nigripes. Next base: position 266,934,216 of record NC_081557.1, on the reverse strand, counting down.
TATGAAACTAAGGGCAAAAGGACAAAGGCAAACCCATACCATATGTCTAAATATTTAAAACTGCAAATTAACAAATTGTTAAATAGCATGATCTACCCTATCCCACCTTGACAATTACACATTGCGACAGCCTGGAAGGCCAGCTTCAAGTGAGGAATCCTCAGTTCCTCAGCTTCCCTCGAGAGCACAGAGGCAGGGAAAATGAGCCTCTGGATACCAACCAACAGCACGTTCACCTTCAGGCCTTAGTTCCCTTTCAGAATGTGAGCGACCTCGACTCACAGGTGTGAACTCCTGTCCACGTCCAAGACCAGTTCATCTCCCTTGAAAATCTCTGTCCCTGGGCCTCTCCTGGTGAATGGGAGCACATACCAACTGAGGACAACAGAGCCAGGGAACAAGGGGCAACGGGACTTTCTAAGCAGGGCTGAGCTGGAGGGTGGGGGGGGGGGGGCAGAGGATATATAGGCTAGAAATTCCAGAATGTTCCCTTTAGCTTGGTACATTCCTCACTCCTTGGGAGGAGCACAGTCAGATGAAGTCCAGACCAGAATTTCAGAGTATAGCTCACAGGACAGGCACACCTCTTGTCTATGTCTAAGGAGTTATCAGTGAGTTTGACCCTCAAGTTCTTACCATAAAGTGGATCTTAGGATGCCTGTTCACAAGAAGATTTGTGAGCCGTATTTTATAGGGTGGTATACTCGAAAACATTACCTAAACTTAGAATCTTTACAAAATTCAAATATCCAAAAATAGTTGTTATTCACTATGGTCTAGGTAGAGAGAAAAGAGAAAGTATTTCCAGTTAGAGTTCAGGAAAGTCCTTCTGTAAGACATGGATGTGTTATCTAGAATTCAAAACGGAAAAAGGTATTTCGAGCCCCGATGCGAACTGTGTGCAGAGCCGCATCTTACGACGAAGGAATGGGGATGGGAGATTACTGTGTGCGTCACAAACGAGGAGTCCAGAGTGCTGTCTTGGTGAAACTTTGCTCAGGGCAGTGTGGTATGCATTGGTAAAGGTGGGCTGGGCCAGGATTGTAGTGGGGGCGTTTGGGGGACTGTACACATGCAGAGGGAGAGAGGTTGAATTTCTCAGAAAAACTGTCCAGGCATGTCTAAATTAGGACAGCCTTTATGTTTTCTCTACACGCACACACATCAAACATGAAGTCAATAATTTGAAAAGCCCTATCAACCTTCTCAACATTTTGCATAAGAAGGATTTCTCATGACTAGAGCTAGTGACCAACCTTTTGTTACATATTTTTTTCCTTCCTCCTTTTCTTTTTCTGCTTTGTGATACTAGGTTCAGCTTTGAAGATACCAGATATGTGAACTTGGGCAAGATATTTCACAACTCCGAGCCTCAATTTCCTCTTCCATAAAATGTTCTGACAAGACATATTTCATGGAACTGTATTACTATTGTGATTTTTTTTTAATAGGGAATCTTTGCCACTGCCAGACATCCATTCTTTTCTCATTCTGTCCCTTCCTAGCTCCTTGTTGAAAATGGCATTTATGTTTTTGTTTTCTTACTGCTTTTCTCAAATGCTTGGAGAAAAGAGTGAAATTGAAGAACTAGTTGAGATTTGCCAGTGCGTCCTGGGCAAGGGTTTGTGCAGCAGGAGGGAACTAGAGATGGCGAGGAAATTCAGTCCAAGACACAACTGGTCAAACAATGGGTATGGGGTTGTGTAACACAAGCTGTATTTGCACTGGAGTTTTAATTGCAATAAGATTATAAATCATAGCTCTCGAATCAAGTTGATACAATGTCAAAATATTTGGGTTGGTGCTTCGACTATCTGGCAAAACGCATGTGGAAGCCATCGCCATCCCGCAGGAGCTCTCTAAGTACTCACCCTTCACCGCTGTTCTGCTCTTAGCACTTTCTACCTTGTTTGGGCTTGTAAACCAGTTAACTCTCTGGGTGCCATATTGCTCCTACTTGATCATCTTCCCTTGAAGGGCAGATTTATGTTTTATTGGTCCCTGTAAATCCTAGCACTTAGCACTTTACCTTGTCAGCAACACTTAAATGACAATTAGGTGTTACATAAACTCTTAGATTATTCCCCTATACACACACACAGACACACACACAGTAATACGAAACGCCAACTCATTTCCAAACACCATGCCATATAGAAATGTAACAGAAAATGCAATGGTTAGAAGGAAACACAGAGGAAGAGAGCCTCATCTAGCCTTGGGAGACCTACAGGGCAGAACTCCTTAGTGGATTCTACCTGATGCAGCAGCACTTGGTTATGCAAAGGGTTGGAGAAAAGATGTCATGAGAGGCAGTGTGAACAGTGAGGCAGTGTCAATTCAGTGTTGCAGAAGTACAAAATATGACTTTAGAGGAGCAGAAAATGAGGCTAAAGACAAAGACTATATTTCACCAAAGCAGAGGATTTTTTTTTTAAAGATTTATTTATGTATTTGTTTGAGACACACACATACACAGAGAGCGAGAGCAGAGAGAGAGAGCACCAGCCTGGAGGAGATGGAGAAGCAGACTCCTGACTCTCGCTGAGCAGGGAGCCTAACATAGGGCTCGATCCCAGGACTCAGGGCCAAGCCTAAGGCAGGCACTTAACCAACTGAGGCACCCAGGTGCCCCTGCAGAGGGTGTTCTATGGGAATTGAAAAAGCGTAGAGGTTAACATACACTCGCCGAGAAGTCTTTAAGGGACTTTTGTAAGAAGGGCAGCATACTCAGCTATACGTAGAGATATTGCTGGCTGTTGTGTGGAATTTGGATTTGATGTAGACAAAATGAAAGGTACAAAGGGCTTCAGTTGGAGGCTATTATTGGAGCAAAGTTTGCAGATGGCGAGGGTGAAACAGGAGACCTCTAGGGTGAGAGTCCTCACATTAGAGAACAGCGTGAGATATTTAAGAGTAAAAATGGGCTGAACTTGGAGATTCACTGCATCTGGAGTGTAAGGGAAAGAGAAGAGTCCAGAATAACTCAGAGTTCTAGATTTGAGTGATCACAGCCAAGGATGGTGTCAAAAAACAAAAGAATCAGCTTTATTAAAAAAAAAAAACTGCATTTTTGGACAGACTGAACATAGAAGTGGGTCATACAGATATGAATGTAAATGTACAGCAGGCAGTCAGCTATGCTGTTCTTGGCCTTGAAAAAGATCTAGGTTGTAGTTACAGCTCTACATGCATACGGATCTCTGCTCGAAGCCTGGCGACTGGAAAAACCACCCCAGAAGTACATGATATGGAATGAGCTTGAGGACAAGTAAGAACTAAAGCATGGACAGGTGAGGAAAGGCCTGAGAGAGAGAGAAATCAGAAAACTAACGATCTGAAAGGCGGGGGTTGTAAAATTTCAAAAAGAGTGAATGATAAACAAGACTGAATGTTGCAGAGAGATCATATAAAGACAGAAGACTCATGGACGTTGGGAGGGTACGGGCTATGGCGAGCGCTGTGAAGTGTGTAAGACTGATGATTCACAGACCTGTACCCCTGTAACAAATAATACATTGCATGTTAATAATAATAAAAAAAAGACAGGAACTATAGGTGAATTTGTGAGTTAGGATATCATTGTTGATATTTTCAAGAGGAATTTTAGAAGACTCAAAGAGAAGATCAAATTTCAATGTTGTAAAGAGTGAATAAGTGCTTGCTTCGGCAGCACATATATTAAAGAGTGAACAATACAAAAGTAAAATGGTGAGACAACTAGGACAGAGTACTGGGGGGACTTGAATGAGAAAATGAACGTTAAGACAGTGCTAACAGAAGGCGGCACAGGATTGAAGCCTAGTTTTTTTTGGTTTTGGTTTTGGTTTTTCCTTTTTAGATGAAAGAGGATTGAGTATTTTAGAGGGTGGAGTGGTAGTAGCAAAAATTTAGTGGTACTTTGAAAATAGGTAAAATGTATTAAACACATTATATGCCAGGCAAGACACTAAGGGTTACCATGAACCATTTTACTCAATGCTTACAATAATTCTATGAACATTTGTTTTTTTTACAAAGGAGCACACTGAGGGTAATACAGATTAAGAGAAATTGTTAATGGTTACAGAATTAATAAGTAGTAGAGGTAGAATCAGAGCTTAGTTGTCCAGATTTAAAAGTCTGCATTCCTGATCACGACTCCGTAATGTCTCTAGAAGGGAGAAGGAAGGTTGACAATAGGAGTCGGAATGATGGTGAAGGAGCAGATGGGACAGGTTCCAGTCAAGAGCACAGGGGAAATGCGCACTCTTAAATTTGAGGAGACATACCTCGTTCTCCGAGACTGGAAGAAGGAAAGCCAGGGTTTGGAAGTATCTATGTTTGTGGCTCTTGAGCAGCAAATAAAGAACAATTTCTTTTTAACCCAATTTCTTTAGTGAAGTATGAAACATGGCCCGTGGCTTGGCGTAAAGTGTTGGATGTAGAGACTTGAGGAAACTGAAGACCTTTACCAGATGTTAGATGAAAGGCAAGAGGGAAAGGACCAAGTTCAGGTGTAATAACAGGTGGCCTTGAGAGTGAATATTAATCCGCCTGGATGTACGATTTCTATGCTACATTTCACTTTGTGGGTATAAAACAGTGGGCGTGAGCCAGACAGTGCACATTAGATGTTGTGTGGTCTTGTTACAACTACTCAATTCTGCTTCCGTCATGCGGACGCATACAACATGGAAATCATGGCTGTGTTCCAATAAAACTTTATTTGTGGACACTGAAAATTAAATTTCATGATTTTTAGGTCATGAAATAATCTTTTTTGGAGATTTTTAATCATTAAAAAAATGTAATCACCATTTTGAACTTGCAGTCTACAAAAAGTAGTGGGTTTGATTTGCCATTGTCTGTCAACCCTGGGTACAGAGCACAGAAGCTAGACAGGGTCTTTGATCTTGGGTTGGATTTTTGTTCATCTAAGGAGTAGATGACAATAGTACAAAAAATTAAAGAATACTGGTGTGGCAGCCACTTGGCTGTTGTTTTCAGACCATTTCCTGCCCTTCCCTTGCTCTGTAGGGAATTACATTTTCTAGGTACCATTGTCAATTAGCTTTAGGTACATTCAGTCATCAGGAAGCACAGGTAGAAGATGGGGGAGGGAGGAAGTGGCTGCATTATTATCCTTTTTATTTATCCTTTTAATTATTATGATTATGTAAGCCCCATAGCCACCTTTTTATACTCTGCTCTGGATTTTTTAGCTGGAATTCAGTTTTCCCTTCTGCTAGCTGACCCCTGCTGGCCTTGATAAATGGGGAACTCTAACAGGAGCTTGGAAGGCAGAAGGGAAAGAAGCTGAGTTCCTTCCTGTTTGCTTTCTTCAGCGATGATTTTTCACTCCTGCAGTGGTGGTTACTTCAGCTAGAAGTGATTCCAGTTTTCAGTTTTCTCTCTTCTTCCAGAGCTGGCTTCATCACACCTCCTTGAAGATCTGGCATAGAGCTGGCTCCAATCCTCTCCCCAGAGACCTGAGTCCTGGGTGCACAGGGACTGCTTTCTAAGCCTCTGAGCTTCTAGCACAGCCAGGCAGTGCCCTCTGCAGCCGACGGGGCCCTGTTCTGCGGGCCTCACTTCAAGCACCTCGGTTCCAGTACCCTCAACTTCTCGCTTCTGTTTCCTAGGCTCTAAGATGGGAGCTGCCTGCTTCTTCCTCACGGTCTCTGTGCTACCGCGTGTTCCACTTTTAGTGTTTCAGTGTCCCAGCATCTATATGGCCAGTTTCCATATTAAACTCCTGCTGTTATGAGGGACAAGTGTGGGAGGAGCCACCGTGGAAAGGGGTGGGTCGAGGAAGTGGCTTTGTGCCAGGGCTAGATGTGCAGAGCCAGCGGGGCAGGGAGCCGCACCCACAAGGGAGCCTGTGGTGGCGACTGATCTACCTCTGGACCCGCCACAGACCCAAGGCCATGCATGAAAAGCGCAGCCATGACCACTCTTGTTGCGATCATCTGGAAAGATGCCCTGTCCAGTGCGGGCTTGAAGAGCTGCCCACCCCGCTGCCACGCAGCAAGCCTCCAGCTTCCTCCGTCTTCTACCAGGCTGACTATGACACAGGCTTCAAGGACAGAAATGCCTTTGTCACAGGCGATACATATGCAGTACATGGCAGGCTTGGGTCCACACCAGCATGATTACTGGCAAAAAGAGCAAAATCCTTCTCAAAAAAAGGACGATGCCTCTGAAATGACACATGATTGACTTGAAAAAGCTGGTGGCCTAACTCAGTCACAAGTGGGGCCAGTTGTCTGATGGGTCTGCGTCTGAGCCATCTCTGCGGGAGGGTTATCCCCTTCCTTCTTGGGCTTCCGTTGATTGTATTCTCATGTAGATGGAAACTTGGAGAATTCCAGAATTCTCACCCAGGGCTCTGCCGGTGGTTCAGCGGACCCTTCTCACTACATCAGTTACATGCTTGCTCGCTTATTCAATAAATAGTGTGTACCTGGTTAAATAATTAATAATAATAATAGATGTGATTGCTCTTTTTCTGACTGGAGTGAATGCTAGATCCCCCCTCTCGCTCCGCTCTGACTGGGTATTTCTGGAAGCAGCTCTATGTCCTCCAGCCCTTGGCACATACTGTCCCTTCAGGACACCAGCTCCTACCAGGACACAACCTCCTACAGTCCTTGCCATAATTCCGGTCCGCTTCACTAAGCCCCAGCTTCCAGAGTATGGGGATGCTACTACCCATTCATGTCTTCTCTTCAGCCCTGGCATGGTAGCAACTTTGTGGTTTTGCTAATCTCTGAGTTTTCCACCATCCCTTGCTAGGTTTTCCAGCTCATCTGTCATAGGTCATTAATTCATTATATTGAATTCCACATATTTTAAACGTCCAGTGTGGTTCTATTTTCCTAACAGAGCCCGGATCGATACAGCCAGTGAAAGTATAGTTCAGATGTACGATCTTGAGATCCAGGCTCGACAGGAAAGAGAAAGAGAGACAGAAGAGGCCTGTTTAACGATGAGAACATACAGAAATCACAAGAATAACAACCGTCATGACGTCAGACAATGACACCTTGGGAATAAAGAATAAAGCTGTTGACATAGTGGGTTTCAATAAGAAAGTGAGACAGTCGAGTTTTTGTTTTAGAATAAAATATAATTCAACATATTTTCTATCAAACTTATTTAAGGGAATTTGATTTTGAAGTGAGGAAGCCAAATCAAGCAGCTAGAACAAATGTGAATAAAATATCTTCTTTGCCAAGACAATTTTATTTTATTTTAGACTTTGTTTATTTATTTGACACAGAGAGAAAGACAGAGAGAGAAGGAACACAAGCAGGGAGAATGGGAGAGGGAGAAGCAGGCTCCCCACTGAGCAGGGAGCCCGATGTGGGGCTCGATCCCAGGACCCCGAGATCATGACCTGAGCCGAAGGCAGATATTAATGACTGAACCACCCAGGTGCTCAATGCCAAGCCACTTTTAAATGAAAATTAAAACTGTAATTTCCAGGTTTACTAAATTGCCATTTAAAACACACCAAAAAGAAAACTGCTGCCTGCTCTTACCAGATGTTCTGCAAACATTCAGCATCACTTGATAGGTATTAGGTCATGATGCACAAGTAGCACTGGTCCTTAGACATAGTGCTACTTGTCAATTTTGTTGTGGTTGTTGAAAAAATTTGTGTATCAAGATTACTATGATTATTTTTAATTAACTTTCTTAAGGTTTAACAATTAACTATTTTGTCTCATTTAGCCCCACAGCCTGAAATACCATTCATATACATGCCCATATCTGCCCCCCTTCTCAACGTCACACTCATACACCCGGCTGCTGGCATTTCTGCTTTCGTGTCTAACGGACACACCTGACCTTGAACGTGTCAGAACGGAGCGCCTGACACCGGCTTACTCTCCGGACGGTGGCTCCTTCCTTATGGTTCCTCAGCCCCAAAACCTCAGAGTCGTCCTTGGTTTCTCTCTCTTCCTCGTGGTTCACCAAATCCATCGACACATCCCATGACCCCTGCCTGCAGAACATACCCCAAATTAACCACATCCCACCAGCTCAGCCAAGTTGAGTACCCCAAATGCACACACAGTCCATTTATAAATAACTGTAGTTATTTGAGAATGAAAAAAAATACTATATATGTGCATTACTTTTAGTGCATAAGTTATTTGGACAAAAATACTCATTAAGTTTTTTATGACAACCTACTTAAGGAACAGAACTGTGTGGTAGTCCTTTTGGTCTAGAGATACTATGAAAAAAAAAAAAATAGATTACTGGGAGCTCCCTGCAACTAAAAAGTCTGGAAACAGCTGTTTTAAGCACTTTACCACCTTATGGCTTTTACATCCTGTTCGTTCTGCGTGGAAAGCCCCTCTTCCACACACCTGTATCACTGACTTGACTTTCACAAAGAGGCTAACTCTAACCACCCTATTTAAATGGTAACCAGCCCATATCTTTATCCTGGCACTTTTTTCTTTTTAAAAGATTTTATTTATTTATTTGACAGAGAGATAGAGAGAGCCAGACAGCACAAGCGGAGTGAATGGCAGAGGGAGAGGGAGAAGCAGGTTCCCCGCTGAGCAGGGAGCCTGACACAAAGCCTCGATCCCAGGACCCAAGATCATGACCTGAGCCAAAGGCGGATGCTTAACCCACTGAGCCCCCCAGACACGCCATCATTGGGCACTACTGATTTCACTAACTTCATTTTATTTTTTCCTTCATATTATACACCACCTGAAGCAAACATGCAATTCATTTTTCTTGTTTATTGTTACTCTCACTAGCATACAAAGAAAAAATAGCCTGTTTTATTTCCTGATGTATTTCAAATGCCAAGGGCATGCCTGGCTCATAGCCAGTATTCAATAAATATTAGTTGGAAGGAATAGTTTTATTTCAAGCTCTACAAAGGTGACCATGTTTAAAAAAAAAAATGAGGGGGAGGGGAACAATTAGCTTAAAACACTCGTTCAAAAAAAAAAAAAAAGCAGAAAGAAAAGCAGCACTCCTTCAAAATGTCATGTGCTTTTAGATATTTAGGTGGGACAAGATTTTTTTGAATCCCAGGCTAAGGAGTCTCATCTATATAACCACAAAATGAAATAAATCTTCCTTTAAAAAGGAATCAAAAAGAAAAACAATTGTGTTCTCTTAGCCTTGTTATCCAAAATTGTAAAGATGATGAGAAAATTGTGGGAAGTACAGCAAGACGAACATTACTAAGTAGGAATAGTGACAATATTATGAGTTTTCTTACATGCAATCATTCAGTAAATATACTTCCTGATAGTCGATATTGTGTAATCTTCTACTAACAACTGCATGAAAAATAAAGACCCCAAGCCCCGATCTTGAGCAATACATGTTAACAGTCGCTAACATACATGGGCAAGCTCTTAGTGCCTTGGGACCAACACAGACAGTGTACTAGGGATTGAGAAGAAAAGGGAGAACAGAAAAATTGGGGAAGCTTCAAGAAGGATTTAAACAAGGTTTTAACAATGTTTAGAATTAGAAATGCATAGATTTGGGGGTAGGTGTGGGGGAAATGGATCTTTGAGGCAAAGAAGAGGAGAAATATTTTTTAAAGAAATTAGAAGGATAAAATAAAGTAAGGTTTTTTTTGTTTGTTTGTTTTGGGGTTTTTTGGGCAGTTTGGGGTCCATCTTTCTAACAGTCACTGAACATGGGTACGAATGTGTAAGGCGGCCTCCGTGTATTTGGAGGCCCTTTTGAATCACTTCATAACGTTCTCTCTGTAACACGCGCCCCGCTTGGGCTGTTTACCCTCGTTTTCTTCTCGCTCCCCTCCTGTTCTCGGCAAAGCAGGGGGACTGCTCCCCCGAGGCTGGACTTGTCAGGCTCTCCTGTCAGCTGACTTGCGTCCAGGTTTGGCAGAAAAATGAAAGAGGGAGCCAGGGAGCGAGCGAGGTATTGTTCCCTCTTTTCGCCTTGAGCATCGTCTCTGGCAGCAGCTGTTCCTTTTGTGGCTTCAGAGTCTCCAGGACCTTTATTTATTTATTTATTTTAAGATTTTATTTATTTATTTGAGAAAGAGAGAGCCAGCTGGGAAAGGGTCAGAAAGGGAGGGAGAGGAGGAGGGAGAGAAGCTGCAGCAGACCTCTGCCCAGCCGGGACGCGCGCCACACGCAGGGGCCAGCGCACGACCCTGAGCTCAAGGCCTAAGACAAAACCGAGAGTCCGATGCGCAGCGGACTGAGTCGCCCACGAGCCCCTTCCCAGGCTTCCACCGGATAATCCTCCTCATCTCTGCTACTACCACTCTTCTTTTTGATTCTCTCTTCTAGTCTTACAGGGAGTTTCTTACTTTTTAATCTGCGGGTTGCCTCACGCTTTCATTTAGAATGTGCGACTCTTCTGTCACCCAAGAAATCAAGTCAATTTCTTGATTTCAGTTACTTCTGTGGCAAGTGACTGACGTGGTTTCCATTTTCCTGGTTAGACCCCAACTCTGACAAGTTAGTCATTGTTATTTCATTGTCTGCTATGGATTCAAGGGCGTTGCCCCCAAATTCCCGCGGAGAAGTCCTAACCCACAGAAGGTCAGCGTGAGACCACGTTTGAAGATGGCGTCCTTTTGCTCTTTTTAAAGACAGCATCTTTATAGAGGTGATTAAGGTAAAATGAAGTCATGTGGGCGAGGCCTAATTGACCTGACCCATGTCCTTCCAAGAAGAGATTAGGACACAGCCACAGACCCACACAGAGAGGCCCGTGTAAAGATGAAGAGGCGGACACAGCCATCTACAAGCCAGGGAAAGGACACAACCCAGCCAACACCTCGATCTCAGACTCATCACCTCCAGAATGGTGAGAAAATGAATTTCCGTTGTGTCAGCCACCCAGTGTGTAAGGCATCCTGGGCAAAGTAAAACAGTATCTCTACAGATATGCCTTTTTCTAAGTTTATAGCTATGATTTCTTTCTAAGGTTTTCATCCCTCTCAATTTTTGAAGTTCAGTTTGTAAACAGAGCTCCTTGAAGGCCTACTTTTTACAAAATACAAAAGCGGATTTTTTTGAAGTGGGCTCAATGCTCAATGTGGGGCCCAGCGTGGGGCTCGAACTCATGACCTGAGATCAGGACCTGCGCTGAGATCAAGAGTCAGATGCTTAACCAAGTGAGACCATCAGGTGAACCTAAGGCAGATTATTTGATGATTTTGCTGGTGTTTACATGTGTTCAAGAATTATTTCCCTTATTTGGTCATGAGCACATATTCCCTATTTGATTTCTTATCAGTTTTAACACTTGTATAGTTTTCAGCTTAATTCACACACTAAGCCCGTGCATCTATTCACCTCCACTCCGAAACTTCACGGACAGACCACCACTGCACACCTATGAGGGTGCCTAATGCCATGCATAACCAGGCTTGAACTTGGGTAATCAATTAAAGAGTAATAATAATTTTCATCCAGAGCCTATCATGAACCTTCTGCAGGCTTTATAAGTATGGTTTTGGCTTGTAAATACTGTACGTCATGGGGATATTAACAGTAAAATACCACTAAGCACCTGGAAATATGTCCAACTTTTCAGTGTTAGCAAAGCATATTTTCTGCATTCTAATTTAATCAGAATTATTCTATACGTAATCTGTTGAGTGTGTGGTACTCTACGGCACATTGCATCTAGCGAATGAAGTCATAGCCTTTCCTTACGTATGGACAATCCGCTCGGTACACACACAGTTGAGGTATGGGGGAGGAGAAAATGGGTAACAGTAGTGGTTAGCCTCTCATAGCTCTTATTCTGTGGACACTCACCTAAATGAAAGACAAAATCTGGAGTAGTTGACTTGGAAGAGGAGAAAGCTAAGATAAAAGCAGGGGAAAATAACGAGAAGAACCTGTCACCTCTCCCACCCCCAGTTATACTCACTCAGTCTTAACCATTTCTTCCCTCTTTTTTCTTAATAAAGATTTTTTATTTACTTATTTGACAGACAGAGACCACAAATAGGCAAAGAGGCAGGTGGGGGTGGGGGGGAAGCAGGCTCCCTGCTGAGCAGAGACCCCCCCCCCCCAATTCTGGGCTCGATCCCAGGACTCTGGGATCATGACCTGAGCCTTTAACCCCATGAGCCACCCAGTGCCTTGCCATTTCTTTCCTCTTAACACATATTAAAACTTATAGTTTCATTTTATTTATTGTTTTTGCTTGACTTAGCCACTAGAAACCCACAAAGACAAGGATTCTGAGTGTCTGGTTCACAATTCTATCTCAGAGGCTATCTCAGCAACTATGAAATAGTTGATACTTGGGTAAACATTTCTTGACGGAAGGAAGGAAGGAAAAAGGAGAAGCACAGAAGGACAGACTCCCAGTCTATGTGGAAGGCATTACTAAAACTAAAAATAATGCCCAAAGCAATCTTCTCTCTTTAGGTATCTTACACCATAGGGTGAGGGAGAAAAAGAATACCAGACATGAAAAAGAAGCTGATAGCACTTCTCATGTGCCCTCAGGAGTTCCGAGGACGAAGAGCACAGGGTGCGTCCCGATAGGAGGGACCACCGGGGATATGAGAAACAGCCCAAGCGAGAGAAGAGAAGTCAGTCACAGAACGACAGATACTGTGTGGTCCACTTCGGTGAGGTATCAAATATAGTCAAACTCATAGAAGCAAAGGATAGAATGATGGTGTCCAGGGACTGGGGGAGAGAGCAACGGGGACGTGCTAATCAACTCAACACGCACAGAATTTCAGTTATGCAAGAGGAGTAAGTTCTCGCGATTGAAGGAGCAAACACTGTACTTTACAGATAACAATACTGTATTACACATTTAAATAGCAATTAAGACGGCAGATCTCACGTTACGTATTCCTACCATCGAGAGAGAGAGAGAGAGAATTCATCATCAGCATCAACCTCCAAATGTTTTCCATCCTGCAAACCCATCAGCGTTCCTCTAGGATGCTATTTCATGTCAAAGCCCGGCTGTCACAGTGAAGAGCCCTGTTCAATGCTCTCTGGGAGACCAGGGTCTGCAGGACGTCCACTAGGCACTTCAATGGTGACCACCACCTGCAAGACCCTCCAGGACGTCACTGCGCTCCCGGCCTCCACGGCTCTATTAGCCCATCGGATGAAAAGAAGGAGTCTCACGGCACCCGGCGCTCTGCAGTGTGTTCCTCCTGTCCCCTCAGGCTGACTGGAGCGCCCATCTGCCCCAGTTTTCAGCAACGGCAAAGAGGCCCAGCTTGCGGGGAATGAAATATCTACTGGGCGAGGGGCTGTCAATTCTGCAAACGCCTGTCAGTTTCTGCAACTGCCTCTGAGGGTCTGAGGTAATTTTCATGCATTGTGACAAAGTGCTTCCAATCTAAGTCTAAACATTTGGCAACTTTTTGCGGAATGTAATTGCGTATCATTCACTATGATGATTTCCTATCTTTATCTACCTTTTAAGATGATTATCACAGGTGTTCTCATGCCCCTTGGTTGTTTTTTTACTAGATTTTCAGTTTATACAACAATAAAGCAATAAACAGGTTGTCTAGTATTGAGATTACTTATAATTAATAAACATTTTTTCAGTTAGTATGTATTAAGATATTAAATATGTAATGAGTTAAGCCTATGTATTTCTATGTAATGTATATAATACTTTGTCTATATAACTGTTCTGACAGTAACTTTTGGGAGGACACCAGTAACTCATTTCATCATTTTAAATCATACTTAATCACTGGGCCAATTCATTTCATTTTAAACATGGTAGCAAAGTAACACATGAAGAGATACATAGTTCCCACTTGATATTATAAAACACATTTCTCTGCCAGTTTTTATCTCTGCAGAATTAAACTTATATGTTTCCCCCAAGCTGAATAAAGTTCGGTAAAATGGCAGACTCTGGTCTACTGGAGAGTAGTTTCTCCAGGTGTGACTTAATGCTTTGGGGTAGAGTCAGACTACTGGATGAGTTCCAGGACAAGCTGAGGATTTAAGTACATTGTTCACCTTTTAATAATATATTTTCAGGCTCTTATAAAAGTGAATCCAGGAGACTTGGAAGAGCCATGAACTGTTTTGGTATACACGCTAGTTATGCCTTAAACATTCCAGCTGCTCCAGAGGAATCCTAAAATACTGTTCAGTTCTCCCTGTGTCTCCAATAGGAAAGATAACCTCTGGGACAGTCCCCCAAAGTGCACCAGAGACTTTCAGGATGATTGTAGGATGATGCCAGCACCAGACACATATTCTATTTTCCCTGAAAACTGATCACACCTGGCAGTGGGTCAGGCTAACCAACCATCAATCAATAAAATGATATTTATTAAATGGCTCTATATGCCTGGCATTGGTGGTGACCATGAAGAGAGACAGGGGCTTCACAAGGCTGATAGCCTAGCAGAACTGCCATACTCTTAACAATTAATTCAAGTGCAATGACTGTTAGAAAAGGGGAAATACAAGGTACATTGGGAGATTAAAGGAATTAAAGGAATTAATACAAAGGGATTAAAGGAATCTAAGGTTAAGGGATCAGGAAAGGTTTCCTTCAAGAAGGAAAATAAGCTGAAATTACCTTGGAAAAGAGATGATAGAAGAGAGCGGGGAGTATACCCAGGAAAGTGAACCAGCATATGATCCACGACTACCGGAGAAAATTAAGAGGTCTGTGGCTCTTCAACAGTAGACAGTGGATTCTATATCTAGAACATCTAAGTAAGAGGACATAAGTTATATCACTTTTAGAAACATTTCTAAAAAATTAAAAAAGTGTACATTTCTGTTCACGAGACCCAGTGCTGATGGGAGTGAGGTGGCAGAGGGCACAGCAAAGTCAGGAACACATGGTAATGTTCCTTTTTAGTGATACAAGGTCATTATGAAACAAAGAAAGTCTACCACTACCTTACTGCCAACAAAACAAATCTCTCTCCAAACACCTGCCTAGTCGTTGCCTGAATTAAAGTTACCAGCCCTAAAGAGCAAGTTAACTTGGACAACAATTAAAAAAAAAAATCTTTAGGTTTTTACATGAGGGAAGTTTCTTTAGACATTATGTAAATTTTACCCCCAAGAAAAAGGGTCTCAAAGGTAATTTGACTTGCTAAATGCCACAAAGCTGCTACAAGTCAGAGCTAGAACTAAAATCTTGATTCCTACTCTAATGTTGTTTACATTATTACATTTAGATGTTTAAAAACTTATCTATATACTGCTGCTCTCCGGGAAATGTGCTAATGACTGGGCAAAGATCAACAACCATGAACAAGAAGTACCTGTTGGTCAGGTTATTCAGTGAAGGAAACAATCAAAAAAACTAAAAGGCAACATTCAGAACAGGAGAAGATATTTGTAAGTGACATACCTGATAACGGGTTAGTATCCAAAATCTAGAAAGAATTTATCAAACTCAATACCCCCCCCCCCAAAAAAAAACTAAATAATCCAGTTAAGAAACAGACAGAAGACATGAAGAGATATTTCTCCAAAGGAGACATATAGATGGCTAATAGACACAGGGAAAGATGCTCAACATCACTCAACATCAGGGCAATATGAACCAAAACTATAATGAGGTATCACCTCACACCTGTCAGAATGGCTAAATTTAACAACACAGGAAACAACAGATGTTGGTGAGGATGTGGAGAAAGGGGAGCCCTCCTACACTGTTGGTTGGGATGCAAACTGTTACAGCCACTCTGGAAAACAGTTAAAAATAGAGCTACCCTATGACCTAGCAATTGCACTACTGAGTACCCAAAGAATGCAAAAATGCTGATTCAAAGAGATACATGTACCCTGATGTTTATAACAGCATTAATAACAGTAGCCAAATTACAGAAAGAGTCCAAATGTCCACTGACTGACAAATGGGTAAAGAAGTGGTACACACAGACAATGGAATATTACCCAGCCATCAAAAAGAATGACATCTTGCAGTTACAATGACATGGAGATGGAGCCAGAGTATATTATGCTAAGTGAAATAAGTCTGTCTGAACGAGACAATACCATCTGATTTTACTCATATGTGGAATTTAAGAAACAAAACATGAATAGAGGAGAAAGGAGAAAAACAGAAAGAGGCAAACCACAAAATAGAAACGTAACTATAGAGAACAAATGGAGGGTTGCTGGAGGGGAAGAGGAGGGATGGGCTAAACGGGGAGCGGGTCGTAAGCAGGGCACTTGGGATGAGCACTGAGTGTAGTGTGTAAGTGATGAGTCACTGAATTCTACTCCGGAAACCCATCTTATACCCTATGTTAACTAACTAGAATTTAAATAAAAACCTGAAACAAACAAACTAAATAAGGATTCTATTACATGACAACTGTAATTTTGTAAATAATGAGACAGAAATCTTGATACTCGAGTACCAGTAATGTGTTCCAGTTGTTAATTTACAGCGATCATAAGCAATGACTATAAGAATGTAGATAGCACACTAGTACAGTAAAAGGTGAGCAACCATGGCTCTAATCATTACTTAGCAACAACACCCATTTTTCCAAGTTCAGTTTGACCTCCAGCCTCTGTACCTTCTTTTAACATATATAAATAATACATGCGTGCACACACAAAAAGTGCAAGAGAACATTCCTACCACGTTGCTTGAACTTATTTGTCCTCTTGAAGAGTATGTGCAGGCATCTCACACATAATCCACTAGGAAAATGCGTGGCAGGAACACATCACTAACTAAAGGCAGATTCAGATGCCCATTACACATTCAAGAGAAGGTCACAGCCTCCGATTCTTTTCTGTGTCTGTGCTCTGCAGCCCACCCCGCCCCCCGCCATGTCTTTCACAGAAGGGTTTGCCCACTCTGGGTCTTGTACAAGGGACATCACTGAAACAACTTTTCCTCTCCAGCATCTCCTTTCCTCTCTCCAGGTTAAGAAGCTGTAGAGTAACACTGTGGATAAGAGTGGATGCAATCAAAAAAGTCATTCATGCCATCTGCCTGAGAGGTTCTTTTGCTCACTTACTCAGCAACAATGAACCACAGCCAGGCTTTAAAATGAAACACTTTCCTCCCCCAGCCCTGCCACACACACACACACACACAAACACACACACACACGGAAAGATTTAATGTCTGTATTTTTTTTTCCAAAAAAAAGAAAAAGAAAAAAAAAAAAGATGGGTGTGGGCAAGAAAGAGCATCTTTCACATTCTGCATTTTCAGAGTAAGTATCCAATGCGACTTGCCATGATAACTAAATTTATTATTAACTGTGTATTTCATGATGTTAGTGACAATATGTTAATGTGATTTTTCACGTCCTCCTGCAGTGAACAGATGGCTCCTTTTACTTTACTTTCCACATCAAGTGTGATTATTTCTTGGTGCCAAAAGCCACCTGCCGCTCCTCGGTCTCCAGTCTAATTTTTTATGTTGGTAAAACACAGCAGGACTTGTTATCAGTTGGATGGCATCTTAATAAAAGGAGACATGCCAACATATTGACATCATGTTCAAGGGGAAACTTCAGCCCCTTCAAACCCTTAACCCCGTTCCCCTACCCCCTTTCAAAAAGTAAGGGAGAAAAAGAAAAAAAAAAAAGGGATGCAAAGACCCCACCAGTTTCAAGATGTTTGATTACAGTTGTTGGGCCTAGAGCCAAGATGCTGAGTTGGCCTCCCTTTGTTCCTAAACCCAAGCACCTCACTCAGCGCTCTGATCTTTCATCCTGTGTAATGATAATTAGCTGTAACATATTCCAAAGTCAAATGTAAGCAGGAATACATTAACATTGAGAACAGTGTCAGGGCAATTTTCACTGGGAAAATGACAAAGAACACACACACACACACAATCAAAAATTTCAAGAATCAAACATTCGTAAAATCACTTTCATAGCCGTGAATATTAAACTCATTCTCTTGTCTGTTATGAGTGCTTACCTAGAATGCCAAGGCCTCCTAATGTGGATGCCGTGATTCCCACAGCTCCTGCTTAACAGAGAAAGCATGAGTAATAAACCACGGTAGCTTGCTTTAATTTTTCTATTCTTTATTAGAACAAAGAGGGATACTACGTTCGGTGATTTCTGGTCCAAGAAGAGGTCTTCCAGGCGATTGGATGGCATGGCTCTCAACAGCTGGTCCAGCACATTTGGGAAACAGCATGTAGAAAAATGCGTCAGTGTTTTGAAGATTACCAACTGTGATGATGCATTGGTTATGACACAATCTCAAAAAATGTTACATTTCCTCACCACAAACTATATAATCCAATACCCTTTCCATCAGGGCACTAACTCTCAAATTCAAGACTAAGATTAGTCCAAATTTGGTGAAACTGAAACTTTCAAAACTGATTCCAATTCTTTATAGGTTGGAAAGGGTAGCAGTATTCTCGAATGCTTGATACTCCTTGTTAAAACCTGAAGAGGTAAGCGTGCAGCTGGCTTTCTAGGATTTACAGTTTATAAAGGACAGAAGAAAATTCCTACAATAAAGCTACAAATATATTAATAAAAATGGTTCACACTTAACAGTTCTCTTGAGATGAACAACTTTAACTAGATATTCCCACTACAGAATCTTTCAAATCAATATACACTTGGCAGTGACTCTTTTATTCCTTTTAACTGTCCCTCCAAACAAACAAAAGAACCTGTATGAAATAGATCTCTATTAACTGTTTTTTTTTTTGCTACTTGACCAGCTTTTTATCTGCAAAACATTTCCCCAATATTTTTTATAAAAATTTGCAAGCATACAGAAAAGTTGAAAGAACTTTACCACCAACACCATCCAATCTACTACATAGATTCTACAGTTAATATTTTACTACATGAACTTCATCATGTATCTGCTCATTTATCCACCCCTTTATCTATTAATCAACCTCCTTATTACATTAGATTGTTAAGTGAATAACCAATATCCCATCAAGCAATCAAAATTAAAATGATCTTGACTTTATGACAATAAAATGAGGATCACATATAGTGGTATTCATTATCTCACTGAACAAATATTTCTTAAGTTTCTGCTTTGAGTCAGGCACTATTCTAAGTACTGAAGATACAAAACTGAATAAAACAAATAAGATATTGGTCCACATTGAACTTATAATTAAGTGGGCTTGACAGGGGAAAAATAGTAATTAAGGGCATGGTTCTCTAAACATGATTCGCAAAGGAAGATATGTCAGTATAGGTGAATAAATTTAATTCAGACTGTTCTTAACTTAGAGGTTGTAAAAGGGCAGGGAGAACATTTTATGTACTACTATATCGTTGCCTCAAATAGAGCCCACATATAGCAACCTCTCAAAACATTTGTCAAATTACTGAATGAATAAATACATTTTAAATCTGACACTGTAATCATCATTTGAAAGATTTTGTATTAGGAAGTAATTGCTCAAAGAGTAGTCTGAAAGGTAAATAAATAATAATAGAAAGTCAATTAGCTTAAAAACTCTAATTTTAACAATCTTATCATGTAAAAAAAATAAAAAATAAATAAAATGAAAAAATAAAAATTAAAAAAATATCTGATTTGTGTGTGGGGGGGTACTATTCTGAATAGCATGTCCACCATTAAAAGCATCTGCACTGTGTAGAATATAATAAAAAGAAATAACAATTACCTTTTAAGTTGAATGTCTTCACAAATAAGATGGTGTCAATGATTATTCCAGAGGTGCTTATTTTAGAACATGTGGAAGTATTATAGACTAACAATGTAAAAATTTTGTGTTTTAAATTTTATTTTTAAATGAAAAAATAGTGGAATTAGTTTAAACTTCATAGTTAAAAAAAATAAAACACTGTTGTCAACTTTGGTTAAATCCAACAATGGTTTGCAATTGCTCTACAAAAGTTAAATCAATCTGGGCAACTTTTCATTCTAAACTAAACTAAGACACTTATTATCTGATTATTTAGTGGCTACAATTTTGTAACCTAATTTTGTAAACTAATATGTAAACCAGTTTTTTATAAACTCAAACTGATGCCTTTGTAAATAAGTCACTTGTATTAAAGACAAAATACTTAAAGTAAGCAGCTCTTTCTGCTCCTAGGTTCTGCCCCGATGCTTTAATAAAAACAGGTTTTTGCACCAAAAAACAACAAACAAATGCTTATAGTATTCCTAGCCTTAAAAAATAATGAGATCAGAAATATTGGTCTGTATGTATTGGTGTGGCAGAGGACAAAAGATGTAGAGAAATAACCTTTGGTCAAATCTTTTTATGGTGTAGATTAATGTATACATATAAGTTTACTATGGCCAAATACTTGGGAATAAAAAGAAACCTTTTAAAAAGTTTAAAAATATATGTTTTAGTGAATTCAAGCATAGTATGGTAAACTGGAATACTGGTGAATGTTGTCTTTAAATTTCTACTTAGAAAATCTCTGATAGAATTTTAAAATCTGAAAAAATATGATCAGGAAAATCTATCATCTTCAGATGATTTCAATCTTCTAGCATTCAAATTAAGTCTGGTAATTAATTTTGCTCTTCTGATTTCAAAAAATTTCTTGAAGGGCTTACCTAAATGGAAAATATGATCTATTTAAAACAGTAAAAAAAATTGTTGATTTTTATGTTATTTTATAGCTTGTTCTGTTGGTTTCATTAGGGGCAAATGAGCTTTATCTTTGAGATACCTTAAAACCAGAGTCTATGGCCTAATACTGAAAATTGCCATTTATTATTTAATAAGTTTAAATTTAGTGTGTAAATGAATATTTATTCACCAACTTTCCAATCAATCTGAAAATTTAAGCTTCATTCCAGTGGTCTTCTACTCTGGCCAAAATGGAGTAACAGAGTAAGTTTATCTACATTTATCACCTGAAAAAATTTAAAAAAAAATGAAATAGTTTACATAATTCAGAAATATTTAACAACAGTTCACAAAATGGTGGAGATCAGCCAATGAAGGGTAGTGATCCCTAATGGACAAAGAAAGAAGTGGCATGAGTATTCTGACTTCCTCAGCTTATTTCCTTGAGGGAGCGCTGAGGCTACAGCACTGGAAAGCCAAACCCAGGTGGAACCTGGTGAGTAAAAGCCATGTGGTGAGGAGATGGAGCCGGGCATCTGAGCACCCAGCAATGAAGGCATCTAGAGTGAGCAGGACATGGTATTGAAAAGAAAAGTGTCATACAAGAAGAGAGTTCTGGAAATCTTCAAAGGTGCTCCCTGAGAATTCAGTCAAGAATTGATCAGTGCACGTGTGTGAAGAAACTATTTGAACCTGGGGAAAGATGTGCATGAAAAGATTAAAGTTAACACTGTCCAGCAAAGATAAACAGTGTTTGCCCAGGATTGGGAATAGAAATTATTCCCACCAACCATTAAAACCACATTTTTCATGGGCCTTGAGTAGACTATACAAAGGGCTCTCATCACTGTAAAGGAGAGTAATTAGCCACAGACTGAGCACTGTCCTTGTTCTAGCAGCAAGCCTTAAAGGCAAGACCCCAAAGAATCAAACTCTTTCCAGCTAAATTAACTGCATCTCAAAGCAAAGCTCAGAGTTTATAGGAACAGAAAATATCCAGCAATTCAACCAGGTAAAACTCATATTTGACTCTTAATAAAAAATTGTCAGGCATGTAAAGGAGCAGGGAACTAGAAGCCATAATAAAGAGACAAATTAGTCATAACGGAACAAGAATAGACACTGATGTTAGATTCAGCAGAAAATGTAACTAAAAGTTATCTTAACTGTTCCATGTATTCAAAACCCTCAGTAAATATTTTTAAAATTCTGATTGAATTTCTAGGGATGAAAACTACAATGTATGAGGTGAAAAATACAGTGGACTCTTAACAGCAGATTAGATATTGGAGAAGAAAAGATTAGTAAATTGAAGTCATAGCAATAGAAACTATCTAAAATGAATCATAGAAAAAAGAATGATACTGAGAGTTGGGACAACTCCAATATGTGTAAGTGGAGTCTCCTGTGCAGAGAAGAGAGAGAAAATAAAGCGTGTTTGTAGAAATAATGGCCCAAGGTTTTCCAAATTTGACGAGATCTATAAACGCACAGACCTAAGTCACCCAATGTGCCCGGGCACAAGAAATAAGAAGAAAACTACACCAAATAACATCATTATGAAAGTGACCGAAACTACTGATACACAGAAAATCCAAAGGCAGTGAAAGGTAAGGAGACAGACACGTTAAAACCAAGGATGACAGCGAAGTCCGCGCCTGACGCAACACAAAACAGAAGGTGGCGGAGGAACAGTTTCAAGGTTCTGAAATTTTTTTTTAAAGGTAATTAAATTTAAATTAAATTAAAAAGGTAATTTGAGTTCTACATCAAAGAAAAGAGCTTTAAATATTAAGGTGAAGTACTGGGCGCCTGGGTGGCTCAGTGGTTAAGCCGCTGCCTTCGGCTCAGGTCATGATCTCAGGGTCCTGGGATCGAGTCCCGCATCGGGCTCTCTGCTCAGCAGGGAGCCTGCTTCCTCCTCTCTCTCTCTCTCTGCCTGCCTCTCCATCTACTTGTGATTTCTCTCTGTCAAATAAATAAATAAATAAATCTTAAAAAAAAAAATATATTAAGGTGAAGTACTTTCCAGACGTTCTGTAGTTGGGAGACTTTCCCCAGCAGACCCAGTTACAGGAATTGTGCGGGGAAACCTTACAGGCGGCAAGAAGGTGACACCGTGTGTACGAATCCTCAGGGCCAAATGAAGGGCACTGGTCACTCCTTACACAGGGAAATTCATGACCTTTTTGTTTCTAAATCCTCCTCGAAACGCAGAGCGGCTGGGGGCGGGGGGGTGGCCTCTGCCGCAAGCGGGGGCAGCAGGTGCGGCGCGCTTCGAGCAGGTGCGGCGCGCTTCGAGCAGGTGCGGCGCGCTTCGAGCGCAGACGTTGCGCGGCCCCCACCTCCCGCTGGGCGCCCCCCCGCGCCCCCCACCCCGCGCAGACGCCCCCGCGCAGACGCTCCGACGCCGCGTTCCAGACGCACCTGCTGGGTCGCGCCCCTCCCCCGCAGCACCGGGAAACGGCGCCGGAGCGCCGAGCGGCCGCCCGCCTCCATGGCAGCCCAGAAGAAAGCGGTTGTGGGGCCGTTGGTGGGGGCAGTGGTCCAAGGGACTAATTCCACTCGCTTTCTGGTTTTCAATTCAAAAACCGCGGATCTCCTTAGTCACCATCAAGTGGAGTTAACCCAAGAGTTCCCCAAAGAAGGATGGGTGGAGCAGGACCCCAAGGAGATTCTCCAGTCCGTCCACGAGTGCATCGACAGGACGTGCCAGAAGCTCGCCGAGCTGAGCGTGGACGTGTCCAACATCAAGGCGATCGGCGTCAGCAACCAGCGGGAGACCACGGTCATCTGGGACAAGCTGACCGGAGAGCCGCTCTACAACGCCGTGGCGTGGCTCGACCTCAGGACCCAGCCCACCGTCGAGAGCCTCAGCAAGAAAATCCCGGGCAATAACAACTTTGTCAAGTCCAAGACCGGCCTTCCCCTGAGCACCTACTTCAGCGCCGTGAAGCTGCGCTGGATTCTGGACAACGTGAGGCACGTCCAGAAGGCTGTGGAGGAGGGTCGAGCCCTTTTTGGAACCATTGATTCGTGGCTGATCTGGAGTCTGACCGGGGGAGTGAACGGAGGTGTCCACTGCACAGACGTCACAAACGCAAGCAGGACAATGCTTTTCAACATCCACTCTTTGGAATGGGATAAAGAGCTTTGTGACTTTTTTGAGATTCCAATGGACATTCTTCCAAATGTATGGAGTTCTTCTGAGATCTATGGCCTCATGAAAGCTGGGGCCTTGGAAGGTGTGCCGATATCTGGGTGCTTGGGGGACCAGTCCGCCGCCCTGGTCGGACAGATGTGCTTCCAAGAGGGACAAGCCAAAAACACCTATGGGACAGGCTGTTTCTTACTATACAATACAGGTCGTAAGTGTGTATTTTCTGAGCGTGGCCTTTTGACCACAGTGGCTTATAAACTAGGCAGAGACAAGCCAGTATGTTATGCACTGGAAGGTTCTGTTGCCATAGCGGGTGCTGTTATTCGCTGGTTAAGAGACAATCTTGGGATTATAGAGACGTCGGAAGAAATTGAAATACTTGCTAAAGACGTAGGTACTTCTTACGGCTGCTATTTTGTGCCAGCCTTTTCAGGGTTATACGGACCTTACTGGGAGCCTAGTGCCAGAGGAATAATCTGTGGCCTCACTCAGTTTACCAGCAAAAATCATATTGCTTTTGCTGCATTAGAATCTGTTTGTTTCCAAACCCGAGAGATTTTGGATGCCATGAACCGTGACTGTGGAATTCCCCTCAGTCATCTGCAGGTCGACGGAGGGATGACCAACAACAAAATTCTTATGCAACTACAGGCAGACATTCTGCATATCCCGGTAATGAAGCCCACTATGACCGAAACAACTGCCCTGGGAGCTGCCATGGCAGCAGGGGCTGCAGAGGGGGTCGGGGTGTGGAGCCTTAAACCCGAGGATTTGTCTGTCATCATCATGGAACGGTTTGAGCCGCAGATCAAGGCGACAGAAAGTGAAATTCGTTATGCTACATGGAAGAAAGCGGTGATGAAGTCAATGGGTTGGGCCACAACCGAGTCTGAAAGTAGTGATCCTGCTCTCTTCTCTAGTCTGCCCTTGGGCTTTTTTATCGTGGGTAGCATGATAATGTTAATTGGAGCAAGATACATCTCAGGGATACCATATTAATACCAAGATGGATTCCCAACATGTGAGCAGCTTACATTATGAAAAAATCCACCACGACTGTCTCTTAATAGGATGACGCTATCATAGACTCGATTTTATTTATAAACCACTTGCTGCATAACTTATGGGAACCCCAAAAGTAGACCTGTGGCTTGAAATAAATAAATTACAGTAAAAAAAAAAAATACAGTAGAAAATGTGGTATGTTTTTTAAAAGGTTGGTCCAGCCACTCTGGGAGCTAACCCCCTTTATTTTCATAAAATCCCAGTCCGTGCCCTCTAAAGTATACGATATTCAGATTCTATCTGGTGCAATCTTTCATTAAATATTTTATAATATTTGTGGATCAAGATTTGGTTCTCTGTGCTGCACACACTTGATTAAAAGGTGTAACTAACTTGCTAAAACTGAGGGACTTATGGTTATTGTTGTTTTTAAAAACTCCCCAAATCGTCTTTTGTATGCATGAGGGAGACCGCAGTATCTTGCTGAATATTTAATGGAAATATGAGTTCTTTTAGTATTCTCATAGCTTAGATATAGCCCTGGAAAATATTTGCCAAATTAAAAATTTTCAGACAGAAGCTTTTGATTTGTCTAAAAATTTTTAATTTTCAGACAGAAGCTTTTGATTTGTCTAAAAATTTTTAATTTTCAGACAGAAGCTTTTGATTTGTCTGAAAATTTTTAATTTTCAGAAGCTTTTGATTTGTCTGAAAATTTTTAATTTGGCAAATATTTTCCAAGGCAATATCTAAGCTATGAGAATACTAAAAGAACTCATATTTCCATTAAACATTCAGCAAGATACTGTGGTCTCTCTCATGCATACAAAAGACGATTTGGGGAGTTTTTAAAAACAACAATAACCACAATTCCCTCAGTTTTAGCAAGTTAGTTACACCTTTTAATCAAGTGTGTGCAGCACAGAGAACCAAATCTTGAATCAAAAGCTTCTGCACAGCAAAGGAAACAGTCAAAAAAACAAAGAGGCAACCCACGGAATGGGAGAAGATATTTGCAAATGACAGTACAGACAAAAGGTTGATATCCAGGATCTATAATGAACTCCTCAAACTCAACACACACGAAACAGACAAACATATCAAAAAATGGGAAGAAGATATGAACAGACACTTCTCCCATCAAGACATACAAATGGCTATCAGACACATGAAAAAATGTTCATCATCATTAGCCCTCAGGGAGATTCAAATTAAAACCACATTGAGATACCACCTTACACCAGTTAGAATGGCCAAAATTAGCAAGACAGGAAACAACATGTTTTGGAGAGGATGTGGAGAAAGGGGAACCCTCTTACACTGTTGGTGGGAAAGCAAGTTGGTGCAGCCTCTTTGGAGAACAGTGTGGAGATTCCTCAAGAAATTAAAATAGAACTACCCTATGACCCTGCAATTGCACTCCTGGGTATTTACCCCAAAGATACAGATGTTGTGAAAAGAAGGGCCATCTGTACCCCAGTGTTTATAGCAGCAATGGCCACGGTCGCCAAACTGTGGAAAGAACCAAGATGCCCTTCAACGGACGAATGGATAAGGAAGATGTGGTCCATATACACTATGGAGTATGATGCCTCCATCAGAAAGGATGAATACCCAACTTTTGTAGCAACATGGACGGGACTGGAAGAGATGATGCTGAGTGAAATAAGTCAAGCAGAGAGAGTCAATTATCATATGGTTTCACTTATTTGTGGAGCATAACAAATAGCATGGAGGACAAGGGGTGTTAGAGAGGAGAAGGGAGTTGGGGGAAATTGGAAGGGGAGGTGAACCATGAGAGACTATGGACTCTGAAAAACAATCTGAGGGGTTTGAAGTGGCGGGGGGGTGGGAGGTTGGGGTACCAGGTGGTGGGTATTATAGAGGGCACAGATTGCATGGAGCACTGGGTGTGGTGAAAAAATAATTAATACTGTTTTTCTGAAAATAAATAAATTGAAAAAATTATAAAAAAATTTTCAGACATTTTGCATGACTTTACTGATTATACTGATTTCCTATGTAGATCTTCTAAGTAGAGCACTTTTCATTTTTAAAAAATCTCTCCATTTTATTTGCTTTACTTGGCATGTATAACATTTATTTTTATATACTTCATATGGAGTAACCCAGTTATAAATTAAATGTATAAGAAATGTAGTATTAAATGTACCATTACATACATAAATATTTTAGGATAAACATTGGCATACAATTTGGGGCAGTGATGATGCATTTACCAGGAAAAACTTTTTCTTAAAGAGACAGTATTTAAAATTTAAGTATGTTTTATGATGACAGACAAAGAAGCATTTATGATTTCAACTATATTTCTTACACCTTACCTTTTTATTTAATTGCCTCAGCTGGATATATGCTGAAGAAAAAAAACTGTGGAATACTATGGTAAATGTTATTTTTAAACAAAAATTTTGTTTTGTTTGACTGCTAAACAAAAATAATATTATAGGGACACCTGAGTGGCTCAGTTGGTTAAGTGGCTGCCTTTGGCTCAGGTCATGATCCCAGCGTCCTGGGATCGAGTCCCACATCAGGCTCCTTGCTCCGCAGTGTAATATTGTAAGATTCACGTGCTATATGGGAAGTGGTACAACAGCATGTAAAGTTATATGAAGTTATGTTGATAATTAAAGATGCATATTCTACATCCTAAAATAATACAACAAAGAGGTATAATGAATAAGCAAATCAAACACATAAGCTAGAACTATAAAAATATTCAGTTGATCCAAAAGAAGGCAGAAAAGAGATGAAAAGGGAAAAAATAGATAATAGAAAACAATAGCAGGAAAATATATTTAAACCTAGCCATACAGATAAGCATGTTAATATAAATAGTATAATTATATCAATTTTAAAAGATTATCATATTAGATACAAAAGAAAGACTCAAATATTCACTACCTCCAAGAAACACACGTTAAATATAAAGAAAAAATAGTTAAAAAGAAACAGGATGAAAAAAAAAATGCTGCTAAAAAAGCAGTGACTTTATTAATATCAGAGAGTAATGAATCAGTGCAATTAGAAAGCTCAATGTACTTCAGTATATTAACAAAGAAATATCACATGAGACACAACGATCCACTTATTAGAATGCCTAAAATTGAAAAGATAACCACAGCAAGTGTTGGTAAAGATATAAAAGCCTGAATTTCTCATATAAGTCTGCTAGAGATGTAAAATGGTGCAAATATTTTAAAAAATAGTTTAACAGTTTTTTAAATTAAATATATATCTATCACATTATCCTAGGTATTTACCCAGGAGACATGAAAACATATGTTCATACAAAGATTTGTCTGTATTCCTTTACTTGTTACAGCCCAAAACTAGGCACAACTCAAGTGTCCACCAACAGGTGAATGAATAGGTAAACCATGGTATATCCACACAATGGGATACTACACAGCAACTCTTCGTACACACTATAATATGGATGAATTTCAAAATAATTATGCTGAGTGAAATAAGCCAGACCAAAAAAAAAAAAAAGTATACACATAGTGTTTGATTCCATTTATATACAATTCTAGAAAATGCAAACTATCGTATAATGACAGAAAGCAGGTCAGTGGCTGCCTGGGAAGTGGGGGGCAAGGAGTTGGCAGGAAGGTATATGAAGCATGATTCCAAAGGGGCACGAAGAAAATCTGTGTAGTGGGGAGTTGGATATGTTCATTATATTAATTATGGTGATGATTTCAAGGGTGAATATATATGTCAAAATTCATCAAATTGAACACTTTATGTGCAAATTTTACATGTCAATTATAACTCAATAAAACATTTCAAAGAGAGAAAATATCTTCAAATTCTGAAGAAATATAATCAAAGTTTGTTCAAGTAAGTTAATCTTTGTTCTTCTCTACTATGCATCCTGCTGTAGCCTCCCTGATCCTACAGTCTGTTAGCACGGGGTGTGCCAGTTTCTATCTCTAGAAGGTCTGTGAGCTTTATTCGAAGTCATTTGTGTGATTAGGCTGGAGAAGTACATGATAATGTCTAATGTCATTTAAAACAAATTAATTTCCCATTTCATTTATCTGGCCATAATTCTCAGTCTGGGACCCATTGCAAATGACCTTATAAAGAGATACAAACAAAAATATCATAATAAAATAAGGCTAAGAGTTCTCAAATTTAGTATCTCATTCTCACCTTTTTCAAAATTATAATCCTGTGATTATCGGCTTTCCACTTTTTGTATCTTTGCCTTTATAAGTCTCATTTTTATAACGTATATGATTTTGGTAAATTACAGTATTCTGCCCCAAGGCTATCAAGGAGCTTCTGTATATCCTATTATGAAATTAGCTAATTAATAATTTCTCTATATTGCTACTAAGCACAACTACATAGTTAAATTATAATGATCAGTCCTTGCATGCATGTTATGAAACAGCAAGTCATCATTTAATGTCAGGCATATGTGGGAGTGTGAGAGCATGAGTACAAACACTAACCAGGAGAATGAAAAGAATTTAATTCTAATACTATTTTCCAAAGATCAAAGAGTTACAGTAAGTCATACAGGTCAGAGGTATAGAGTAAGTTTGGAGAAAGAGAAAAAAACAGAAACAAAGAAGGCATGACAGGAAAGGAACGTTAAAGGTTTCCAAAGAGGAACGAGCTGTGCTAGTAAATCTAATTCTAAACACGCTGTGTAGCATCCGTGTAGACGCACACTGAACAGCTAAATCGTTCCTAGCTTAGCTCCAAGAGTAGCAACCATATACACCAGACTTAGAAGCATAAGCAACTTTCTCTCTTCGCCCCATACAGACTTCTAAATTATTATCTCTTTTGTGCCTAATTTCTGGTGCTTATATTATCACTTTGATATAAATATCCATAATCTTACAGGAAAGGTATTGTTTCCCTCACTGGTAAGACCTGGTTCTCAACGTGGAAGTATAAATGCTACATTAAACAATCCCCATTTAGGTGGGACATTATGCACCAACTCTATGACCGCTAGGTATGAGAAATTTGTCTCTATGCCCTTTTTTTAATCATGTGAACTAATAAGGTCCCCTAGTGTAATCTTCCAGTGAAGTCTAGAGTAAATACAATATAATCTCAGCCAGTCACCTACTTTAACCTGCCACTAAAATGACAGCTCTCTAGTCTATTCTGACTGTTTCAATCAAAACAAAATGAATAAACTTAATAAACTTAATGTTTAAATGTTCCCCAGAGTTTCCATCAACAACCTTTACAGCCAAATTTATTTGAGCCTTGGAGAAATTGCATGTGATCCTTGTTCTCTATGTGTTTAGCATACATTACAGTTCATTATCATTTCAGCCCTCAACAAACTGATTTATTTTACAAAAAAAAAAGAAAAGAAGACTTTGACCTTTGGTGGGGAAAAAAAGTGCAAAGTGGTAAGACTATGTTAATCTTTTACTTAACTATGAAATTCATTTTATCATAAACTATCCACAAATCTTTCTTATATTCAGTTATTAAAATACGTTTTTCAAGTGTCATAGGAAATCTGAGTTTGGAAAACATTTACAAAGCCAAAATTAGTACAGGGACTACATATGTCTAGCCTAGTAGCTTCAAAAATGAGGTAGGCAAAACCAGGACAAAAATGTTCCAGGGATCACAAACAAGGGTGACAGGTGGTCTGGGTTTGCTCTGAACCGAGGCAGGTGTACCGTCTAACTGCACCTTCCTGTTGCCACCTTCATGTGCATTTAGCTAAGTGACTAGAGCAGAGGATGCGAAGACATCTTGGGGTAGGAAGGTTCTCTCTCTCTGATTATACATTTTTGTCTGGCCTCAAGTGTATTTCACCAAATAAACTAATCACTTCTCCCTAATTCTATTTCAGTAGGCCATGGGTGACTAGTAACAGCTCAATTTCATGGTCAACATCATTGAGGAAAAACAACAACAACAACAACAACAACAACAAAAACAAGAAAATCACCTTTCTGATGCAAAAAAAGATATAGTTTTAAATTTTAAAAGAAGATTCATGTGGGGAATATGATTCCTTGCATAGAATTTAGTATTTTTAAAAAAGAAACTTCAAGATGACTTTGACAATGTCAGAAGAGCCTGGAGTGGGGAAAGGGCTTGAGAGACCGTCTAGTCCAACTCCGTCTAATACAAAGTAATGAAGACTGTAAATCAAAAATATGTCGGGAGTAAGATTAAAATCTAAGCTTTTATATTTTAATGTTCCTTTAGCTTCACTCAACTGATAGAGCTTTTCTTGGACTTTGTCTAAGAGTCTGACAACTCTGACTTTTAAGAAGATGCATTTTACTTTGACAAGCAAAGGGGATAATTTGTGACTTTTTTATGAGAGAGTTATGTCTTGGCCAACAAATAGTTCGGTGCACACTCACACACTCGCACCTGCAAACAATTTTTATCACCGCTTAAACTAGGCCCACCTAGGAGATTCTGAATGACAATCAAACCATTTTCTATTCTCCAGTGATTTTGTATTCCTGAAAAATACAAAGTTTATAGACTCTCTGGGGAGACATTTCCTTCGTCATGAAGCACAACAGAACTGTAGGCGTGCGCTGGAAGCTACACCACTGTTTTCTAGATGCGACTCTTGCTACTCACCTCCGTGACCACGGCGTCCTTTCGGACTTACCAGTGGGTGGGAGAGAGACGCGTTTCTTTCCCTCCTCCTCTTCCTTCCATTGTTTGTCCTCCTCTTTGTCTTTGTCTTTTTCTCGAAACAGATCCACTGAGTCATATCATATGGTATTTACTACTCATATTCACAAACATCAAAAGGACGGCAGTCTGTTTAATATCCTGCAGATGAACATGCGCTGAAAAGTGGCATTGGCAATGGGGCACTCGCTGCCCACTGGGCACCAAGCAGCGATGTGCTAAAGATCTGGCGAGTTGTTCCATAGAGAAGAATGACATTCATTACAATTGTATCAAAAACAAATTATGTACCAAATGTTTGCTTCAATAAGTACTTGGACGATCATCTA
This sequence comes from Mustela nigripes, assembly GCF_022355385.1. NCBI lineage: Eukaryota > Metazoa > Chordata > Mammalia > Carnivora > Mustelidae > Mustela > Mustela nigripes. The sequence continues at coordinate 266,902,536 of NC_081557.1, read as the reverse complement.
TCTGTCTTTCATTCATCCCCTCACAGCTTCCGTGCTGTAGCTCTGCCACTGCCAATACTTGGCCTCTTTATAGGTATGTTCCTCTCCCGTTGCCTTGTGTGACTTCACTACAGTGTCCCCTACTATACCAGCCCCAGTGTATATAATGAGAGTCCTGCTATGCCTAAAAATAGAAGAATGTGGACAAAAACAGTATAAATCTTATACAAAACACTTTCTGTAGCATCTCATGTCGTCTCATTTTTGTCATGCAAGTGACAGATGCCATTGGAAAACGGGAGCATTTACTTCTCACTTTCCAGATATAAAGACTGCTGCAGGAAGATAACCCAAAACTTAGAAAAGCAGAACTTCAAATTTAAAACATTTCTAGTGGATTTCAGCTAGAAATTAGAGATTTTATATGTTAGGCCCTTTATTTCAAATACTTAGAAGCTAGGGTCCAAAGGAGAGGATGGACCAAGGTCTAAGATCTAGTTTGTACCTGAAATGCTGGGATTAGAACCTAGAGGAACTCTATTCTATACCACACACCAAATTTTCTTTGAGGATTTCAATTTTAAGGATAATATTTTAGATGTTTAGTGGGAGTATGGGATTTTTCTTCTCAACATTCAAAATCGTTTAGCCCCAGGTAAGGGTTTTAGGGGAACTGAATATAAAATGTCTGTTCTCCAAAGCTACATTTGTATAATGACTATATTATACCCCTGGAACTAATGTAACATTGTGTGTCAGTAATACTTGAATTAAAAAAGAAAAGAAAAGAAAAATGTTTACAAAATATGAGACAAAACTAAAAATTAGGGAAAAAAGAAAATAAGCTTTAAATATGCACATCAATGATAATTGTTCTATTCAGTTTAATAATTTAACTGGAAAACAAAATAAAACAAAATGTCTCTTCTCTGTTTCTTCCCCTTCATTCACTTCTTCGGTTCAGACATCACCGTTGTCTCCTGACAATGGTCCTTGATATACTATAGTAACCTAACTTCTCCTGTCCCAAGTCTCAATTCTATCTACATTTCCACCATGGTTCCCCCTCCCTTCCAGCTCCAACCCCTTCCATCTCTGTCTTTCCCTGACTTTACATTATTTCACTCATTCGTTCATTCATTGCCAGCACTGCAGATCTGGCTTGGAATGTACTCCCCACCCTGCCCAAGGGAGTCCTCTGGTTTTCTCTCCATGTAGAAGCTGATAGGCCTTTCAGCTGTAGGAGCTGTTCAGAGGCATGGTGGAGAAAGGAAGTGCCTATCTCCAGGTCCCCAATCCCTCAAAGCCCTCTTAGTTGTTCCTATGAACATTTCTTGAGCATCCTCCCCTAGTCATTGCTCATGATGGGAGTGTTTATGGGCGCTGACCTTTAGATGTTGCCACATATGTTCTTAATAATTGCAGATATGGACAGTCAAGGCAATAATTTGAACCTCCTGGTGTTCTCAGGGTCTGCTCGACCTTGTTCATTGGCTGCTCATAACTGATTCTCAGCCATTTTCCTTTTGTCATCTCTACGATGAGTCTTTTCCCGACATTTGAATCCTTTCATTCCAGAGGCGTCCTGGTGGTTCTGATGAGGGGCAGAAGGAGGGTTCTCCTTCTCACTGGGTGTGTGGGTGGACCAGACTCTGGGCCAGTGCCGGAGTCTGTCTGGAACTCCAAGCCCTCAGCTGGGTGCCTCCTGGTAGCTCTTAGCCTGTGACGTGGTGACTTCTGCAGCCAACAGGATTACTTAGGCACTGACTCATGGTCTCAGCCCAGAAACATCCCAGTTCTTTCTTGAAAACAGACATTTGATTATTTATGTTACAGCTTTAAAGTTTGGGCTAATTTCACCATTTCCCAGATAAGCTAATTAGCTTAACATTTCAGTTCCATTTATGTGTAGTTAGCCTTTGGCCTATTCTTTTATTTTTAAGTAAGATTTTTATTTATTTATCTGAGAGAGAGAATGCAAGCACAAGCAAGGGAGGGGAAGAGGGAGAGGGAGAAGCAGGCCTTCCGCTGAACAGGGAGCCCGATGCACGGCTGGGTTCCCATGACCTGAGCCGAAGGCAGAGGCTTAGCCAATCATTAACTATGAACTATTAACCATTAACCATTCTTCCAGGTCCACTCCACCCACTGTCCCACCAGCAACCTGGCCTCCAGGTTGCCTGGTCCTCTCAGCAAATATCTGACCACCTGATGATCTCTTAGTGGAGCTCAACTCCCACGACGGAAAGTCCTGTGATCCTTCCACTCGCCATGTAGCTAGCTCTTCCTGGAAGTTGTGAGATTAAAGAGAAGTCACGTTTTCTAGGGAGTCAAAATTAGAAACATAAAATGAGACTTTGTTGATGGTATTTTCCCTTTCACAGGATAAATATTCTTTCATCCTAAAAAGTAAATGTTATCTTCATTATTTAGAGATGAATAAGTGGGATTCTTGAGAAGATTTAAAGATTTGTAAAGTTTGACCACTAACCTGTTTTAGAAATCAGCTATTGCGTTACAGTTTTCCAAAAACCTTCTCAATGCAAAGTTACTTCAGTTTTTAATATTTCTCACTCTTTGTGTTGCTCCTCATTAATTATTTACACTTAACCTTACTACTACATTATTCTAAAGATAACTCTAACCACAAGTTTAATTAATCAAATATTTTTACTTTTTTAAAAACGGTTTTTGCGTCTGGTCCACAATGTTCACAATGCCCACCATTTATTCCCAAATCAGGATGTGTTTTTCTTGTATCTTTCTCTTCTGGTTAGATTGATGCTCAGAGAAGTATAGAGTACTCAATTCGTTTATGAGTTTCCTGTTCTAGTCTTCAGTTTCTCACCGATCATGCTAGAAGCTTCTGAAGAAAGAGAGTTTATCCTCATAGTAAAAATCTCATAAAAATCAAATTGCCAGCCTTAATCTGGGTATATAATTCATCTTATCAATGAATCAATCCATAATATTTATTAAGTTCTCCCTATGTGAGTCGCCATGGGAAATATAAAAGTGGCAACTCCATGGTGCCTGCCTTCTAAGACTTTATAATCTAGCAGGGGCAATGCGTCGTATACATAAATGTCCTTGAAGGTAGCCAGGATTTGAAAAGTGCTGGTTAGTGAATGAATGAAAGAATGCGTGTGTCAGTGAGTGCATTTCATATGCAGGAAGTAAAATAGATGTAAAGGACACGCGTAACCAGATTTAGAAGAAAAATATTATAATGGCAGAATGAGACTCCTAAGATGTGAACCAGATTTCTAAGATGGATAGGATATCAATTGATAAAGTTGGGGAGATGAGAACAAACTTAGCTTTAGGAAATGATACGATCAACAGCCTCAGAGACAAGTTTCATCCTTTAAGCTTATGAGCTTAAACAGAGCAGAGGATGTTGGAAAGAAGTGGGTAATAAAAATTGGAGCTTGAATGTCAACCTAAGAACATAGGTCTTATTTTTTCCTATAGGGACCAGAGCTCCATGAAAGGTTCATGTGAGTAAGATGATAAAAAAAAATCTCGTGTCTGTGCCTCGTTAACAGCCAGTTTCATTACCAAGAGGGAGAGCAGGAGCACCAGTAAGAGCATACACTACTTACTTGAGATGTGGGCTCCACCATCTACTGTGCACCTCTGCCAAGTTATTTAACTGTGCCTCAGTTTCCTCACTTCTGAAGTAAAGAGCATGAGTTGTAGAGTGATGATGATGATAACAATAGTTGTAGGAAATAAATGGACCAGCTGAGGGACAAATGAGTTAATGTGTGTAGAGTGCTTAGGATACTACCTGCTATTATCACTGCCATTACTGTAAAGACAGAAGAGTTGGGTGATTCTTCACTGTCTATAATTGTAAAATTGAACCTCAAAATAGTCACTAAAAAAGGCAAACAATAACCACAGACTGGTACAGTTTTAATTATTGTATTATAAGCATGGCTTATAGAATAAGGTATTATTGGTAACCTACATGATAGTTCTGTGTGTCCTTTGCTTTGATTAAGAGGATGTAGAAAGTATAACTAAAAAGAGTGGAAAGAGAATGTTAATGAGCTTTTCACTGGACTACAGAAACACATTTTTAAAAACATTCTTAAATTGGATTTGATAAAGATTTCTTGGATATAATACCAAAAGCACAGGCAACAGAAGAAAAATTGATTGACTGGGGTTTCTCAAAAGTAAAACAATGAACAACAGAGGACACTATTAAGAGAGTGGAAAGGCAATGCATAGAATGAAAGAAAATACTTGCAAATAATACATGATAAGGAATTAGTATCTGCAACACATAAATAAATGCTGCTACTCAGTAACCAACAACAAAAAATCAACCGAATCCAAAAATGGGTTTAGGGCGCCTGGGTGGCTCAGTGGGTTAAGCCTCTGCCTTCAGCTCAGGTCATGTTCTCAGGGTCCTGGGATCGAGCCCCGCATCGGGCTCTCTGCTCAGTGGGGAGCCTGCTTCTCCCTCTCTCTCTCTGCCTGCCTCTCTGCCTACTTGTGATCTCTCTCTGTCAGATAAATAAATAAAATATTTTTAAAAAAATGTTTAATAGATATTTCTCCATAGAATATATACAAAGGCCAATAAGCACATGGAAAGATATTCAACATCGCTGGTCATTAACAAAATGAAAATCAAAGCCACAAAAATATACCATTTCATATCCATTAGGATGGCTATTATCAAAAGAAGGAAAATTAAGAAAAACAGAAAGGAACCCACAAAGAGAGAAGGGAGGGTGGGAGGGAAGGGGAAAGAAAGCAGTGAATGTGGGCAAAGATGTAAAGAAATTCGGACTCATGCACTGCTGGTGGGAATGCAAAATGGTGCAGCTGCTATGGAAGGCAAGTGCCACTTCTAGGTATATACCCTAAAGAATTGAAAGCAGAGACTCAAACCGGTAGGTATACACCAATGTTCATAGCAGCAATAGTCACAGCAGTCAAAAGGTAGAAATAGTCCAAGTGCCCATGGATAGATAAATGAGGGAACAAGATATGGCATGTATAACTAGTAGAATATTATTGAACTATAAAAAGGGATGAAATTCTGAAACATGCTACAATATGGCTGAACCCTGAAGATATCACACTAAGTGAGATACGTTAGAGACAAATAATGTATGACTCTACTTACAAGGTACTAGGATACTCAAATACCTAGAGAGTAGAGCAGTGGTTACTAAGGCTGGGGAAAGGGAATAATGAACAGTTACTGTTTAACGGATACATAGTTTCAGACTGGGATGATGAAAAAGTTCTGGAGTTGGGCAGTAGTGACCATTGTACAATAACGTAAATGTACTTAATGCCACTGAATTGTCCACTTAAAAATAGTTAACATGGTAACTTTTATGTTATGTATATTTTATAATTTAAAAAATTAGTCCACATGAAACCCTTTCACTACTTTTATATTATATTGGGATACTTGTTTTAGTGAATTCATATTAAAATTTCATTGATTATGAGTAATCAGAAAACAAAAGAGGAAGATTGAATGATCCAAGATAGAATTCTCATTAAAATGTCCCAAAAGAGGGGCACTGAGGTGACTCAGTTGGTCAAGCATCCAAGTCTGGATTTTGGCTCAAGTCATAGGTTTGTGGGATTGAGATTCCCGTCGGGCTCTGCACTGGGCATGGAGCCGGATGAAGACTCCCTCCCACTCCTCTGCCCCTCTCCCCTTCTCTCCCTCTCTGAAAAAAAAAAAAATCCCAAAAGAAAGTCTTAAGAATTAGGGTTATCTTTGCTCGTTCTCGTTCAATTATTCCTGTCTGCTTTTCAAGGTATCCTAATAACTAAGAGCTTACATTTTATGTGCTGACATAGACTCTCTAAAATTGGTTACTTTGTTTGCCTTATTATCTTATTTGGAAGTTGTTCCAAATTTCAGTATTCTTTGCATAATAAACCTGCAATAATATGCATTTTAGTTTCCAGAATCTTTAAGATTCTGCAGAGGGGTCTTTCACACAGAGATCCGTAAGTCCTTCCCCTGACGCTTTTCTGCTCCCTTTCCCACATCTCCTGAACAAAATGGGCATGACCCCAGGTTGGCCCTGAAATTTCTGCTTTGTAAAGCTATCCATCTGTTCCTTACACTGTCTTCCTAGTCCTATCTGACTGGGTTTGGTATGCCCAAATACATTTCTGTTACTGTCAACAACATAGAGCCAAGAACCCTTTGGACATGTAAACTGTACTACAAGCTATTGCCTTATGTGTCCTCAAAATAATTGCCCTTGCCTGAATCTGGAACCTTTATCACCAGAAATAATGTGAAATATTTAGCAGGAAAACATGTATTTGGTATTAGACTTGCTATCAAAATGAATTTGAAAGATGAGTATTAAGTAACAGAAATCAAAACATGCCAAATGTCCAAAAAATGTGGCATTTTAAACCTGTTTGTTCCTAATGGGTTAGTTTTTTAGAGATTAGGTTTCCTGAATGTTTTTAACAGAATATATAAACTAAATGGAAAGGTATAATTCCTGTCTATTCTCTTCTGGGGTAAAATCATGGTACTAATTAAAAATGCAGCAGAAAAATTTGTTGAGCTGGATGTCCTTTGATTTTTGTTTTTTTGTTTTTTAATGAATACGCATGAACATGAATGTTATCGTTTCCATTCCCAGAGATTTTCTGGTCAGTCTTGAAGTATAACTTGATTCTGAGTTGCTACCACTGAATAAAGAAGTTTAGAAGTACACTTTTTCTTAGGTCTTCTATTTTCATAAATAAAAAATTTCACAGGTTTTCTAAAAAATCCATATAACTGCAGGATAGAAAACCTGAGATAGTGCTTTGACATCACTACATTCATTCTTCCAGTTGTCTTGTACTGTAAATGTCCTGTATATGCCCGGTATTGTGTCAGCTAGGCGATGGGAATCCAGAGATGAGTTAGACACTTTATCTTTGAAGAATGTACTCTTTCATGGTGTGAACAAACAAATGTGCAAATGTGATAGCTGTTTTCCCCTGACGACATTATACTGGGGATAAAATTAAAGGTCGGATCATAGTAAGTGTTATTTCTTAAAGGTGTCTCATAAAATGCCATCTCTCCAAGCTCTTAGGCTCTCCTCACTGAGAGCTGCTCTAACCTTCACACTGAGGTCACTACCTTAGAACAAAAACAACAAGGAGCATCTTATTCATAAGAATGCCATTTTCTGTCCTCGCTGTTCTTTCTACTGTCCTGTCTGTACCCTTCCTCTGTCAGCAAGCAGTCTCACCACCATCTGGGACTGGAACAGCCACGAGGTTTCTTTTCCTTTCCATACCCAAAGAACATTTAAAAATATCCATGCTGGAGCCCCATCATCAGGAATTTTGATTAAATTTGTTAACTTTATTGTTATTATTATTGTTGTTGTTGTTGTTGTTGTGGGAATGATTCTAACCTACAGCAGATTCGAGAACTGCTATCCTAAGTGACTTCCAACTATAATAAATTCCTTGACTCAACCAACCAAGTCAGTATACAAACAACACTGGCTTTTGGACCTCAAATTGTTGAAGGGACTCTTGGTTTTGGTCTTTCCATTCCATTGCTCAGTTATGTGAGCAAATAAAGTCAGATTTGGCTAAGTTCAGGATTGGAATTCTATCATATGCAATGGAGAACATTCCTAGGTAGCATAACTGCCTTCCCGGGCTGAAATGTGGGCTACCTGTTCAGAGTTCCATGAAACGTGATATAGAGTCCTCTAGGAATGTACATTAAATTACATCTTAATTATGTGTTTGATTATTTCTTATGCCTGCTAGACTATAAGCTTTTTAAAGGTAGGAGCTTTCTTCTTTCCTTTTCGTTCTCCTGGGGTGGAGTTAGACAGAGAATAGGTATTCAACTAGAAGAAGGAGGAGGGGGAGGGGGAGGAGGAGGAAAGAAAGAAAGAAAAAACATGACAGATAAGTAAAAAATGAATTTTTCCTCATAATTAAATTTTTATACTTTCTTCAACAGAGGTAATATCCAGAACTCTAAATTGGCACCAAAGAAACTGTTTTATTTTTTAATTTATATAATATTACTATTTTGCAGCACTTCAACAACAAATCCTAAATACCACTTAGCTATTCCATCTCCCTATGCCTTTCACCACATTCTAGAACTAAGTATCTGTCAGAAAGTTGGTGGTATTTTAAGTCAGTTATAAGAAAAGTAAAAACAACAACAACAGAAACAAATCTAAGCCTAGAATTCCCCAGGCACTAAATTTTATCCACTATAAAATCTGTGTGTTTTGAAGAATTCAATCTATCACTGAATAAATTTTCTGTTAGTCTTTCTTGATTGGAAGCTAAAGGGTCAATGAAATTACTCAAAATATGGTCAGCTATCAAACAGAAGAAAGTTGATCATATGCTTTGTTTCATCTATATTTATTTTTGTCTGAATTTCCTTTACTCAACATGGAGTACGTTTCCTAAATGACACACTTCGTGATTATACTAAAGAACTACTGTGTATGAAATATCATACAGGTTTCCCCCAGTATCTCAAAGTTCAATTTACACCACTTTACTTTTAATAAAGAAAGACTCTGAGAAACAAACTGAGGGTTTTGGAGGGGCGGGGGTGGGGGTTGAGTGAGCCTGGTGGTGGGTGTTAAGGAGGGCACGTGTTGCATGGAGCGCTGAGTGTGGTGCATAAACAATGAATTTTGGAACACTGAAAAGAAATAAAAAAATTTTTTTAGACAGCATTATGTAAATACCTGTGTTTGCTAACAGACTCTGAAGACCATTTTAGCTTTTATGAAATGGTAATTGCTTCTTTGATTTATGTCATTTCAGCTTACAAAATGTTTTGTAGGAATGTTCTACACTTTCAGATAGTGGGGGAAACCTATCTCGGAAAAAAAATCAATATTGACTAACAAAGATAGAGTTATTGAACAGTGGAACATTAGCCAGAGTCTCGTCTGTAATTTAAAATCCCAAAGTGTGAATTTTCTCATTTTATAAACTAGAAAAAATCTTTGCATGTCCAAAAATGTCATCATTCTTCTGAGGCAATCTTGACAAGCTCTCCGAATGCCAGCTGTATTGATATATGATGGGAACAATGAATTGAGTACATAGGGAAGCTCTGAAGATAATTCAACGCAGTCCATCTTTGTTCCAAATGAGCAGAAAATTCTAATGTAATGAGTGTTAAACAATTTTAAGTTTAACTAAAACTTTTCTTTATAACTTTTAGTAATTACATCTTAAATTTATCTTGGATTCACACTTCAGACTCTTGTCAAAAAGTTAAATTGAAAACAAATACACTCTTGTAATAAGTTATGTCTCAAGTAAAGTAAAATATCCATATGCCAGTTAGCCAATTTTTTGGTTAAAACTGCTTTATTAAAATCGATAGACCAACAGATGAGTTTTTAGGTTTTTTCTGTCATTTTCTTTCCTTCCTCCCCCCAAAGCAATAGACTGGATCACACAAAAATCTAGCAAAAAAAATTATAGAAGGAATAAGTTATTATAAACTTTGGATATGTGAAGAAGACCAAGAGATTAGACCCAACCTAAAGGCTTTAGTCCTTAACATGGTCCTCTTGCAGTCCTTTTTATCTGCCCCAGTCAAGGGTGTCACTAGCCAGTCTTGGAATCCAGAAACCTGGAAGTCCTGTTTGACATGTCTCTCCTGTATAGCTCACGGCTGTCTGGAGCATATCCACAGTCTCACAAAATCCTACCAATCTTAGATCGTAAATATTTCTTAAATCCAGATTTGTTCAACTCTGCTACTGTCCCTAGTTCAAACGGCCACTGTTTCTCATTCGATGCATTTTCAGCATCCCAACTCTGCTCTTTTTGTCCTTCCCAGTCTTCTCCAGGTTCTGCTGCACTTTAGAACTGGAGTGATTTGCATGTTAAAATGCAAACTTAATCATATATCTCCTCTTCTTTTGCATTTTTCTTAGGATACATGCAAAAACCTTCAACATGAGCTTCATGGCTCCATATTGTCTGGTCCTACCTCATCTCCCACCAAGAACCCCCTCATTCTCTGTGCTCTAGATGCATGATCTTACTTTAGTTTCTGGAACATGGAATTTGTCTATAGTGAATCTATACCTAGCACAGCACCTGCCATAGGGTAGAAGGCAATAAATATCTTGATGAACGCACAGGATGAATGAATGTATCATGAACTAATGAAGTACAGTGTTGCAGGATAATGTCTTACTGAGCAGATATGTAGTTCTAGAACTTCTGCTGCCTGCATAATGCATATTTTAAGTTGTTTCCTTTACAAATAAACCACTGTCAATGCCATTGCATAATATGTAAAGAACAAAGGTTGTAACTCAAAGCAATAGTTTTCCCCTTGATTTCCACGGCAAGAGATATCCACCAGTACTATAATTGGGATTACAAAGGCTATTTTATTTATCATATGCATTAATTAAAGTATCATTCATTCATAGTTTTAACCCACAGAAAATATCTTTTATGAAGATGTTAAATAATAAATTCATACAGAAAAACTCACACTTCAACTGAGAAAGTCACAGATGCTTTTCAGAGTAAAAATAACTTCAACAGCAATTTATTTGAAAGAATACAATTTTAAAATAAATGTGCAGTTCAGGATGTTTTCTGAATGGGATTGCTGAATTGATACTGAACTGGGGGTTGTAATCTAATCGGGTCAATCTAGCCTATAATCCAGCAGATAGAAATTCAGTTGTGTGGAAGAGGGAAAATTAGGAGAAGATTAATATTTACTATGAAATACACAATGTAATGAGGATTTAATAGATACTTTCTCTTAATCCTTACAACCACCTGGAATGTTATCTGCCATTTTCTCCAGTTTACTGCCAGGAAACAGAGCCTAGGAGGTTACACAGATATCAAAGGGCAGATGTTGTATTTGTCTGACTCCAAAGCCATCTCTTGAGTTCTTGTAATTAATTGCAGAGCTCCCTTCTTACTGTTCCTCCTCAGTGACCACAGCAGACCCTTCTCACCTTCTGGGATTATTTTTCCTATGTAGTGACTGAACTTTACTCCAACAGTTACTACTGTTACTCCAAGTTACTCAGGGTTGTCTTGATGGCTTCATTATTTTCATTTCTACCATTCTCTGTATGAGAAGATTCACTAACCATCAATCATTGGCTTGAAATTATTTTTTCCTTTTGACAATTTATTGTTATTTATCTGAATAGAGAATGTTGAAATTTGGGGATCATGGTTTTATTAAATACATTTGTTGCAAAAAACACTCCTGGAAATCTTCAGTGACCTTTTAATTACAGCTTTAGTATAACCTCTCTCTAAAGGCTGTATGTTAGAGGCTCATTTCTGGATTACTCACCAAGTTTTCTGTATTCTAATTTGACTTCTCACAGTGTAGTATAAATTCCAAAGGAAATCATTTTAAAACCAAAAGGTTATAATAACAAATATTTGAACAAAGAATAAAATGTTCAGATACCTTCTAAACAGTGTAGATTATCAGACTCACATATTTTGGCTTAATGTTATAAAATCAAAGTCAATCAGAGATGATTGGCTGGATTTTTAATTTTCATATGAATTGTATCTAATTTCTAAGGCAGCCTTGCTTGAATTAACCAATTAAGATGCAGACTCCAGTTTTATATTGCCAGTAACTTGCTAAGCATTTCACTGCCAGCTGTCTTTCTTTCTGTCTTTTCTGTAAGGCAGGGGGGTAAGTATTTGTTTTTTCATGAAGGTTTTCATCCAGAAAATGACTTTTACATTTTTGTAAAAATGGTACATGTCATCATTGTAAACAAAAAACTAAATTTGATAAGGTACAGCATCCTGTAGGGATAGAGGGTACCTATATCAATATTATAAAAGCCATCTATGAAAAAAACACAGGGAATATCATTATCAATAGGGAAAAACTAAGAGCTTTTCCCCTAAGGTCAGGAACACGGTAGGGATGGCTTCTGTAACTACTGCTGTTCAACATAGTACTAGAAGTCCGAGCCTCAGCAATCAGACAATAAAAATAAATAAAAGGCATCCAAATTGGCAGAGAAGTAGTCAAACTCTCACTCTTTGTAGATGACATGATACGTATGTGAAAACCCAAAAGACTCCACCCCCTGTATGCTAGAACTCATACAGGAATTCAGTACAGTGGCAGGATATAAAATCAATGCACAGAAGTCAGTTGCATTTTTATAGACCAATAATGAAACAGAAGAAAAATATTAAGGAGTCAATCTCGTTTACAATTGCACCCAAAACCATAAGATACCTAGGGATAAACCTAACCAAAGAAGCAAAGAGTCTGTACTCAGAAAACTATAGAATACTCATGAAAGAAATTGATAAATGAAATAGAAATTGAGAAAAGAAATAGAAAAATGTTCCATGCTCATGGATTTGAAGAACAAATATTGTTAAAATGTCTATTCTACCTAGAGCAATCTATACATTCAAAGCAATCCCTATTAAAACACCATCAACTTTTTTCACAGAACTGGGACAAATGATCCTAAAATTTTTATGGAACCAGAAAAGACCCCAAATATCCAAAGAATGTTGAAAAAGAAAACCAAGGCTGGTGACATCACAATTCCAGACTTCAAGCTCTACTACAAAGCTGTCATCATCAAGACAGTATGGTACTGGAACAAATACAGTCACAGAGATCAATGGAATAGAATAGAGAAGCCAGAAATGGACACTCAACTCTATGGTCAACTAATCTTCGACAAAGCAGGAAAGAATGTCCAATGGAAAAAAGACAGTCTCTTCAACAAATGGTGTTGGGAAAATTGGACAGCCACATGCAGAAGAATGAAACTGGACCATTTCCTTATACCACACACAAAAATAATCTCAAAATGGATTAAAGACCTCAATGTGAGATAGGAATCCATAAAATCCTTGAGGAGAACACAGGCAGCAACCTCTTTGACCTCAGCCACAGCAAGTTCTTTCTACACAAGTCACCAAAGGCAAGGGAAGCAAGGGCAAAAATGAACTATTGGGATTTCGTCAAGATCAAAAGCTTTTGCACAGCAAAGGTAACATTCAATAAAACCAAAAGACAACCAATAGAATGGGAGAAGATATTTGCAAATGACATGTCAGATTAAGGGCTAGTATCCAAAAATCTATAAAGAACTTATCAAACTCAGCAGTCAAAGAATAAATAAATAATCCAATCAAGAAATGGGTAGAAGACATGAACAGACATTTCTTCAAAGAAGATATCCTAATGGCCAACAGACACATTAAAAAGTGCTCACCATCACTTGGAATCAGGGAAATACAAGTCAAAACCACAATAAGATACCACCTCACACCAGTCAGAATGGCTAAAATTAATAAGTCAGGAAATGACAGATGCTGGTGAGGATGCAGAGAAAGGGGAACCCTCCTACACTGTTGGAGGGAATGCAAGCTGGTGCAACCACTCTGGAAAACAGTATGGAGGTTCCTCAGAAAGTTGAAAATAGAACTATCCTATAACCCAGCACTCGCATTACTGGGTATTTACCCTAAAAATACAAATGTAGTGATCCAAAGGGACACATGAACCCCAAAGTTTATGGCAGCAATGTCCACAATAACCAAACTATGGAAAGAGCCTAGATGTCCTTCAAAAGGTGGATGTACAAAGAAGATACATACATACACACACACACATACATACACACACACACAATGGAATATTATGCAACTATCAAAAAATGAAATCTTGCCATTTGCAAAGATGTGGGTGAACCCAGAGGGTATTATGCTAAGCGAAATTAGTCAATCAGAGAAAGACAATTATCATACGATCTCACTGATATGTGGAATTTAAGAAATAAGGCCGAGGATCATGGGGAAAGAGAGGGAAAAAAAGAAGCAAGACCAAACCAGAGAGGGAGACAAGCCATAAGACAAACCATTCCACTTAATCATGGGAAACAAACTGAGGGTTGCTGGAGGGGAAGGAGATGGAAGGATGGGGTAACAGGGTGAAGGACATTGGGGAGGTGTGTGTTGTAGTGAGTGCTGAGTATTATATAAGACTGATGAATCACAGACCTGTACCCTGGAAACAAATAATATATTATATGTTAAGTAATTGAATTAAAAAAAACTCTCATATCACCAACTTTTATTGCACATTAATCTTGTGTCAGTTAATAGAAAGGTGACAGAATATATTTTATTTAAACATGGAATCATACTATATCACAATAAAGTAGTGTCAAAAACAATTTCACACTTAGATAAGAAGAGACTTACCAGAAGAAAGACTGTTGCAACTGGGAGAACCTTCCAATCTCAGAAATCTCCAAGCATCTCAGAATCAGACAGAAAAAAGTCTTTTCGTGTGCAGGGTAAGGAGTGTCACAGGTTGAATTGTGTCTCCCATGTTGAAGTCCCAAACCCCAATACCTCAGAATGTGATGGTATTTGGAAATAGTCATTGTGGACAGTCAAGATGTGGTCATAAAGGAGTAGGATGGGCCCTTCATCCATTATGACTGTAAGATCACGTGAAGATACAAGGGAAGAACACCATGGAGCCAGATACTGGAGTGATGTAGCTGCCAGCCAAGGTGCACCAGTGATTAACAGTCACCATACCTAGGAGGAGGTAAGGAAGGGTTGCACCCAGTGACTTGGAGAATATGGCCCTGTGGATACCTTGAAGACCTTTCGGACTTCTAGCCCTCCACAATGGTAAGAAAAGTTAGTTCTGTTGTTTCAAACAGCTCAGTTTATGGTAATTTTTATGAAGTCCTAGGGGACCAATACAAGGCGTAAGTAAAGATTAGTAGAAATTTTACTGTTTTTTTAAAGATTTTATTTATTTATTTGACAAAGGAGAGCATACAAGTAGGGGGAGCAGCAGGCAGAGAGAGAAGCAGGCTCCCAGCAGGGAGCCTGATGGGGGACTCAATCCAAAGACCCTGGAACCATGACCTGAGCTGAAGGCAGACTCTTAACTGATTGAGACCCCCAGGTGCCCTAGATTAGCAGAATTTTAAAAAGGAATTTGGGCAAGCAATGAGAAATGACCAGTGAAGTCTGATGACTGCTCAGCAGGTTCTTGGAACAAACTGATACAGGGGCTTGTCCTTTTTAGTGCTTGCTCAGACTGGGAGGTCGTCAGAACTCATGGGAAGGAAAGAAGCTTGACTGAAGCTTAGTCAAGACAAAGCAGATGCAAGAAATGGGCAGTTGTGAATACGCGGCCAGTCAGTATGGATTCATCTGATTTGAATTTCAATGGAAAAATGATTAAGAGAAACTGAAGAAATTGAGATATTTCTGCACAATCAATTTCCAAAGATTTTTTTAACATAAAGACTACTATGTAAGAGGTCAGAGTTCATGCATTTTTTTGTTTGTTTGTTTAGATCTAGGGCTGAGTTGTGAACAGTGACTTTCTGTCTTGATGCTAGGAGAGATGGAGGTTGGCGCCGTCTGTGAGTGCTTTTCACCTTGGAGCTCCTCTTGTTGCTCGGTGTGTTATTAGTCATGCAAGGCCAAATTTCATGACTTGTATGTAATTCCTACAATTTTTCATCTGTCCATTGATCACGGGCTGCCCATTCCTGAAATACTTATTTTCATCTATCTTCTGGCTGGCCGAACTCTGTCGTAGAAGGTTTTATTTATTATTTATTATTTATTATTTTTTCTCAATTTTTTTTTTTGTTTGTTTGGTCAGAGAGAGTGAGCACAGACAGAGTAGCAGGCAGAAGCAGAGGGAGAAGCAGGCTTCCTGCTGAGCAAGGAGCCCAGCCTGATGTGGGACTCGATCCCAGGACCCTGGGATCATGACCTGAGCCGAAGGCAGCCGCTTAACCAACTGAGCCGCTCAGGCGTCTCTTTTTTTTTTCTTTCAATTTTAATAACAGACTCCTTGGTCTAAGTTTTTGCAATCTGGGTAATATCTCTGTCTTCACTTAAACTTCAAAGGTATTTTTGTTTTTCAACATTTCCTTAGCGATTCGGGGTCTCTTCTGATTCCATACAAACTTTAGGATTATTTGCTCCAGCTCTTTGAAGAATACCGGTGGAATTTTGATTGGAATAGCATTAAAAGTATAGATTGCTCTAGGCAGTATAAACATTTTAACAATGTTTATTCTTCCAATCTAAGAGCATGGAACGGTCTTTCATCTTTTTGTGTCTTCTTCAATTTCTTTCATGAGTGTTCTGTAGTTCCTTGAGTACAGATCCTTTACCTCTTTGGTTAGGATTATTCCCAGGTATCTTATGGTTCTTGGTGCTATAGTAAATGGAATCGATTCTCTAATTTCCCTTTCTGTATTTTCATTGTTAGTGTATAAGAAAGCCACTGATTTCTGTACATTGACTTTGTATCCTGCCACATTGCTGAATTGCTATATGAGTTCTAGTAGTTTGGGGGTGGAGTCTTTTGGGTTTTCCATATAAAGAATCATGTCATCTGCAAAGAGAGAGAGTTTGACTTCTTCATTACCAAT
Organism: Mustela nigripes; assembly: GCF_022355385.1. Lineage (NCBI taxonomy): Eukaryota > Metazoa > Chordata > Mammalia > Carnivora > Mustelidae > Mustela > Mustela nigripes. The sequence goes on along the minus strand of NC_081557.1, from coordinate 266,886,076 downwards.
TTGGATACCTTTTATTTCCCTTTGTTGTCTGATTGCTGTTGCTAGGACTTCTAATACTATGTTGAACAAGAATGCTGAGAGTGGGCATCTTTGTCGTGTTCCTGATCTCAACGGGAAGGCTGCAAGCTTTTTCCCATGATAACAGATGATAACTTATAAATAACAGGATGATATTTGCTGTGGGTCTTTCATAGATAGATTTGATGAAGTTCAGGAATGTTCCCTCTATCCCTATACTTTGAAGCGTTTTAATCAGGAACGGATGCTGGATTTTGTCAAATGCTTTTTCTGCATCAATTGAGAGGACCATGTGGTTCTTCTCTCTTCTCATATTAATTTGTTCTATCACACTGATTGATTTGCGAATGTTGAACCATCCTTGTAGCCCAGGGATGAATCCCACCTGGTCATGGTGGATAATCTTTTTAATGTGCTGTTGGATCCTCTTTGCTAGGATCTTGTTGAGAGTCTTAGCATCCATATTCATCAGAGATATTGGTCTGAAATTCTCCTTTTTGGTAGGGTCTTTGCCTGATTTGGGGATCAGGGTAAGGCTGGCTTCATAGAAAGAGTCAGGAAGTTTTCCTTCTGCTTCAATTTTTTGAAACAGCTTCAGGAGAATAGGTATTATTTCTTCTTTGAAAGTTTGGTAGAATTCTCTAGGGAATCCATCAGGTTCTGGGCTCTTGTTTTTGGGGAGGTTTTTGATCACCGCTTCAATCTCATTACTAGATATTGGTTTATTCAGGTTGTCAATTCCTTCCTGATTCAATTTTGGGAGTTTATAGTTTTCCAGGAATGCATCCATTTCATCTAGGTTGCTTAGCTTATAAACTTCAAAGGTAATTTGGCTAGGTATAAAGTTCCTGAGGCATACCTTCTTTTCCTCAAAACTTTCTAGATATTGCTACTTTGTCTTACGACATTGAATGGGGGCATTGAATGACGTCTTCCAGACTGATCGCATTTATTCTCCTTGTCCAGGACTTGATTCTGTAACATCCCATCTACCAGGAGCCCTCACAATTTTTTTTCTTTATTCTCTTAGGTTACTAAATTCACCAAAAAATAATTTGGTATTAAATATTAGATAGGGGCACCTGAGTGGCTCAGATGGTTAAGCATCTGTGTTCGGCCCAGGTCATGATCCCGTGTCCTGGGATCTAGCCCTGCACCAGGCTCCCTGCTCAGTGGGGAGTCTGCTCCTGCCTGTCTCTCTGCCTGCCTGACACTCCCCCTGCTTGTGCTCTCTCTCTCTCTCCCGCTCTCTCTCTATCAAATACATACATACATACATACATACAATCTTTAGAAAACTAGATAATAGATGTATGAATGCCATTTTGATTTTCAAATTAAAATTTTTTTAAAGAAATTTGTTCATTTTTATTCTCTTCTTTTTTTTATTTGACATTTTATTTTATTTCTTTTCAGTGTTCCAAAATTCATTGTTTATGCACCACACCCAGTGCTCCATGCAGTCCGTGCCCTCCTTAATACCCACCACCAGGCTCACCCCTCCCCCACTCTCCTCCCCTCCATAACCCTGTTTGTTTCTCAGAGTCCACAGTCTCTCATGGATTGTCTCCCCCTCCGATGTCCCCCAACTCCCTTCTCCTCTCCATCTCCCCGTGTCCTCCGTGTTATTCCTTATGCTCCACACTTATATTCCCTTCTCTTAGAGCTAACCTTTGTTGGATCCCTATTGATGAATTTTTACTATCATCAACTCGAAGGTCATATTTATATTCTTGTTCTTTCCTATTTTCTTTGGAGTGATTTCTTCAAGCTTATTCATATTATATGTTCCTGACATAATTTTATTTGTGTTTATTCTAATTTTGGGGGGGAGGGAATCTAATATAGCTTATGTGCAATTCAATTTTCTTCTCTCAATTTTGTTTTGAATGATTGCTTCAAGCTTATCCATGCATTGTCCCTAACTTTCTTTAATTCACATTTATTTTAATTTTTGGTTTTTCCAACGTTGTTTCATGTCTACTCATGTGTATTTTTGCCTTCCATTTCTATTTTAAGCTCTAGCTCATAACTTTTCATCTCTTTTTGTTGCTTTATAACTATATATTCTGTGTTTCCTTTTTCAGTTCTCTCTCTGCGTGGGTATGTGTGTATGTGTGTATATGTGTGTGTGTGTATGTGTGTGTATAGATATATGTATATATCTATATATATCTGTTATATATTATCTGTTAGGGCTACTCTAAAAATGTCACAAACTGAGTAACTTATAAATAACAGAAATTTATTTCTTATAGCTCTGAAGACTGGAAGTCCCAAATCAGGGTGCCAGCATGGTCAGCCCTCTTCTGGGCTGTAGACTGCTGACTTCTTTCTGTATCCTCACATGGCAGAAGGAGAAGGAGCAAGAGAGTTCCCTGGTGCTCCTTTTATAAGGCACTAATCTCATTCAGGAGAGCTCAGCCCTATGACTTAAGCATTTCCCAAAGACTCTGCCTCCTAATACTATCACATCACACTAGGTACTAGCATTTCAATATATGAATATATGAATTTTGGGTGAACACAAACATTCAGACCAGAGCTATATATATATATATATATATATATAGAGAGAGAGAGAGAGAGAGAGAGAGAGAAAGAAAGAATTTAATTTCTTTGAGTGAATATGGATAATTATTTGACATGCAGTTGTCCATGTCTCTTTGGATGATTACTTTGATGACGTGTGTCTAACAGGTGCTGAGCATTCGCTATTTGCAGACACACTTCTAAGCTCTTTATGCTCACTATCTCACTAGAAAGAAGTGCTTCATTTGTTTGCATATGTTATTCTACTTCTTTTGAACATTTCTTTTTAGTTCTTAGTCTAGTTTGAAGGAATGGGACCAGTTATTTATTGGAGATTATAAACCAGTATGGCCATGACAGAATTGTGGAATAAGCTAAAGTTTTGTCAAAAGAGTCTACTAGGCTTATGCCTCCAATACCTCCTCCCAAAATATACTTATTTTTAGACCCTTGTGACACTTTCCTTCTGTGTTCTTACAGCTGGTGTTGCATATAGAGAAGCACTTGACATCCATTACAACCTGGCCCTTACTCTTTCTTCTTCCTCCTTCACTTTAGTCCACTTTCAGCAGTGAAGTCATGACTCACCTTTCTTTGCTCAAACAAGCTTAATTCTAGACCAGGAATTGCAAACTTGAGTGCCTATAAAGACCCAATATGCAGACATTACAAGTATACCAGCTTTGATAAGTCAGTCTATATTTTCCATTAAAAAGAAAATGACCTTTTGAAGACTAAACACTGACATTTTTCTCAATTTCCTTAGTCAAACTCCACTAAAAACAAAAGAGTTAGGGGGGCATGTGTTGTGATGAGCACTGGGTGTTAGACGCAACTAATGATTGTTGAACACATCAAAAGTTAATGATATACTGTATGTTGGCTAACTGAACATAATAAAAATAGTTATAAACAAAAAGATAAAATACACATGCAAAATCGAAAAATGAAAGTATGAGGAAACTCATAAAACTCATAAAACCCCAAGAATAACAAACACCGAACAATATCCATCCAGACACTTCATAGCCAAACTGCATAAAATCAAGAAGAAAAATATAAAGACAAAGGCAAGGATTATAGAAAGCTAATCTTGAGAAGCTATACAAGCCGGAATACAATGATATAACATTTTTAATGTGCTGAAAATTTAAAAGAAAAAGAAAAAGAAATCTGCCAACTCAGAATTCTATTCCCAATGAAATACCTTCTAAAAGTAAAAGTGAAATAAAATATTAATCAGACTGGGGAGCCTGTATGACTCAGTTGGTTAAACATCTATCTCAATGATATAAGGAAGCTACTACCACAGTGCCAAGGCACAGACCATTCAGTGTGCCAAGCAAACACAGAGAAGGCTTTGGGAAGCAGAGACGGCATGCAAAGAAGCAACACCTCACACTTCTGACCTTGAGGACACAATTCTTCCCACAAATTAAATGTCCCCATCCTGAAAGCCATAACCGATAATTCTACCTATCAACTATCTATCTATCTATCTATCTATCTTTTAAAAAGTTCTTCATTGTTTACTCTTCCTTTGCTGTGGTTTACATAGTCACATTCATCTCTTTGGAGACACGTATTTCCCTTCTGAGGGTAGGGACAATGAGGCTACCGCACATTAATCCTACCTATCCTCGGAAAGTGCAACTAAGTGTTATCTGCTAATGTAGCAGCTGTCAGTTTGGGGCTCTTAAAGCTGTTTTCATACATCAACACATCCAAGGTAGATCATGAGTTTTCCTGAAAAATCACATAGAAACAAATAGACATAACTTTTTCTTTCCACTTAGATGAAATGTTACTAATCAGAGCAACAAAGCTGATTTCTAATGTTGATCTGAAAATCTGGATGACAGTTAATGATATTTTAACTCTTAACTTTAAAACGTGGCATCTGAATTATTTGTTGACAAATTTAATCTATTTTATAGACTAAACTTTTCAAAATATGGGACTCATTTTCATAATACTATATCTTATAATAAATGAAAGTTTAAAACCAATATATATATCTGTGAATTTTGAGGTATTGAAGTAAATGTTAAATAGCCATTAAAAATGTTTTTGAAACACTTAATAAAAAATAAAATGCTCAAGATACAATCACAAGAAGAAAGAAAAATGGATACAAAATCATATTACATTGTCTCAGTTTTAGAAAAAATATTATATATTTAAAATAATATGACAGAGAATAGACTATTAATTGGGATTATCTTTGGGTCATGAAATTATGGATGATTCTTAATTCTTGTCCTTCATATTTTCATTGAATTTTCTAAATTGTCTCCATTAGACATGAGTTTTATAAGGACAAATAAGTTTTAAAAGTGATCTATAGAAGAAAAAAATGGAAGACTAGCCCTTAGTAATGAAAAAGTTTGGAATTCCTACCTTATGCTATAGTGGAAATTAGCAAGATAAAAAGAGAGGTGAATTAATTATTTCATTTCTTTCTTCCAAGAGGACTTCAAGCTTTAACTCTCATTAACCTAAAATAATCATTCGGTTCCTTGACTAGCCTAGAACAATGTTCAGTCTCAATGTAAAGAAGAAAGGTGAGGGGAGCCTAGGTGGCTCAGTCTGTTAAGCATCAGCTCATGATTTCAGCTCAGGTCACTGTCAAGGTTGAGTGATATAGCCCAGTGGTGTCTCTGTGCTCAGTGTGGGGAGCTGCTTAAGATTCTCTCTCTCTCTCTCTGTCCATCCTCTGCCCCCCGAAAAGAAGAGATGTGACATGCATCCTTAAAATCTGAAAACAAAAATGGCAAAAAATGAATAAAATTAATGAAAATAACCAAAGGAAGTCTAATTTTTTTAAATTATATTAAGGAGGGCACATATTGCATGGAGCACTGGGTGTGGGGCATAAACAATGAATCTCGGAACACTGAAAAAATAAAACTAAATTTTAAAAAAGGAGTTCAATTTTTTAAAAAAAATTAGCACTTCCTTTCCTTCAGTATGTTGAAAAAAATACGCTCTGGAAAACTCTCAGGTTTTCCACATACTCTAACATTTATGCCATAATTGCTAGTAATAATAATAATATGAAAAAACAGCATGTGTAAAGCACTTTTGAAATGATAATCACATTAGACAATTCAGTTTTTATTTAACAAAAGAACTAGAAATTGTTAAATACAATATATATGGTCTCAATTGAAACAGAGGATATTGGGTAAAGAAATATTTTAGTTCTTAGCTGAAAGGGCCCTAGAATAATAATAAATAAGGATTTTATATTGAAATGAGTGCACTTTCTAATTTAATGAAACTGTTATTACAACTACAGGCTTTAGGTGAAGAAAAGCTGCCCAGGTTCAAATTTTAAGCATTACCAACCCACACAATTCAATGAAGAGACAAAATTGCAACTGAGGTAAAGGGAGAAAAAGCAGCGCTCTGCTGAGTCCTTCACTTATTACCACGCCTGACGTAAGTCAGGATTCACTGTAATTCCGAAAAGTGCTCTCAGAAGTATTTGATTGGTTATCTGAAAGAAATTCTTTAAATATCTAGTTGTTTGGGGAAAGCTATATTTCTCGTAGACACTCTATAATGGTGGTTTTGTTCCTGGACTTCTTTTGGAAAGTGTATGGCGTCGTTTCTCTGCTCGACTCTGTATGTGGGTACATTTGTTCCTGTGTGAGTGCTCCTCTGGGGAAGACTTTCCCTTCAAGCATTCCAGTGTGTTCTTGGTCAGAAACAAACATGAGGTCAGGAAGGGAACCTCCCCCATCCAGCACCAGGTCTTTGTCAGCTATCACCAACAGCAGGGTTTATGACAAATGAGGAGCCAGGCTTCCAGCTGAATTTCAGTGTAGTTATTTTTGTTTTAATGTATGTGTGAATCAATTAATCCTGTCATAGAAGGGCATCGTAAACTGTGTGCCAGAGTTAATGAGTCAGCCATTATCACATCATTACACCAGCTGGCACAATGTAGCATGTGTTGTTTGTCATAATATACACTGCCATGCTTAACAACCATTAATTGTTTACACGAGCAGTCATATTTTTCTTCAAAGAACCTTCAGCGACTGGTTAATATTTTGAAGGCTTTTTAAGTGAATAACTATTACAAGGAGAGGATATTCTCACTAAGATAGCCCACAGTGTAAGCAACTAAAAGCAAGGCAAGGCATTTGGGAGACCAGGAAAGTCTTGAGGACCTTTCAAATAAAATCTCGATGTTGCAGAATCAGGTAAAGCATAGGCCGGACCTGCATGACTGATCCAGCTACCACTAGACAGGACCACCTAAATGAAAGGGAAGACACTGTCCTCAGAAAAAGCTGGTGACATGGAATTGCTTATTGTGTGTTTTGGGAGCATCGGTGAGGCCTGTCCCCAAGATTTATGTAGCACCACACAGTCCAAAGTCATAGCCTACCAGCTTTCTGCGGATTCGTCTCTCGTGACCTCCGCACATTTTCATTGGCCATATGGCTTTGTCTAGCCAGATACAGATCCCACAAACAAAGCTAAAGTTTCCAAGAGTCTGAAGGAGAAATCACAGAAACCCTTATACACTTTAACTGAAAGCTTATTCTCTCAGTGGAGACTTGGCCACAGGTTAACAATGTCTAAGTTAGCCAAGGAGATTTAAAAGAAACACAGATTTAATAAAACCATGAATGATTTTACGAGCAAGTAAGGAAGTAAACTGAGTATCAGGGATTGGATTGGACACAATAATGGGGAAAAAAAATCCAATAATGTAATTGAAAGCACTCTGCAAAGAGTATACACTACAAGCTACTATAATAATTGTTAGAATTGTATTCCTGTTTGTTTTTTATTGTCTTTGTTTTTTTATTGTTGGTTTATAACAGTAAAATTAACCACAGAGATTTTTTCTATGTTTAGAAAGACTTGTTCCTTTCTTTTGAGAATTTCACTTTTCATGCACTTAGCTTTAGAAATATACATGCTACAACGTATTTTTATTTTCTACATACAAACATATACACATTAACATTTTGAAGCTTTTCTGCTGTCCTCATAACTGACCTTGTATCGAATCTTCACCTACATATATTCTCAGTGACACAACAGAAGTACTTAGGACAAAGAAAAGCCAAAATACAATTATTTCTGATTTTATTTCGCTGGAGAAGTTTTTCTCAAACTTTAAGGCACATAAGAATTACCATTGATGTTTACAAAAAATGTAGCTTCCCAAAGATTCTGATTCAGTGGATATAAGTTGTGCATAAACTGGAACCAATAATCTACATTTTACTAGTTCTCTACATGATTATGATAGAACCATAGATACATGACTTTTAGGGTATAAATAAAGGAATTATAATAACAATGACAATAAATTTATAAATATGGTAAAATAAAGGAGAAATAATAACTTGGAGCCAGTTGATAAAATAAAACTTCCAAAACATTTTACATCACATAAAAATGAAAACATAATATCTTATGGAATTAAAAATATTTCAAAATGCTCTTTGTGTTTTTAAAAACTGTTTTGACAGAATTCTCGTGCACTCTCGTGTATTCTCATGTAACAGAAATTAAAATGGTTGGGACGCCTGGGTGGCCCAGTTGGTTAAGCAGCTACCTTCGGCTCAGGTCATGATCCCAGCGTCCTGGGATCAAGTCCCACATCGGGCTCCCTGCTCGGCGGGGAGCCTGCTTCTCCCTCTGCCTCTGCCTGCCATTCTGTCTGCCTGTGCTCGCTCTCTCTGACAAATAAATAAATAAAATCTTTAAAATAAAATTAAAAGGTAAAAAGTGTGCCTGAGTCCCCCCATGATTGGATGATCTGTAATTTGGCAGAAGTGTCTTCACAGAGCTATGTTCTCTCTGCACCAACACCTTCAGAAAGTGAGGTGGGGAGAAACATTCAAATAGGTCTATGTTCTCTAATTTATTCTCTGAAAACGTCCCAGGAATCTCGTTGGTCCCGGAGGATATTCCAGGATCCACAGAAGCTACTGGCAGTTTGTAGCTGAACCACGGGAAATTGCCAGTGGTCGGTCCTCTGTTTCTGACCCACTAAACAAAACTGGTGATTTTGTTACATTCAACCTGGTATCCGTAGTGGAAAATACCTAAACCTGCATATTGAGTCTTGAACTAGAACTGCTGACCTTGGAGGCCATACTGATATTTTATAATTTTTTTAAGATTTTTATTTATTTATTGGGAGAGAGTGTGCACACACACAAGGGAGCACAAGTAGGGAGAGAGGCAGAGAGGGAGAAGCAGACTCCCCTCTGAGCAGGGAGCCTGCTGCGGGGCTCGGTCCCAGGACTCTGGGATCATGATTGAGCCGAAGGCAGACACTTAACCAACTGAGCCACCCAGGCCTTCCCCATGCTGACATTTTAAATAGGATAGTCTGTGAAAAAGGATTGATGAAAGCAAATTAGGCCGTCAGCTACTCAAGATGAGTCTCACATCATGGATGAAATAGAAATGGAACTGTGAGCCTTCTTTGTAAATGAAACAAAAAAGCTGTAAGATTCTCTTGTCTTGGGGACTTTCCACATCTGGTCCTACACCTGGATTATTCTCCCGAGTGACTCGTTTCTGATCTCAGATTAAACGTCAGCTCTTCCGAGACCTGTCTTCGCCACCCAATTTAAAATACATTGTCCCCAACCCATTCTTTTCAGAGCACCTATTTCTTTTCTGTCACACCAAACATCACAGTTGGTGATTACATATCTGTGTCTTTGCTCGGGTCACACACAGTCTGTCTGTCCACATGCTGTTCTAAGTTCAGGGAGGACAAGAACCATGCCTGTAGGGGCACAATAAAAAAATTGTTGCATGAATTAGCCAGCCAAATCTATATATCTTACATTAATATACAAGCATCCAAATCTGGCTTTCTTTCCTTTTCAAGTGTTAGGGATGTCCCAACAAATCTACTTTTACCAAACAAACTTAATGGCAAGGTAATATCATTTTCAAAAGTAACTTCATAAAATTAAATTACATGTAAATAATGAAGAACATGAAAATGGAAATCACTTTTAAACCTGTTAACATCATACACTGTATAGTATTATTCTGGTTGGCAAGGTATTTTGTCATGTTCCACAAACTAAGTACCATCAAAACTCAGAGACCTATTTTAACTTTGAGGAGGTTTATAGCAGCTTCTAGAGAAAAGAAGCTATCATATTTAACCAAATAGAAAGGTAAATTTATTGCTTAGGATGGAAAAAAAGTAAAATTCATTGCTTATATAATTATCAGTTGGCTAATGGGTACTGACTGCCTACTGCTTCCTGTGGGATACTGCTTTAGGAACATCATATACTATGGCTACATAAGCAGTGTTGGAGTATATGTCAGTCATGAGATGGCCTTTTGCCTAAAAGACAAATCAGTATGATGCACAGATAAAAATAAAACCACATAAAAGAAAGAGAAAAGGCAGGATAGAGTGAGGGAAGGAGAAAGGCAGGCTCTAGAATCACACTAATGTAGCTAGAAAAATACGTTTGCAAATAAATTATGTCATTTACAATCTGTTGAGAATTCTTGAACTAAGAATTCAATATTCAATGAATTCAACGAAAAAGAATAATGATTTCAACGAACCTATCTTGTCTTTCTGTTTAGGCGCATGGATATTTTAGAAACCGTTCTAGTCATTCCCGCTGACCAGTCATGGCATATTTCAGTCACGGCATGTTTAAGGAACCACTGCAGTCCGTCCAACATTTTTCATAATCACTCTTGCAGATGTTTATGAAAATATTTTATTAGAATCATCAAAAAAATGTTACTTTTTTAGAGGCATAGTGAACAGCTGACCTCAGTCAGATTAAAATCAATCTCATGGACAGGATAACTTGCAAAAATCTCAACTTCAAAGTGATGAAAGTGGCATATAGAGTCCTGACCAATGGTCTTACTGCTACTTTCTTTATGAATATCACAAGTATTAACATACTCAGTTATTGTAATTGAATAAAGACCTAATTTTGCTAACAGTTTATCCATTGACCCCAATAATAAAGGTGTGGAAAATAACACAAGAGAAGAAGACACTGGATTTTGATATACCTGACAATCGTCTTTCTGACTGCGGAGAGGTCACTATTATCAGGAACATGACTTTTCCTCGTTTTTTGTGAACTTTAGAATACTAAGACACTGAATTCCTATCCAACTCGAATATAAGAGCTGTATTTCTATATTTTATACATGAATAACTCAATGCGTAGGAAATGAAGTAAACCCCCCCCCCCTTTTTGGTACAAATATAGAAACATTTTATTGCTCATTCTGGATTTCAAAAATCACAGATCACAACTTTTCCTGTGATTTCAAATTGCCTCAGAATTGCCCTAGAACTCTTTCAACATCTGATGAATGTAGTGTTTCTAATTTCTAATTATCAGAGCTGCACAACATATCTTTCCAGTAAACAATGTTGTTTTCAGACCTATTTCCAGTTAAAGTTCCCAAGCCTACTAATTGCCAAGTTGTGATTTGAATAAAGGGCACTCTATCTCAGCAAGTGTCTGACGGAGGTCATCGTCCCTAGCAGGAACACTGAAGTCCCCTCCATCTAAGCACTCTGTCGCCCCCCATCTGGGCACTGTCGGTTCCCACTGTGGCTGCTCTTCCTCAGATGGCCAGGGCCCCTTCCCCAGCTCTCAGGTCTCTGCTCGATTTCCCTCTCAGTGAGGCCTTTCCAGACCACAGTAGTGAATATTGCAACTGACCCCCACCCCTATTCCCTGCGTCATTTTCCCCCCATGGCAATCCTCGTCAGGGACACAGCTGTCACAGCTGACACCAGCTACACAGCTACAGCGAGATACATAGTTACATCTTGTTTATTGTCTGTCTCCTTCGCTGACACACTAGCTTCGCGGCAGCGGGGATGTTTGTCTGTTCCGTTCACTGCTGTTTTCCTACGTGTCCAGCAGGTGTACGACTGATCTCTGTTAAGTGTACAAATGAACGGACGCATAAAGAGTAAACGAATGAACGCAAACAGCCAGCAAACAAAATTATACCCTTTGATGACAAAATATAATTATCTATGAAACATGTATATCGTGGTTAATCATTATATAAGTGATTTTATGTTTTTTTAGGGGCAAAAAGCAAAAATACAAATATATCTAGGGACGACTGGTTAATGTGAGTTTTTATAGAAGGAAAAAGTCTGAAAGTTATAGATGACTGCAGGGAAATCGAAATACAAATAAAAACCAGAAAGTTATTTACCTTTGTTAATTCATTATTTGAATTTAATCAGATCTGTGTTAGAGGCTCTTATTTTAAGTGTGAAAAGACCTAAATACTAAATACCAATAACCCACCTAATTAAGAAGTGCTATTAAACTTCAGTATTCATGAATTAAAAATAGAGTTATTAGAATTTACTAAACTTTTGGTGTTCTGCTAAAAAGTCTGGCTGCCACCCAACGTTTGGCAGTATCACCAAGTCTCTCCGGAGCGCACACACACACACAGAGAGCTGGGGTCCTCACAATTTCCATGGAGAATACTCTGATTTTGCTTTTAATGCATGGTAGTGTTAATCTTGCAGTTTAAGTATCAATTTCTATAATTTAAGCTTTATCATTATCAATTTACTCTACTTTACATAAATTCTAGTGCATATTTTTCCTTTTAGGTTTTGTCCTTTTAGGTTATTTTTTTCTATAATGTTCATTAGAAGATGTGTTTTAAAAATATGCACCCAGTACTCATCAAAAAACACTATTAAAAAATGAAAAGGCAACCCAGAGAGAGAGAAGATATTCTTAACACATATATCCAACTAAGAACCCATATCTAGAATATATTAAAAATTCCTTTAAATAAGAAAAAAAGAGGCAACCCAATAGAAAAATGGTCAAAACCCTTATACAGATACCATAAAAGGGATACCCCCAAACCCAATAAACATGTGGAAAAGTGTTCAGTTTTATTGGTCACCAGTTTTGACAAGAATGTGGAGAAACTCTCATGCACTGTTGATGAGTATAGATTTGTATAACAGCTTTGAAAATCTGTTTGACAGCATCAGTTAAAACTGAACCTCTGTGTACCTATAATGTAGCATTCCAATTTAGGTACATACTTAGTAGTAATAAGATTCATACGTATATTCACAGGAATACATCACTAGGATGTTCATGGCCACATGATTTCACAGCAGCATTACTGCAATATCCAAAACAATGGAGATGGTCCACATGCCCGCTCACACTGGACAGTTTGAAACTACAGTACACTCACGCAGTGCGGTCTTACACCGCAACAGGATGGAGTGAAGGGACACTGAATGCCATGATGGAGGTGATTCTCACAAACATTGCTTTGAGGAAAAAAAAGCTGGAAATAAAAGAGTACCTACCACATTATTGCATTCACAGAAAAACACAAAACGAATCTATGTGGTCAAAAGTCAGGATAATCCTGAACTTGGTGTGGCAGAACATAAGAAATCAAAGAGGACACAAGAGGAAGACTCTGGATGTGGTTGGGTTTCTGTTTATCTGTTTCTGGTTACGTGTGAGTGTTTAATTTGTGAAAATTCATCAGGCTCTACACTCGTTGTAGGTGCACTTACCCGTAAGAAGCTGTACTGCAGGGCGGTCCTGAGAACTCAACAAGCAGAGCAGATGCACACACTGTCCCCCAGTACGTATGTTCGGTGATAGCTTCATGGTTTTTCGTGAAGGTCTTTCACTCTGCCTACATGATAAAAGAGCTCCTTGTCCAGGCTACAAATAAAAAAGGCTGAGGGAACTCTAGGGCCCACTTCATGGGTGAGTAGCTAGTGCATCCACACAGGGTTCTGTGCTTAGGAGGGTCCTACTTGGTTTAGTGCTCCGCTGTCACCATCATGAAATCATTGAAAATTTTTGTACAAGGGGCCTGCGATTTCATTCTGCACTGGGTCTTGTAAATTATGCCCCAATCCTGGGTAAATCACCTCTTTTAAGTATCTGAAGTCGTCTCCACATTCAGCATGTGAGAGGCCATAAGCTTCTATTTCTATAGGAGAGATTTTGTTGAGAAATAAGAAATACCTAGCCATTCAGAAAAACAGTGCCTTCCATATGGACATTCAAATAGATACGCACAAAAAGAATTAACAAAAGATATTTAAAACATATTACTGGGATAAGTAGTGCCGATTTTGAGATGGAAGACAATAATTATTAGGTAGTTAATGTGGAAGATAGGCAATCAGGCCAAACAGAATGGCATATCTAACCTACCTGGTTCTATGATACATACAATTCTATTATATGTTTCAGTAACTTCCCATTAATTTATCTTAGCACACCAGAAAAACCTTTTTACAGAAAATGTTCACTTAGGAATGTTGGAAACATGAGTTAGGGGTTGGAATTAATTCAAAGGCAAGAGATCCATCCATCCACCATCCATCCACCACCCATCCATCCATCCATCCATCATCCACCCATCCATC
>NC_081557.1:266792970-266871974 GCF_022355385.1 Mustela nigripes | reverse complement strand
CCATCCATCCATCCACCATCCACCATCCATCCATCCATCCACCATCCATCCATCCATCCACCATCCATCCATCCATCCACCCACCATCCATCCATCCACCACCCATCCATCCTTCTAATCATTCATTCATTCTTCCACCCACCTTATCCCTCTGGCAACAAAAACAGTGCAAACATAAATCAGACCTGGATTCCAGCTGAAAGAACATAACAACAAGTGTTAGACATGACAGGAAATACTTTCCTAGAGATATATTTGTTGTTCAGGAAAGCTGGAGAAAAAAAAAAAAAAAAAAAACATTTCAGGCTGGTAAAAACCAGACATGCTTTTATAGAAAATAGTCCCTATATTGGGATTTGAAAGCTAGATAGGATTTGAATGTGCAGCAAGGTTTGGGAAATATTTTTTCTTGTTTTTCTTTTGTTCTTTCTATAATATGTAACTCAAGTATCATCTGTTCTAGAAAATATGGCCTCATTCTTTTCTATCCACTCATGAGACAGACTGCGTCTCAAGTTCAAGTAGGAAATGTGGTGATTTTAAGGACAAAAACGTGAAGAACCTATAATTACACATTTGGGATCCAATAACATAATGTGCACATTAGGAATCCAGTAAAAGAAAAAAGTCAGTGAAAGTCAGTTCTTTAACCAAGACCTTCCTCCACATTCTTTGGCTTCGATTTGCAGTATAGTGCGTAGTTCACAGACTAGAATTTCAGGTCTGCCTGGGTTTGAATTTCAATTCCAGTTCTTACAGCTATGCAACCTGGGTATGTTACTTAACTTTCAATTTCTTAAATTATTATTTCTCTTAAGCTTGAGGGAAGGTGTTCTATTTGCCATGTCATTATGCTTCCCTACTTTCTCCCGTCCCAACAGTCCTACCCATTCTAGACGACCTGGAACGAAATAGCTCGAGTGTTCCTACCAATACGGTGTTTACTAGTTGCCATTGTGAGTCAAAACATCCCCAAATTTAATGACTTAAAACAACAATGATTTATTATTTCTCATGATTATGTGGGTTGGCTGGGCGGTTCCTCTGAGGCTGACTCATGCAGCTGCATTCCACTGGAGGCTGGATTGGGCTGGAAGATCCAAGGGAGACTCCCTCACAGGTTTGGCAGTTGGTGTGTCTGTTGGCTGGAGAAACCCAGCCCTCTATATAGCCATCGCCCTCCAGTAGCCTGAACCAGCTAAACCACACTTTTTGATAAAAGGAGAGGCAAAATAATGGAGCCGTGCTTCTTAGCCTACCACAGCCCACCCTCCAACTTCAAATATCTCCATTCCTAACACATGCAGAGTATCGCTGACCCCTCTCCTGCAACTCATCCCAGTACAGCATGGGGCTCAAACCTCTCTATCTTCCAGTCTGCATCTGGTCTAGATAGAGACCTAAGTGCTTAGCTGCATTCCTTTGCACCCAGAGAGCTGTTTACTGAAAAGACATTATTCAAACAACTAAGAGCCCTGCCCCTCCCACACCCAGTGTATGATGGATGATGAGCCGGAGACAAAAGAACGGCATTAGCTGCTCCTCGTCACTGATGCGCTTAACAGGAAGTACACAGCCGTCTCATTTGCAGCCACCTTGAAATATGGCTGAGCACCTGCCTTTGGTTCCCAGGGAGAACTGATGTGTCCAAGATGGCCTTTGAGATGTCTTGATTCCTACCTTCTCACATCTTTGTTCAAATGTTACTGCCTCATCATGGCCTTCCTTGAAAGCCTTATTTAAAATTGAGCCAATCTCTCTCAGCCAAAACCTGGTGCCCCTTATCCTTTTCTTTTCTTTTTCCCTCATCATCTATAATCATTTGGTATCCTTTACAATTTATTTTTTGCCTATCTCTACTTCTACCAACCCTAAAATGTAAGTTCCATGAGGACGATATTTTTAACTATTATGTTCTGTGCTATTGTATTCATAACCTAGAGAAGTGCTTGACATATAATAGGTTCTCAATAAATTCATAAACAGGTGTTCACTAGGTTTGCCAGAGCAAGATAATTTTGTAATACATCAAATCATAAACATTGGTACACAGATGAGTTTATAAGATCTTTTTTCTTAAAACAACTCAAAGAAGCTAAATGGAGAAAAAATTAAAACATGAAGAATCTGAAATGATAGAGAAAAGAGGTACATACGGGAGCCCCCGAAGAGCTTGGGAATTGGGGGAATAAATATACAAAACTGACCGGCGATGATCTTATTTACAGAGCTAGAATGGAGAGGAGATGGGAGTAACAGTGGAGTAGATTAAATTAAATTGGAGTAAATGATCGCAGCTTTCCAGCTTTTTTTTTTTTTTCCCAACTCTGCTGTTTGCTATAAATATAATTCTGGGGAAATCATTTAACCTCTCTTGCCCTCAGGTTCTGCATTTCTGAATTAAGGAAAATAATTTCCTCTTGCTTCCCTCAGAGGGTTGATGTGAAAATCAAATGAGATCATGTATGTAAATGTGCAAGTGTAAAAATGTAGACTGAGGATAGTGATGATGATGATGGCGTGACCTCTAGTAGATGGGGGTAGGAGAGCCAGAAACACAAGATACGCCAAAGGAGTCCCTGGCAAGGCCTCTGCCAAGCAAAGTTGAGGCACAGCCATCATCAGCTTCAGGGTTACTGGCGCTTCCTCTAGGACGCAATTAGAATGATTGGTTTTTAAATCTGTTAGGTATTTTGTGTGTGCCATGCCCTTCCCATTGAGTTGGAATTCAACTGTAGTCATCTTCTCTATTTAATTAATTTTATTTTATTTTGCATATTTGGAATTAGGGGCTCGGGAATGTCATATGCAAATTTATGCAAAAATAGAATGCAAATTGGTACAGAGAGCCAAAACCCCAGCTTTTTTTGCTTTTTTTTTTTTTCCAACGGGAGTATATCGTTAGAAAGGAAAGGTTCTTCTCACAGGCCAGCCGTGCTTCAGATGTTTAGAAGAGTCTTCATTGTTTAATCAGAGTTTATGACTATAAATAAAGTGAATACAACTCAGTATAATAGTTAATACTGAAGAAGATCAAAGAGGTAGCAACTTTGATATTGGATCTAATTCTTATTGAGCAAACATGTTTCTGTAGCTTTAAGAAGTTAACTGAGGACGTAGGGCAGCAGGAGATGATGGAGTGAGAAATGGGAATGGGAGGTGAAGGGGCTGCTGTCTCCCGTCCCTGACATGGCATGTGCCAAGCCCCGATTCACAAATTCCTGCGAGATGAAAGAAAGAGAGCTTTTTGTTTATTTTCATTATTAAATGAGGTCTAGAGGAAGAGATAACAGATCAGTGGGCTTTTCTGTTCCATTTTGAAGAAATAATTTTATTCCATAAATTTACAGTAATTGTATAAAGCCTCTCAATGTCTGAAAATCGTGAAGAATCTGTAATCATAATCTTTTTTATAGAAGCTATATGATTATTTGGGATATGTTGTAATAAATAACTCATTTTTACAAAGCACAAAATAGTGCAGGCTTTTGATACAAACACCCAAAAGACCAGATTACAATCACGATTCTAAAAGGAAATAAATGCCTGAATTCTGAAAAGTCCTTTAAGGTGGCACATTTTTATTATTATTTTTTACCATACTAAATCTTTTTGTGTTCTGACTTCGGGTAAAAGAGGGTTTGTATATGTATTCTAAGGAAGAGTGCATCAATATACTTTTGAAATCTTTTCAAATTTAAAAAAAACTGACTTCATGTAGCACTCCATAATTTCCCTCATCAAATCCTAAAGACTATATTAAAACATCTGTTTTTGGAATATCTTGCTGACAGTAGAATGCTATACCCCCAGGGAGTCTCCTACTTTTGCATAAAATTTGCATACTCATAAATAAGTTAACATGGGGGGGGGCAGTATATCAACTGCAAACAATGCTAGTATTTTCCATATATCCTCTTAACAACTGACTTAGAACAGAGAACTAAAGATTTTTTCACAAATGATTTTTCTCTCAATCACCTTTTAAATGAGACTATGAATTCTTTATAAAGATTTCACCCTCCTAATTTTCCCTACCATCCTCAGAAATCCAAAGGTAACTCAAATTGCTTTAATATTCAGAAGCAAAATATATTGTAGCTGTGTGCAAATAATACTTAAAGTGTGGCGTATATGATAGGGTCTAAAATGGAATTTTAGAGTAATGTATGCATACCCTGGATTATGAAACATATGGGATAAGGTAGATCTGCATCTTTTTTTCTTTTCCTGACACAAAACAAATTTCTATGCATGCCATCTTAGTAATTTACACACCTCAGTCAAGTATTAAGAAGTACATCATGATTCTTATATCTGGCTAATTGTGAGCTTCAACTCTTTGAGTTTGAAAAGGAAAGTTACCCTCTCCAGAGTTTATTCTGGTTCCACACTAGCCTGGGGAATAATGGAGCACAATGGAAAAATTAGTCCATATAGACAAGTGTCAAGTCAGCTTGCTACAGAGATAGGATTATTATATTATTAATGTAACACATTATTGCATTAATACGGAAGACTATTATTCTAATATAATGACTAAGAACTACCTCCTTGATTCTCATCAATACCCACTTTCATACCCCAAGGTAGTAAGAATATAGTAGGTAAGGACTTGACCGGTGAGGGTTCAGGGAACTTGGGGAGATACCTTTACCCAAATGACCTTATACAATCACTGGATAGTGTACAAAGTTACACAAGTAGAATTGTATCTTTTATTTAAGATTCTAACAGTTGTTTAAATAAAAATATTTTGGCAGAGGGATTAACACATAAATCTATTACTTGTCATTTATAACTTAATTAATAGGTTCTTAACCTGAGAGGTATGAAAAGTACAGAGAATTTAAACCCTCTTAAGACATATGCAAATTTTTGTTTATATTCATTTGTGTAAATATTTGGAGGAAAAGGACTCATAGATTTTGACATATCGCCAAGGGAGTTCACAGACTCCAGAGTATTGTAAACAACACTTTAGAAGGATCTGTGTAAATTCGACCAGAGCAATGACTGGGTCAATACCAAGAATTGAGCCCTGCAGGACAGAATTTGGAGCAGGATGTATTTTCTCCATTAATTAGAATATTTTCCTTTGCTTGTCACAGAAAACCCAACAAAGTCAAGGAAATTTATGATATTTACTGAATGAAAAGCCCGTCAGTGGCATCAAGTAAGAAGTCTTGCTCCAGCACAAAAAATTATGTGACCAGAAAGCCGTTTCCATTTCTCTACTTTGTCTCCTCCATCTCTTCAAGTCTGTTAGTGGGTGCTGCGATTACCAGCATTATGATTCTTTGTTCAAATTCCTCAAGATCTGAGTCTGCATAACCTGCAAAATACCTGAGATCCAGTCTTAATGGGTTAGTTAAATAATATGTCCATCTGAGAATCATTGTAGAGGGAAGGGGTAAAACATGCTTATTAGCTCCAGTAATTATGTCCCACCCCTGAAGCTTAGGGTGGAACTGATCCGATCTAAGCATGTGGTTGAGAATAGGGAATACTAATCTGCCCAAAGGAAGTCTGTGGTGTTTTTACCAAAAGAGAGAGACAGAGAAAAGAAAAAAGAAAGAAAACAAGGAAAAGAAAGAAGAAAAGAAAACAAGAAAAGAAAAGGAGAAATACATGCCAGTTGTCAGACACCAATTTTGTAACATATTATCCAAGAAAGAAAGGAAAGCACACCTCTTAGCCAAAGTGTTGATAGCCAGACACCAGGTGCAAGATGCAGAAACAGGACCTGGACCAGCCAGTAATGGCAAGATCTCGCTGTTAGGTAGAGATGGATGATGGGAGCAGGTCAGGGGAAACCAGCGGTTTTCTGGGCGATGGCTACAAACCATACTGGAGCTGCTTTGGTTTATGGTCAGAAGGCATTTGCTGTGTGGTTGGTGAAGACAGGTTAAAGATATAGAACTGAGAATTTATTACCCATATATGTCCACAGGAAACTATTACTGATGCCACTAGGTTTGCACTACCTTTAAACCTTTTTTTTTTTTTTTATTGCTAACCTGCCAACTACAGGCATAAATAGTGAACTTAGACTCTTCTCCACTCTTTTTTACTTTGAAATTCTTTTATTTCAAAGTCACTCTCCCAACAGCACCCTACCCCCATCTCCAATTTCTCTTTGGGAAAGGGTTAACTACCTATGAATAGTGACATAGTGGCAGCTTTTTCTGGAAATATCTATGGAGAACTGGGATGGGTCTTTGATTTTACCATACTTGAAATCTTTTTTTTTTTTTTTTAAGACTTTATTTATTTATTTGACAGACAGAGCTCACAAGTAGTCAGAGAGGCAGGCAGAGAGAGAGAGGTAGAAGCAGGTTCCCTGTTGAGCAGAGAGCCAGATGCGATGCGGGGCTCGATCTCAGGACCCCGAGATCATGAACTGAGCCGAAGGCAGAGGCTTAACTCACTGAGCCACCCAGGCGCCCCTCATGAATGCTGGCAACGGACATAAGACTCCTAGGTCAAAGACAAAGGACAGTTTATTTCTCACAGTAGTGGCAGTGGTCAGAGAGTCAGCATTCGTGCTGATGAGCCTCGGCTCCCACAGGGCCATGCAGAACATGGATGACACCAGCGGGTGCAGTGGTTTGCATTACAGAAAAAAACTCGGGGCTTGGAAAATCCAAATCTTTACCGGACAGTAAGCATACATGCCCATTGTTTTGGAGAAAGATGCTATCTTTTTTTCCAAGGCTTTTGGCTGTGGAAACACCCTTAAAATAATAGTCCAGAACAAAATAGTCCAGAACACTTCCCGAGAAGCAAGAAGCGTCTGCCAGCAATATCCAACTGCATTCTTCCAAGTACTTTGGAAAATTTTCTTCTTTTTTAAAAAATTTTATTTATTTACTTGTCAGAGAGAGAGCGAAAGAGCACAAGCAGGGTGAGGAGCAGGCAGAGGGAGAAGTAGGCTCCCCCACTGAGCAGAGCGCCCCATGCGGGGCTCCATCCCAGGACCCTGGGATCATGATTTGAGCCAAAGGCAGATGCTTAACCGACTGAGCCACCCAGGTGTCCAAGGAAAATTTGTTTCTAAGAGCCACAGACACCATTCAGAATCATGGGTGTTTGACAGTCACCTTAGAAATAGAAATAGGAATGAGGCAGAAAATAAGACAGGGTAGCTAAAATTACTGGGAAATTTCCTAGATCCTTTTGTTAAAATGCAAATGTCTTTGGAGGAATGTCATTACAAGAGCTATTAGCTTATGAAACAGCTATTACGGACATGGATATTAAATAGTAGTGTTCTGAATCTGTTAAACATTTTTCACTTACTGGCTTATTCTATTTATACAACAACCCTGCATGACAGACAAGTATGTAACTGTTATGCCCTTTAATAAAAAATTAAAACTGAAACCCAGAGAGGTTAAGCAACTTGTGTTTAATTAAGTAATAACATCACCAATAAATAGAAATATAACTTGCCCCAGAATTATAAATAAATATGTATCTATCATTCAACCCTTAATTGATAGACAAAATACTATAAAAATGCACAATGGGTAAAACTGAGTGAGGTTGTGGAGGGTCGTTTTACGTAGCACTGATTGAGAGTACTGCAAAATAGTCAAACAGCAGACCCTAGTGTGATTACTCTGGTGTGTATTTCCTATTTGACAAGAATATCAACAAAGTTGTTTAAATTCTGTTATAACCTTAGAAAACATTACTGATGGAAGCATTTATTTTTTTGTAAGCTGCTTTAAGCTCCCCCAGTTAGAGATGTTTTTTAGTGAACTAATTTGCCAAGTTAAAATTACTTTACAAATGAGGAAGCTAATTTTGTTTTTATCACTTAAGTGTAGTTTATTAATCACCTGATGAAACAGAAAGACTTAACAAAATGAGCATGTTCAAATCACTTGGCAAGTATGTGCTAAAGAGAGCAGATAATAACTCTTTGGGGAGATGACTTTTTTTTTTTTTTTTTTTTTTTTTTACCTGAAACAAAAGCAGATCACAAAGTGTAATGGTGTTGTTTCTCTTTTGAATCTGTAACACAGTAGCAGATTGTCAGAAAGGGTTAAAGACGATGCGGGCCACGACTTTCTTCAGCTCTCTAGAGTGTGACAACATGTATTATTTGGCGTAGTCATGACACAGATCCGCATGTGTATGTCTTCAATAATTCATGTTGCAGCTTGTCTCACTGTGGGGACAGATGTCAGTGAAACCAGCGACAGCCGATCATGCTGATCCCACAGTGACACTGAGCCTTGAGTATGTGCCCAGTGAGTCTGATTGGAGTGAAGAATACACAGGCCAGCAAGTTTGGGTGTAGCTATTCATTTCATACCACATGAAATGTACATATTTATATGCATCTATGTATGAAACGCCTTACTTCCATATAATTTCCTAAGGATTTGGAAAGCTTTGTGATTTGTACTAGTTAATCTGTGGGAACGTTCCTTACATTGGAATGTCATATTTATTAGACCACTTAAAATATACATAGAATATGTTAATGACAAAATCAATTATTTATTGTTAGGTATAGAAATGTATATGTCTCCTACAGGTGATTTATAGAATTAGCAGCCTTGATTACTCTTTCATTACTAATTCACATGTAGAATAAATGTTGCATATCTAGAAGATCAAAAAGCTGGGACACTGAAGTTTTGCTTTCAAAGACTTATCCTTGTTTTTCACATGATTGGTATTTTCTTTTAACATTAGAATCAAAAAATGATCTTATTCCAGATACTCTAAGAAAAGCATAAATGTACATCTGTCAGTAAGCATCTGTGAACTTAAGAGTATAGCATATAGAGCATTGATTACATTATAGAAACATTACCCTGCCCAGTGTTAGTCTAATCTTACGCATTAACCCATAACAAATCTCACAGCAACTGACAAGAATCGGAGGAGGAACTGGGCAAGTCTATTCTATTAGAACAGTAGTTCAATATGCTTACTGTGGGCATGTGAGCATGAAGAAATAGAGCTAATAGTTTCAAACCCTTTTTTTACCTTTTTTTTTTTAAACATTTTATTTATTCATTTGACAGACAGAGATCACAAGTAGGCAGAGAGGCAGGCAGAGAGAGAGGGGGAAGCAGGCTCCCTGCACGGCAGGGAGGCTGATGCGGGACTCGATCCCAGGACCCTGAGACCATGACCTGAGCCAAAGGCAGAGGCCCCAACCCACTGAGCCACCAAGGTGCCCCGTTTCAAAACCTTTTAAAAGTAAAATTTTGCCTAATATTTTTGGATCCCCCAAATGAGCTCTATTTATCCATTTCTTGAATAAAGTTAGAGAAAAGTCAAGCTCTACTAATAACCTACAAAATCCATGATTAACAACTAGAAAATACCACGTGGGTAAGTATGTGTGTGGGTGTATGTATATGCACATGCATATATATATTTTAAAATATCCAACAGAACAAAAATTCATATTTATATTTTCTTTAATAATATGTTCTTTAGCCATTTTTGACTTGCCCTTAGATGTGCGGCATTTTGCTCAGCTTTTAGAGTCATTTTTCTCGGTGATTTTATTGTTTTAGAGACGAAGTTCCTGGTTTCTTCCTAATGACTCCTCTGGTCCTCGCTTCCCCCTCCAATCAGTACATTTGGAAAAAGACATTGATTTTCCCTGATTCCGGGATCAGACTATTTTTAAGGCACATGTAAGTCAGGGAATCTCTTCAGTGATACCATGCATAGTGTTGCCTAACAGTGGGTACCATTTTTCTTTGGAGGTGCATTTACATAAACATTTCTAATCACAGCTCCATAAAGAGACACGGTATAATAATTCATGACTTTTAGGTAATATGTCATATGAATCTTAACATATGGCATTACACTCTACAATGGCAATCTTGGCTTCCAAAGGGACCTGGAAAACATCCAGTGAGATGAGAATAAGCCAAACTTGATAGAAAACCATATCGATGCTAATCCAGGTTTGCACCTTTCATTCAGACTCAGAACTCTCCAGCAGATGGTTCAGTGTTGAAGCACTAATGTTAGCAAAATGTCAAAACTATTTTGCTAGACTCCCCAATTGTTCATACAGAGTATTTTTCAAGTGCTGGATATCAAAATGGTATTAATAAATGGCAGCACTGAGGTCTCTGATCATAAATGCAGGGTTTTAGTTTCAATTTCCAAGGACAATCTGGCTTTGCTCCCTTGGAAGTTAGCCAACCAGCTTTTACAGTTTGATTTTACAAATTCAGAAGTTTCTTCCCTGATTCCTTAACCAACAAGGGTATGTTCAAAGAAGACAAAGGAATGCAGAACCACTTGGCAGATAGCATTTTTAGTGACTGCTGTATCAGTGTAATCACACGAACACATGTCAAGGGATAGAGACTCTGAATAAAAATTTCTTATCCTGGATTCAAGGACCCAGAGAAAAAGTCCAATGGGCTTCAAAGAGTCCACAAACCACCTGAATTTAGAAGCCAATGTGGGTGCAGGTGTGGGTGTGTATATGTATAACTTTGGATGCGTACACACATTACAGTGCATGTGCAAAATGAGTGAATAAAGGAGCGAATGACCCTTGGGTTAGGATTGAGCAATGGTTTCAGTTTGTTACAGAAAGTCAGAATTACACTTATGAAAGAAGAATGGTGACACCTGGGTGGTGCAGTCAGTTGGGCATCTGACTCTCGGTTTTGTCTGGGGTCATGAGATCAAGCCCATAGGGCTCTGTGCTCAGTGAGGAGTCTGCTTAAGCCTGTCTCTCCCTCTGCCCCTTCCCCTCCAATAAATAAATAGATCTTATAAACAAGGAAGAATCTATCTGCACCTAGATGAAAACACCTACGCATTAATTGATTACTTACTACCTATCAGGATCTACACTGTCTTCAATATATTTTTTCTTCTGATATTACAAACATATCTTCTAAAGTCAGAATTAAGAGCACTGTTTTGCAGATGTCACAGAGAGAGACCTAGACTCACCCAGTGGATACTGGAGAATGAGCCTTCCTGATTCCAAACTCCACTCCTTTTCTTTCATATGACATTTACTCCTTTAGTAATGGTTTCCATTTTAATGTAAACAGACTACCACCCCTGTAGTGAAAGACAGTTAGCCAAGAAGACATAAGTAGGAAACTACTTTTTTTTTTTCAAAATGTTATTCATTTATTTGACAGACAGAGATCACAAGTAGGCAGAGAGGCAGGCAGAGAGAGAGGGGGAAGCAGACTCCCACTGAGCAGAGAGCCCGATGCAGGGCTCGATCCCAGGACCCTGAGATCATGACCTGCACTGAAAGCAGAGGCTTAACCCTCTGAGCCACCCAAGCACCCCTGTAGGAAACTACTTTTAGGTAATATTTCTTCCTTTAAATTTTCTTTATGCAAGTCTGAAGGATATCAATACTATTATTCTCAAGATGTGTGTTTTCCTTTGCAAATTTGTAGCCGTGAGTACAGCATTAAGTCAATCAGCATTAACTGATAAAACAGTGGTAAGACTTTCTACCGCATCAGCTCGGGTTCTGACCCTTAGCCTACGACAAAGCAGACGCACATTCTACCCTGAAAGCCAGGTCACATCAAGATAGCTATTTTTCCTGTTTTTCTTTTTAAAGATTTTATTTATTTATTTATTTATTTATTTATTTATTTATTTATTTATTTATGAGAGCTAGAAGGAGGGAGAGAGAGAGAGAGAGAAGGGGCAGAGGCAGAGAGGGAAGCAGACTCCCTCCTGAGCAGGGAGCCCGCCACAGGGGCTTGAATCCATGACCCTGGGATCATGACCTCAGCCGAGGGTGGATGCTTAACTGACCAAGCCACTCAGGCACGCCTTCCTGTTTTAATATGAATGTGTTTCGAGGAGTGAAGTCGCTCAAAAAATCCATATGTAGTCCCTAAAACACTAAGCCAGATCAAATCCAAAAAATCATCAGTAAAATCTAATGTGAGAGATTTAAGAGCTGAAAGGAAGTGTCATGTTCAGACTAGATGAAGCCATTCACTCGGGGCTAATCCTGTGGAGAGGACCTGTGCGGAGCTTGGTTTTGGGGGAGAGGGAGAGGTGAGTCATTTGTATGTCACTATCCGAAGGACTGTCAAGTTGGATCCCACAACATTGTTCCAACTACATAACTCTTACATAAGTGACTACTTAATAGATTTTCCTCATTTCGAAACCCTAATTTGTTCTTCTCACTGTCTTTTATGATTAACCATGGCTTTATTTTCATTTTTGTTCATTATCAATTTCATCACTGAACACTGTCCATATTTCTTTAATGTTGTGACAGGAATTCTTTGCTGAAGCTAAAAAAAAAAAACAAACAAGAATGAGACAAGCTAAGAGAATAACACTGTATTCCATTTTTCCATTTAAAATATGTTACAAAACAGCTTTCAGTTTAAAAATTTTTGACAGTGTATATTCAATTTTTCAACTAACAGATGCATGTACATAAAATTATATGATTGAAATTCAGTGTCAGGGGCTTTAGTCATTTAATTTGGGCAAACTCAAGACACTGGTTCATAATATAGCTATTGAAATATCTCTAATAATGAGTGGGATTTCTACAAAATGGTGATATGGAAGTGTTTATTGAATTTTAAAAGGTCAGTTTATGTGACTATTTTAAAAAGAAAATTAATATGATTTATTTTTTTAAATCAAAAGTGATTGTTTTTTTCTTGTTTGTAAACAATCAATTTATGAGAAAGTTGAGTGAACAATAATGTCTATTCAGTGAATGAAGAGACCCAGCCTTGCCTCAGGACTTCTGGAGTTCTTCATCCTAAAACTTCAACAATTGATAATGTTTTTACAAATTCAGAAATATTAGAACTATTACTACTACTTAATGAAAACAATGATGACACTGAGAGCTACTGATAAGGTAAGCTTCGTGCTCTTACTGAGATTCTGAGAAATATAGAGACTAAATGACCTTAATAAAAGGCAATGGATAAATGCTTTCAGCAAAGATAATCCAGTAAGGAAAACAGTTTTCAACTGTGAAGTCTAGCTTGAAAGTGGTCCATGGCAGTCCTACTCGAAGTGACAGTCGGAGAATACAAATCAACTTTATCAGAAGTGCACTACTAGACATCCTCAGTGAAGGAAGCAATGTGATGATTTCCATTCTGGGGCCGCTTCCTAGTGCATGACGGACTGGACTGCTCAGACATGCTCACCAGTTGCCTAACCACACTGCACATAGATTTGTCTAAGAGAAGTTGATTTCAATGCATCATCCCTGTTAAATATTTGTTTCCAGTCAAGAATTTAAAATATGTGTAAATAAAGTAGGGCTTTAAAACAGGGAAGGGTTTTTGTTTTTTGTTTTTGTGGGTTTTTTTTTTCCCAAACCAATTCCATTCTCACATACGTAAGTAACTACAGGGAGTTTTAGAAAAATATACTGTTAGGAGAAAACTGTAGGAAAACAAAGCTTAGGAAATGAACAACAAAGATCAGAAGTTCACGTGTATAGACTGTTCTCAGAAATCCTCCCATAGCTGACAGGCACAGGGTAGTGGTAATGTTTATTTTCTTTTATTGTAGATTGAACCACTTTACTGCTTTGGTCATTTGTTTGTTTGTTTTAAATATTTTATTTATCGGACAGAAAAGAGAGAGCACACGCAAGGGAGCAGCAGGCAAAGGGCGAAGCAGCTCCCTGCTGAGAAGGGAACCCGATGAGGCTCTCAGTCCTAGGACCCCAGGATCAAGAACTTGAGCAGAAGGCAGACGCTTAACCAACCAAGCCTTGTAGATGGAGCCATTTTATACCGAGGTTTACAGGTCAAGGAGTGCTGGCCATTTCCCACTTAGGAATGAGGAATGTTAGCTTGGAAGCATCTGCTTTTATTACCTTAGGCTTTCTTAATGACATCTGTCTTATTCAGTTGGAATGTTCTTATTCAGAATACCATAAAATGGATGGCTCTAACAAGAAATACTTATCTCTCACAGTTCTGGGGGCTGCAAAGTCCAAGAGCAAGATCCTGGCAAGTTCAGCATCTGATGAAAGTCATTTTTCTAGTTTCCAGAGAGCTTCCTTCTCTCTGTGTCCTCGCATGGTAGAGAGAAGAGAAGGAGAGCCTTCTGGTCTCTTCTTACAAGGACACTAATCCCATCATGAGGAATCCACCCTCAAGACCTCTTCTAAACCTAATTATTTCCCAAAGGCCCACCTCCAAATACCATCACATTGGGGTTTTAACATGGAAATTTTGTGGGGAAACCTTGAGCCCATAACAATAAAGTGAATGTCATTTAAATACATTGCTCTCTAGGTAAGACCAAAAATGTGTTTAAAATATTTTTGAGGGGCGTCTGGGTGGCTCAGTGGGTTAGAGCCTCTGCCTTTAGCTCAGGTCATGATCTCAGGGTGCTGGGATCGAGCCCCACACCAGGCTCTCTGCTCAGCGGGGTGCCTGCTTCCTCCTCTCTCTCTGCCTGCCTCCTGATCTCTGTCAAATAAATAAATAAAATCTTTTTAAAAATAAAAATAAATAAAATATTTTGGAAATAGAGATAGGCTAGGAAAACTCTAGAATGGAAATGCAGTCTTCCTACAGGGAAGCACAGGCCATCCGTTGTTCTGATAATTTATTGCATAACTGAGAGTGTGCCACAGAAACCAAACGGTTCTCACACTCTCCTAACCTTTTGATTGACAGGAAAAAACAGATACATCATTTTATTATAGCTGGGACCATTCCAAAAGAGAGCCATTTGGGAAGTTCAGATCACTTCAGTACAGACCAGTAACTAGGCACCCAGAATCAGGCGGCCCGGGCCCATGGCTCGTCCTGTGAGCCAACATATTGACTGGGTAGCCGTAGGCAAGTTACTTGGTCTTTCTCTGAACAGTTTACCAATTTGTAAAGCAGAGATAATCACAGGATTGATTTCTAGGACCAGGATTATGAGATAACCCAGGAAAGAGCATTGCACACCCGCAGTGGTGATCACTCCATAGACACCACTGTTGCTTTTAGACACGCTGATGCCACCTCACCCAGGAGGCTTAGTTTTACAAGGCGTCCAGGTTAACTTAGACTCCAGCGTCCTAAGTGGCAGAGGCATTCTTATTTTTAAGGGTGTACTGACCTTAAGGAAATGTGTTTTCCCTACAGACACAATGTGACCACAAACAAATTCCACAAGTATAACATTTTTGAAGGCGCAAAAATATTTTACCCTTAGCTTCTGGGACCTTTTGTTCAAGACAAGGCTCTATCAGAAACAATAGCTTTGTTATAAAACATTTTATTCCAGGAAAGGTGGTTTTGAATATTCAGTAGGGCTCCAGGCTAGTGATTCGGTGGTTAGGCTTCTTGTCTTCCAGGAAGCCCTTGACAAAGGTCACTAACAATTTGCTCGTTCTTCTTATTAAAATAAAGATGGAAAGCATTGATGGTAACTCTGCCCAGCAGCTAACTTCATCATCTGTAGTGGTTTCAACATATGCTCGTGAGATAATGAAAAATATAGCATTAAATACACTGGCAGATTGAATCTTGTTTCAGGGTAAATATAGTAAGTCATTTTTTCCCCTCTTCATTTCCTCAGAACCTGTTTAGCATTAGACTGTTAATATCATCACTGATACATGACAAAACCATTGCATAATATACTGCGTTTCAGACCAACCCCCACATAAAAGAGAGCAACGGAAAACTATGAACATTAATCGGGCATTCAAAATAATGAAGTGCTTCAAGCCAACCCTCTTCTATAGCCTTCTACTCCTAGTTTTGCAGGAACAAATAGTTTTATAAATCTGACATGCTTTTCTGGTCCCATTTTAATACTATGAAAATGTCATTTTTCTGAGCTACAGTCAATATTAAAAGTTTTTAAAGATATACTTTATAGCCAATAGTAAAAATATTCTGTGCAATCTTTATGATGTGTTCCTTTTTAAGAAGCAAGTTTAAAATCTAAAAAACAAGTTTGTCAATATTGGGAAGGAAGGAAAGATTATTTATACTTTAATCTTCAAAAAGTAGGAAAATACACATAATGATTTTCAGCAGCCAATATTTTGTCATGGTACATGGTCGCCTGGGGGAAATTATAGCTATGTGAAGACTGTATATATATTTTTATCTAATAATAATTTTAAATTATCAATAATAAAAAACATTTAACTATTAATTTCAGAGAAACATCAAATAAGTTACCAGTGATTGAGTTTGTGATTATATTGAGAAGCATATCTCAGGAAAATTTTCTGCACACACACATGCACACACACACACACACACAATTCCAAAAAATATTTCATATTAAATTAAAATATGACTTGGGGCACCTGGGTGGCTCACTTGGTTAAGCCTCCAACTCTTGATTTGGGCTGGGGTCATGATTTCAGGCTAGTGGATTGAGACCCACATGAGGCTCCATGCTCAGCAAGGAGTCTGCTTGGGATTCTCTCTTTTTCTCTCCCTCTGCCCCCCCACCCCGCCCACGTGAGTACACGTCTGTGTGCACACGCGTGCACACTCTCTCTCTCTCTCTCTAATAAAATCTTCAAAAAAGAAAATAAAATATGATTTAAGAATGAACGTATTTACTCATTTTATTAAAATAAAAACTGAATTTGGGATGCCTGGCTCCATGGGTTAAACCCTCTGCCTTCGGCTCAGGTCATGATCTCAGGGTCCTGGGATCGAGCCCCGCATCAGGCGCTCTGCTCAGTGGGGAGCCTGCTTCCCCCCTCTCTCTGCCTGCCTCTCTGCCTACTGGTGATCTCTCTCTCTGTCAAATAAATAAAATCTTAAAAAAAAAGATAAAAACAGAATTAGAAGCTGACATTTTACTGCTTTATCCTTGGGTTGGTAACTATAGTAAAATCTGGGTCTTTCCTGCTGTCATGTCACAAGGTACGTTTCCATGGCCTGTCCCCAGTCCCTTGTTCCTAGACGATGACCACGCTCCGCCTTTCAGTTGCTGCCACTACACGAGCGCTCAGCCCGATTGCTCACTCTGAGTGTCCCATCCATGCCGCTGCCTTCCTCCTCACCATTCAAAAGTGACGTTAGGACACACATCTTCCCTCCATTGGCTCTGGTTTACAGAAGCAATAAATGTCTCATCTGTAGCCGTTGTTTCACGATCTAATTAAAACAAGAACTTGCAGATGCTGTGGATTTTTTTAAAGCCTAATGATACAAGCAACCTCATGAAGCACATATGTTCATTTTCTATTCTCTGACAAAGACTCCAGAGAACCTGAACTTGCAACAAGCATGGGATGTGGTATTAAGTATTATTAAGTGTTATTCAAGGTCAAATGTTCTTAGAAGTAAAAATAGCAACAATTAACCAACTGATTTTGTGTATTACAGTCTAATATTTAATGTCCTCTTTTATTTTAAAGCCTGAAATCTACCATTTGAATATATTTAGCCCAAATCCACTTTGAATTGTGCCTACATAGTCTTTCCTAAGGGAGCATTTTCCATGTGTTTATTTTAGACAAATTTCCACTTTCTCATAATTGTATATTTTTAACATGAACTGAAATACATATATATGTGTATATACATACATATACATACATATACACATATATATATGTATTTCAGTTCATGTTGTGTATATATATACACATATATATATGTATTTCAGTTCATGTTAAAATATGAAATATATATTTCACAGATGAAATATATATGAAAGCTATAAAGCAGAGTAACAAAGAAAATACCTATGGACACACCACCCAATTTAACAACGTTAACATGAGAAATATCATTGACATATCTATTTTTTTAAGTTTTACTATGTTCAGTTCAAAATATTATCTAATTTCCCTTGTGATTTCTTCTTTGACCCCTAAAAGATTTAGAAATACATTGCATAGTCTCCAAATACTTGGATATTTCTTTATCTTCTGTTATTCATTTCTAGTTTTCCATCATAGTCAGACCACGTACATTGTATAATTTAAATTCTTTTGAATTTATTGACTCATTTTATGGCTCAGAGTATGTTCTATACTGGTAACTTTGTTATGTACACTGTAAATTCTGCTGTTCTATAAATTCAATTAGGTAAAATTAGTTGATAGGATTATTTAAGTGTTCCATACACTTTCTGATTTGCTGTCTGCTTGTTCTATCAGCTATTGGGAGCAAAATACTGAAATTTCCATCTATAATTAAAGATTTGTCTATTTTAGTTCTATCAGTTTTTATTTCATGTATTTTGAAGCTCTCTTAATAAGTAAAAGATCTTTCAAATTGTTCTGTCCTGTTGAATCTTTCATCATAATGTAATGATCCTCTTTATCACTGATATAGTGAGTTTTGACATCTGGCAGTTCAGGTCCCCACATATTTTTCTTTTTCCCCAGTGGTATCTTGGTTATTCTTAGCCCTTTGCTCTTTCATATACATTCTTTTTCATTTACATTTAAAAATCATCTTGTAAAGTTTCTCAAAGTCCCTGGTGAGGTTTTGTTAGAATTTCTTTGAAATTTTACATCAATTTGTGAAGACAGGGACAAGAACCTGATAAAGGTTATCTGCACAGAACACACAGTAAGCACTATATTCAACAGCTAAACATTAAAAACTTCACCCCTAAAATCAGAAAGTGGTTAAAGATAGTGTTTATCATTACTTCTACTCAATATTGCACTGGAGGACCTAGCCAGCTCAGTAAGACATAAAAAGTCAATATCAAATATAAGAGTGGAAGAGGGGGAAAATTTGTCATTATTAATTAAATGATGTATTTGTCCACAGAGAAAATCCAAAAACAAAAACATAAACCTACAAATAATTTACTAAAAATAATAAGATAATTTAATGAGTTCACCAAATATAAGATAAATATATGAAAGTTTTCAAGAATATTTAGTAAACTTAAAAATTACAATGCCAATAAAAAGTAAGATATCTAGGAATAAGTCTAATAAACAATGAATAACACTTCAATGAATAAAGTACAAAAACTAATTGAAATGCAAATTCTAGTTGTGGTGAGGATGTATATAAAAGAAATTCTTTTATCTTAATAGTGGTTATGTATAGTACAACAATTTTGAAAAAATTCAGGCAAAAACTTAGTACTGAGTTGGAAAATATAAAAAGAATTCCTGAAATTGAAAAAAAAAAACAAAAGATATATTCAAAAATATTTATTTATAGAAATGTTCATGCAGTAAGCAAAATTCTAAAATGGCCCCTAAAATTTCCACCTTCTAGTACATATACCCTGTAAAATTCCCTCACCTTGAGTGTGAGCAGAACTTGTAAACCTGATGAGGTATAGTCTCCATGGGTTATTTTAGATTTTGTGGCAGAAAGGATTTTGTGGAAGTAATTAAGATTTGTGATTAGCTGACTTTGAGTTAATCAAAAGAAATACTACTCTTGGTGAGCCTGACCTAATCAGGGACCACGAAAAAAAGATGACATTCAAAGTTAAACATATTTCTTTAGCTGGCTTTGAATAAGCAAACTGTCATGTTGCAGAATAGTTCAAATGCCAGGAAAAGGTCAGTGGCCCCCCAAACTGAGAAAATCTGCAGTTGGCAGGCAGGAAGAAATTAGAGACCTCAGTCTAACACTGTGATAAAACTGAATTCCACCAACGGCTTGGAAGAGGGCCCTGCGCCTCTGAAGAGACTCTGACCAACATCTTTATTTTGGCATTGTGAGATCCTCGGTAAAGAAAACTAGCTAAGCCATGCTGTGCCCAGATTCCTGTCCCACAAAACTGTAAAATAAGAAGTTGATGATGTTTTAAGCCTCTAAGTTTGTAAGTTGTTATGCAGCAATAGAAAGATTACACAGTTTGTAATAGCAAAACAAAAGCAATACAAAACAAAACAAAAAAAACCAACCTAACAAAAACAAAGCCAGGAATAACCCACATGTCTATGAGTGACAAATGAATTAATGAATTATTTCATTAGAGTCATAAAATATGCTAACCCCTGATAAGATTATTAAATGAACTATACCAACATGAGTGGATTCCAAAAACTGAGCAAAACCATGCAAATCATAAAGGTATACACATTATGACTTGATTTATATAATTATTAAAACAGGAAAAATGATTATCATTTAGAGACATATATCAATGATAAATAGTCAATGTCAATGTCAAGACTGAAATTGCCTTTGGTGGAGGAGATATTTGAGAGGTTTATAAAAGTGACTTTTCAAAGATATTGCTGTTAGCCTCCTTCTTATGCTCAGTTGTGAGTATGCAGAGGTTTATTATGTTTAAAATTCTTCATATATGTTATAAATGGTCTTTTATATAGATAGTTTACCATTAAGAGTATATAACCCTGTTTTTAAGAAAGTGCCCAAACTCTAGAAAGTTAATTTCTTGTCTTCCTAGATTAGAAATCGAGTAATAAGTTTATCAAGTGGAAAAGAATTATGTATGGCTCTCCAAGTACATTTAAATACAGCAACAGCAGTAGCAACCATGGTAGTAGTCATCTCTTCACCCTAATTATTAATGGCAGTTGAGGCAGATTAGCAAAGTGAGCCAGGAGACTAGTGACCCAGGTGTCATCTTTCTTCTTCTGTGTTGTATGCTTTGCATGTTCAATCTGTGCTGTGTTGGGAAAGTGAAGCCAAGAGAAAATGTAAGCACTAATAACGGGGAGAGAGAAAGAGAAAGACACAGAGGCTGAAAACAGGGAGAGAAAAATTTAAAGATACGTTTCACATTTTTTGGATTAATTAGAAAGTGAATCATCAACCGGGGTTAACAGGAAACATGACTCTGGATGAATGATTTATTCAGTTGAAACACACCACCTATGTGCACAGTATTGAGCTGTTCTGCTTATACACCTTGAATGGTGAAAGAGGGGAATTATCTTAAGAAGGGCCCTGAGAAACTCCATGCCACCGGAGTTTGTGAATCTTCCTGATGAAATCCTGAAAGGCCAGCCAGTTCTCTGCCTTTATTTTTTACTTTTTTAAAGATTGTATTTATTTATTTGAGAGAGAGGAGTGAACAAGGGAGAGAGCAGGAGTGGGGGTGGGACAGAAGGAGAAGCAGACTGTCTACTGAGCAGGGAGCCCGATGCGGCTGGATCCCAGGCTGCCCGGACCGTGGCCCGAGCTGCAGGCAGACACAACCAACTGAACTACCCAGGTGCTCCTCGCTCTCTGTTTTACTTGAAGTTTCCAAATCTAATTCTACTTCCCCAACAGCAGTTTTGAATCTGATACCACAATGGGTATGTTATCTAACCTGGATGTTATCTAACCTGGATCTATGTCAGGCGCACCCTGGAATAAGACTTTGTATAGGTGCACTGAGTATTTCTTGAACTCTCATCACTTAGAACAAAGTGATGCTAACTCGGATTCCACGAAGCTTAATTCTCACAACCTGCTAAAAAGGATCACCGTGTATCTCTAAATTACTGGGCATTTTTAACACATTCTACTTTGGAAACTAATTCTAGCCCAGAACAATAGGAATGGAAATAAACAGGGTGGTTCTGTTCATACATGTTATCTATGGCTTAAAAAAGAGGGAAAGATTTACTATAAAAATTATTACTAACAAGGAAAAGGGAATCCACCAATTTTTCCCTTTTAGTATAAAAAAAAAGTTTTAATAATCATTTGTTGTTAGTTTAGAGGAACTGGTTTTCGTTTAGTGAATTCCAACTTAGTATTTAAGTATCACGACACCACATCATCCCTGTCCTCTTGGAATCCCACAAGTCCACTCCAACAACAGTAAAATTCATCTGTGCTACACTAACAGTCACAGAATTTTAGACGTAGAGAAGATTCAAGATACCATGTGTTTCGGCTGAACAGTAACACTATATTTGACATGGTA
Source organism: Mustela nigripes (assembly GCF_022355385.1). Classification (NCBI taxonomy): domain Eukaryota; kingdom Metazoa; phylum Chordata; class Mammalia; order Carnivora; family Mustelidae; genus Mustela; species Mustela nigripes. The sequence continues at coordinate 266,850,140 of NC_081557.1, read as the reverse complement.
GTTAAAATTTATTTTTGAAAGAAACACTAGAAAATTAAAACTGAATTCTTCCCATAGACCATCATGGAGAAGGTTAATTAGTTCCCTGCCTTTGAGAAAGAATTCACTTTTTAAAGCTGGATTTTGGCACATGTGCCCAAAATGATAATAATCAAGTCAACTATTTTCAAGGGGGACAGGACCTTGCAACACGGAGATTGTTAAGGAACAACATTTGTAAATGTTGGCGACCGGTGATACACCAGGAAACCGAAAGCAATTGGTGCAGGGGTTTGGCATCCAAAATTGTCTCCGAAACCTGACTAATTTCTCGAGTGGTTTCACTTTTCATACTAATCACTCTACTTCGTGCTTCAAACACAGACGGGAGCATTTGGTCGCATCCAACGCCCAACGGGGACCGTGGCGTCAAATATGTCAGCGCGGCTTTGAGAAGGCCGGCTGCGTAACTGACCATGGAAAGCTTAGAATAGTTAAATGAAAAAATGTGAGATAAATTCATTTTCTCTTCTTGTATCCTTTCAAAGGGTACGATTTCGAAAGACTATTATTTTCCCGCCTTTTTGTCCTTCTAGGACTCCTTTTTTGCGATCGCACTTCTTTATTTGCTGGAGGGCGAGGGGGAGAGCGACGAGCAGAGGCCCCGCGGAGCAGGGGCCCAGCCCGGGGAAGGGTGCTGCGACCTCAAGGTCGTGACCTGGCCGAGCCACCTGAGCGCCCGGACTGCTTTCTGTCTAGCGACCTCGAGCCCTCCGCGCCCTCTGCTCTTGTGCACCCGCTGGACGGCCCGTGGCCGCGGCCTTTCTTCGCGTCGCCCGTCCCTCAGGCAGCGCGTCGGGTCCCAAGCGGGCGGCGACCCCGGAACCGACGTCGGGGGACAACCGCGTCTGCGTGAGGCTCTCGTCTACGCGGTCCGCTTCAGTCTCAGAGCTCGGCGGCGGGGCCGACAGCAGAGCGAGAGGGAGGAAGCTCGGCGGGAGCAGGCGGCCTGCCCCGACCCCGCGGCGCCAGCGACCCGGCGGGCCGCGGCTGTCCCAGGGCCGCGCGGGCTCCTTCAATCGGCCGCGGCCCGCGTCGCTCCAGCTCGACCCGCGCACCGCCCTCCGCCCGCGCTTCGCTCCCGCACCGGCCTCGGCGGGAACGTCCGGAGCCCGCGCAGGCCGCGGCGGACACGACGCGCGGGGAGCGGCTTCCGGCCGCCTCCGAAGGCCCCGCCGTGCCTGGTCCTCGGGCTCCGCGGCCCGCGGGGGGCGGCCGTGCGGGACCAGCGCGGGGCTCGGGGCGCCGGTGCCGGAGCTCGGCCGGCAGCGACTCGGCTCCCTCACCGGGTTCTGCCTTCCTTTCCGACAGCGCTGAGGTGAGCCCGTCACGCCGCTGAGTGTCGTGTCATCGCGGCGCGGTGGCTGCGGTGCTGAGTACTAAGTGCTCCGCGTCACCTGGGAAAGTCCGATACGATCCGAATTCACATTAGAAATGTAGCGGCCGCTCTTGCTCCTCTCAGGCGCGAACGGCCGGGAAACGCGCATCGGCGACGCCACGGGAGAAGCGGACACTGGCACGGCGGACGGAATGGCGACCGCCTGGCGGGGACGGCGAGGCGACGGCGAGAAGCCCCTACGGTCTCTGGCACTGAGGACAAGGGGGCCTTGTTACCAGAGGCCGGACCCCATGCCTGCGGAGTCACCCAGAACGCGACGGAGGCTGGCTGCCGAGGAAACGAAATGCCGCAGAGGACAGCAGCCCGCAGGAGGAGGCCACCCCACGAGAAGCGGAGCAGAAACGCCCGGACTTCCGCCATCTCCACTCAACCCGGGCCCTGCACAGCCCACATTTATCTAAAAGTCACTTGGCAAGTTCAGTCTGAGAAACACCTTGTGGGTGAAGGATCAAAAATGAATGTTAGTAAACAGACAACGACCAACCCACTTCCCAAGGCATAAAAGAGAAATTCAGAGCTGCAAACCGATCGCTAAATTATGCTCAATTTGCTTTTCTCTTATATAATAAAAATCATCAGCACATCTCCGAGTAGCCTAGACATTGTAGCATTTGGTACACAATGAGGTTGGTTAGTGAAAATCATGCAAAGTGTAGAAAGTGATGTAGCATAAGTACCATCATATTTTCTCATTATACACTTTAAGCAACAATAATGGGTATCATTACACAAAAATATGTACTATAATCATGCAACTTATTTTGTCTGCATAAGGAAAGAATTTACTTAGCCTGTCAATATGTTTATACCTCCAATTACATATTCATTTTATAAGCACTCATTAAAGACCTACTATGTGATAGACAATTTGCTAGTCCCTAGAATAACAAGTATTTTTATCAGACTGAGTCATGTCCTCAAAAAATAGAGGATAAGAATTAAGAATAAAGTAAATAATATACATACAACATGGATACATAGAGAGGAGCACACAAATAAGGAAATAATTCATTTTCCTGGGGAAAAGAGAGTCAATGAAGACTACTCAGAAGGGAGCATCTTTGAACCTAATCTGAAAATACAGGAAAAATCAAAGCATGTCTCTCTGAAGCCTTCCCATACACACAATAATAATACAATGATGGTTTATATACCCCCTTCTGCATCAGTTATAATGTCAAATCATCTGCGTACTTCAAGAAAATGCTTGAAAATAGCCCCTCACATTTCTATCCACATAGAAACACAAGAAACCTAGCAGAGATACTCACAATTTTAAAGATCTTTAAGCATTAACTCCTTTTTCTGTCATTCCAAACCTGGTTCCCTTGCTGTCCCGCTTCCTACATACTATCCAATATTCCACAGCACTGAATCTTTGCTGTAACTTGTTTTTCTTTCCCGGTACAACCCAAGAGACATAAAGGTCTGCAGCTCACATTGACACAAATTCTCTGAGGCTGTAATGACAGATTTTCTTTGTCCTCCACATTTTGAAAGGGATTCAGGTAATATTTTGTATACTGGAAACTCTGTATAAGACATCGTTGATGTTAGCCACTCTCGTACTGGAGGATATGATGCCTAAATCCTACCCCTTGTGTAGACCCTCTGTGTTACAAAGACTCTAAAAACATATTGGGGATGCCTATCTCAGATTCATTTCTTGGGACACTACATTCCTATACTGCCAGGCGAGAGGTCATCTTCCAGGATAAAAACCAGTCTCAGATCTCACAAATGTTCACCCTCTTGGGTACAGCTAGCTGTTGCACACATAGCATATGACACAGCATAGCTTCTAATCCAAAGCTTTTGTCACATTCAATTTAAACTAACCTTCCAGACCCATGACCTTTGTCATAAGAAGCCAAAGAGGCTTTGTTCTCCTTTAAGAAAACAACAAGAACAAAACAACAAAAACCCTGTAAAGAATCTCAGCCTGAAATCGTCTCGATAATCATAAGCCCATACGCAAGGCCCTGCATTTCTTACCTGAAATAACAAGGCTAAGACTCGTCTAGTTCACGGATGCGCTCCGAGCATGCCCATCGTCCCTTCTCCTTGTCTTTAAACAACCTCATGATCTCAGGAGTGGAATTTAGCCCCCTTCTGATGTTGTCTCCAGGCCCAAAGTGAACACGAGATACGTTACATACACGTTTGTTCAGTGCACACGGTTCCATCTTTCCTCCTGTTTCCCCACCGTTTTCATCAATATATATAAATCTCAATCCCTATGATTATAAAAAAGTTGTTCTTTCCTCCCTGGGGAGGCAAATTTGAGGACTGTCCTCCCGTCTCCTTACTCAGCTGCTTCTACAATAAACTTTCCTTGCTGCATACCTGGTGTCTCAGTGACTGGCTTTCCTGTACATGGGTCAGACATTTTGGGTTCTGTTACAGAGCACCTAATTTGGAAAACTTAAAGTATTTATAAAAGTTGAATATCATATCTTCTGATATTATGTAATTCTAATTCTGGATAAATATGCACGTATCTACAAAAGGTATGTTCTAGAACATTTAGCTACACTACTCACTGTATTCCCAAACTGGAAATAATACAAACCACCATAGTAGAATGGATGAATAAATTGTGACATATTCAGGCAATAGAATATCAAACGGGGAAGAAAATGAAGAAGTCTCAACTACACACTAGGCAGCTGAAACAAATAAAGTTGAAAAAACCTTAAGAGAAAGAGTGCATGTATCATGATTCCATTTATAAAGAGACTTTTAGAAATCTAGGTGGTGTTCATTCTCCAGTTCTTTAAAGTGTAAAGAGAGCTGGTGTATTCTGGATTTTTCAATTTTTTTGAGGGAGGCTTTGATGGCTATGTATTTTCCCCTTAGAACCACCTTTGCTGCATCCCATAGATTTTGGACTGAAGTGTCTTCATTCTCATTGGTTTCCATGAACATTTAAGTTCTTTGATTTCCTGGTTGATACAAGCATTCTTAAGCAAGGTGGTCTTTAGCTTTAGGTGTTTGAATTCTTTCCAAAATTTTCTTGTGGTTGAGCTCCAGTTTCAAAGCATTGTGATCTGAGAATATGCAGGAAATAATCTCAGTCTTTTGGTATCAGTTGAGCCCTGATTTGTGACCAAGCATGTGGTCTATTCTAGAAAATGTTCCATGTGCACTCAAGAAGAATGAGTACTCTGTTGTTTTAGGGTGGGATGTTCTGTATATATCTATGAAGTCCATCTGGTACAATGTGTCATTCAATGCTCTTGTTTTTTTTTCTTTTAAATTTCTTTTTATTTTTTATTAACATATAATGTATTATTAGCCCCAGGGGTACAGGTCTGTGAATCACTAAGTTTACACACTTCACAGCACTCCCCATAGCACATACTCTCCCCAATGTTCATAACCCCACCACCTTCTCCCTACCCCCCCCCAGCAACCCTCAATTTGTTTTGTGAGATTGAGAGTCTCTTATGTTTTTATCTCCCTCCCAATCCCATCTTGTTTCATTTATCCTTTTCCAAACCCTCCACATTGCATCTCCACTTCCTCATATCAGGGAGATCATATGATAGTTGTCTTTCTCCAATTAACTTATTTCGCTAAGCATAATACCCTCTAGTTCCATCCATGTAGTTGCAAATTACAAAATTTCATTTCTTTTGATGGCTGCATAGTATTCCATTGTATATATACACACCACATCTTCTTTATCCATTCATCTGTTGATGGACATCTAGGCTCTTTCTATAGTTTGGCTATTGTGGACATTGCTGCTATAAACATTTGGGTGCACATGCCCCTTTGGATCACTACATTTGTATCTTTAGGGTAAATAGCCAGTAGTGCAGTTGCTGGGTCATAGGGTAGCTCTATTTTCAACTTTTTGAGGAAACTCCATACTGTTTTCCAGAGTGGTTGTACCAGCTTGCATTCTCCCCAACAGCGCAGTAGGGTCCCCCTTTCTCCGCGTCCTCGCCAGCATCTGTCATTTCCTGACTTGTTAATTTTAGCCATTCGGACTGGTGTGAGGGGGTATCTCATTGTGGTTTTGATTTGTATTTCCCTGATGCTGAGTGATGTGGAGCACTTTTTCATGTGTCTGTTGGCCATCTGGATGTCTTCTTTGCAGAAATGTCTGTTCATGTCCTCTGCCCATTTCTCGATCGGATTATTTGTTCTTTGGGTGTTGAGTTTGTTAAGTTCTTTTTAGATCTTGGATACTAGTCCTTTATCTGATATGTCATTTGCAAATATGTTCTCTCATTCTGTCAGTTGTCTTTTGGTTTTGTTAACTGTTTCCTTTGCTGTGCAAAAGGCTTTTGATCTTGATGAAGTCCCAGTAGTTCATCTTTGCCCTTGGCTTCCCTTGTCTTTGGTGATGTTCCTAGGAAGAAGCTGAGGCTGAGGTCAAAGAGGTTGCTGCCTGTGTTCTCCTTAAGGACATTGATGGATTCCTTTCTCACATTGAGGTCCTTCATCCATTTGGAGTCTATTTTTGTGTGTGGTGTAAGGAAACGGTCCAGTTTCATTTTTCTGCATGTGGCTGTCCAATTTTCCCAACACCATTTGTTGAAGAGGTTGTCTTTTTTCCTTTGGACATTCTTTCCTGCTTTGTCTAAGGTTAGTTGACCACAGAGTTGAAGGTCTATTTCTGGGCTCTTTATTCTGTTCCATTGATCTATGTGACTGTTTTTGTGCCAGTACCATACTGTCTTTGATGATGACGGCTTTGTAATAGAGCTTGAAGTCTGGAATTGTGATGCCACCAACTTTGGCTTTCTTTTTCAACGTTCCTCTAGCTATTCAAGGTCTTTTATGGTTCCATACAAATTTTAGGAGTATTTGTTCCATTTCTTTGAAAAAAAAATGGATAAGATTTTGATAGGGATTGCATTAAATGTGTAGATTGCTTTAGGTAGCATAGAAATTTTCACAATATTTGTTCTTCCAATCATGAGCATGGAACACTTTTCTATTTCTTTGGGTCTTCCGCAATTTCTTTCATGAGTACTTGATAGTTTTCTGAGTACAGATTCTTTGCCTCTTTGGTTAGGTTTATTTCTAGGTATCTTATGGTTTTGGGTGCACTTGTAAATGAGATTGACTCCTTAATTTCTCTTTCTTCTGTCTTGTTGTTGGTGTAGAGAAATGCAACTGATTTCTGTGCATTGGTTTTATATCCTGACACTTTACTGAATTCCTGTACAAATTCTAGCACATTTGGAGTGGTGTTTTAGCTTTTCTATGTATAGTATCATATCATCTGCAAAGAGTGATAGTTTGACTTCTTCTTTGCTGATTTGGATGCTTTTAATTTCTTTTTGTTGTCTGATTGCTGAAGCTAGGAATTCTAGGACTATGTTGAATAGCAGTGGTGATAATGGACATCCCTGCCATGTTCCTGACATTAGCAGAAAAGTTCTCAGTTTTTCTCCATTGAGAATGATATTTGTGGTAGGTTTTTCATAGATGATTTTGATGATATTGAGGTAGGTGCCCTCTATCCCTACACCTTGCAGAGTTTTGATCAGGAAGGGAGCTGTGCTTTGTCAAATGCTTTTCAGCATCTATTGAGAGTATCATATGGTTCTTTTTCTTTCTTTTATTAATATATTGTATCACATTGAATTATTTGCAGATGTTGAACCAACCTTGCAGCCCTGGAATAAATCCCACTTCGTCATGGTGAATAATCCTTTTAATGTACTGTTGGATCCTAGTGTCTAGTATTTTGGTGAGAATTTTCGCATCTGTGCTCATCAAGGATATTAGTCTGTAATTTTCTTTTTTGATTGGGTCTTTGTCTGGTTTGGGGATCAAGGTAATGCTGGCCTCATAAAATGAGTTTGGAAGTTTTCTTTCCATTTCTACTTTTTTGGAACATTTTCAGAAGAATAGGAATTAATTCTTTAAATGTTTGGTAGAACTCCCCTGGGAAGCCATGTGGCCCTGGGCTCTTGTTTGTTGGGAGATTTTTGATGACTGCTTCAATCTCCTTACTGTTTATGGGTCTGTTCAGGTTTTTTATTTCTTCCTGGTTCAGTTGTGAAAGTTTCTATGTCTTTAAAAATGCATCCAATTGTTCCAGATTGTCAAATTTGCTGGCGTATAGTTGCTCATAATGTGTTTTTATAATTATTTGTGTTTCTTTGGTGTTGGTTGTGATATCTCCTCTTTCATTCATGATTTTATTTATTTGTGATATCTCCTCTTTCATTCATGATTTTATTTATTTGAGTCCTTTCTCTTTTCTTTTTGATAAGTCTGGCCAGGGGTTTATTAATCTTCTTAATTCTTCCAAAGAACCAGCTCCTGGTTTTGTTGATTTGTTCTATTGTTTTTTTTTTTGTTTTGTTTTGTTTGTTTGTTTTTTGTTTCTATTTCATTGATTTCTGCTCTGATCTTTATCATTTCTCTTCTTCTGCTGGGTTTACACTTTCTTTGTTGTTCCTTCTCCAGCTCCTTTAAGTGTAGGGTTAGGTTGTATATTTGAGACCTTTCTTGTTTCTTGAGAAAGGCTTGTACTGCTATATATTTTCATCTCAGGACTGCCTTTGCTGTGTCCCACAGATTTTGAACCATTGTGTTTTCATTATCATTTGTTTCCATAAAATTTTTCAATTCTTCTTTAATTTCCTAGTTGACCCATTCATTCTTTAGAAGGATGCTCTTTAGTCTCCATATATTTGGATTCTTTCCAAAATTCCTCTTGTGATTGAGTTCCAGTTTCAGAGCATTGTGGTCTGAAAATACGCAGTGAATGATCCCAATGTTTTGATACCAGTTGAGAACTGATTTATGACCCAGGATGTGATCTATTCTGGAGAATATTCCATGTGCAATAGAGAAGAATGTGTATTCTATTGCTTTGGAATGGAATGTTCAGTATATATCTGTGATGTCCATCTGGTCCAGTGTGTCCTTTAAGGCCTTTATTTCCTTGTTGATCTTTTGCTTGGATGATTTGTCCAATTCAGTGAGGGGCGTGTTAAATTCCCCTACTATTATTGTATTATTATCAATGTGTTTCTTTGATTTTGTTATTAATTGGTTTATGTATTTGGCTGCTCCCATGTTAGGGCCATAGATATTTAAAATTGTTAGATCTTCTTGCTGGATAGACCTTTTGAGTATGATATAGTGTCCTTCCTCATCTCTTATTATAGTCTTTAGCTTAAAATCTAATTGATCTGACACAAGGATTGCCACAGAAGCTTTCTTTTGATGTCCATTAGCATGGTAAATTGTTTTCCACCCCTCACTTTAAATCTGGAGGGGTCTCTGGGTATGAAATGAGTTTCTTGTAGATAGCATTTTTTTTGAAGGTTTTATTTATATATTTGACAGAGATCACAAGTAGGCTGAGAGGCAGCCAGAGAGAGAGAGAGGAGGAAGCAGGCTCCCTACTAAGCAGAAAGCCTGATGTGGGGCTCAATCCCAGGATACTGAGATCATGACCCAAGCCGGAGGCAGAGGCTTCAACCCACGGAGATACACAGGCACCTCATTGCATACAGTATATTGAGGGTTTTTTTTTTTTTTTATCCATTCTGATACCCTGTATGTTTTGATTGGGGCATTTAGCCCATTTACATTCAGGGTAAATATTTAAAGACATGAATTTAGTGCCATTGTATTGCCTGTAAGTTGACTGTTACTGCATATCTCTGTTCCTTTCTGATCTACTGCTTTTAGGCTCTCTCTTTGCTTAGAGGACCCCTTTCAATATTTCCTGTAGAGGAAATTTACCTTTGGGGTAAATACCCAGTAGTGCAATGGCAGGGTCATAGGGAAGCTCTATTTTTAATTTCTTGAAGAATCTCCACACTGTTCTCCAAAGTGGCTGCACCAACTTGTATTCCCACCAACTGAGTCTCCCCAGTTCTTGTGGGGTCCCTGCTCACAGAGTAGTTACCTGTATTATGGATCACGATAAGGTAACCCCAAGTTGAGAGTTCAATCCTTGGCTCAGGCTCTGTATCCAGCTTCCCTGCTCTAATACCTATGAGCTCTGTGACACTCAGACACCCCCATTCCTGCTGTGACCCCACAGGACCTGAGACCACAAATTCCCACACAGGTGTCACCCCAGTTTAGCCTCTGGAGCAATGTCCCTCCATGGAGCAGACTTTTGAAAGTTCTGATTTGGGGCTCCATTGCTCCGCCACTTGCCAGGAGCTGGCCCCTCCCCCGGAGATCTATCTTCCCATAGCTTTGGATTCACTTCTCCGCCTGTCCTACCTTTCAGAAAGTGGTCGATTTTCTGGTTGCTACTCTTCGCTTCGATCTCCTGTTGGATTTGTAGGTGTTCTGAGTCATTTGATAAGCTATCTAGCTGATCTCCTGCTACCTGATGTTGTCTTAGCCTGCTTCTTGTCTGCCATCTTGACCTCAGTCCCCTCAATGCTCTTGTTTCTTTATTGATTTTCTGCTTGGATGATCTGTCTATTATTGAGAATGGCACGTTAAGATCTCCTACTATTAATGTATTCATATCAATATGACTCTATCTTGATTAACAGTTTTCTTATGTAATTGGTTGCTCCCTGATTAGAGACATAAATATTTACAATTGTCAGATCTTCTTGGTGGATAGACCCTTTAAGAATTATGTAGTGTCCTTCTGAATCTCTGACTACAGTCTTTAGTTTAAAAATAATTTATCTGATATGAGAATCGTTGCCCTAGTCTTTTTTTTTTCTGAACCTCCAATATATATTTTTTTAATATTTTTTATTTTCAGCATAACGGTATTCATTATTTTTGCACCACACCCAGTGCTCCATGCAATCCGTGCCCTCTATAATACCCACCACCTGGTACCCCGACCTCCCACCCCCGTCCCTTCAAACCCCCCAGATTGTTTTTCAGAGTCCATAGACTCTCATGGTTCACCTCCCCTTCCAATTTCCCCCAACTCCCTTCTCCTCTCTAAGACCCCTTGTCCTCCATGCTATTTGTTATGCTCCACAAATTAGTGAAACCATATAATTGACTCTCTCTTCCCTAGTCTTTTGAGGCTCATTGTCATGAAAGATGCTTCTCCATCCCTTTACTTTCAGTCTAGACATATCCCTAGGTTCAAAATGGTTCTCTTGTAGACAACATATGGATGGGTCTGTCATTTTATCCAATCTGCAACCCTGTGCCATTTTATGGGCACTTTTAGGCCATTCACGTTGAGAGTGATTATTGAGAGATACATTTTTAATGACATCGTGTTACCTGTGAAGTCTTTGTCTCTATAGATTGTCTCCAGAAATTTCTGTTCAAATTAAGCCAACTCCACACACAAGAAGGGAAATAATCAAGGTTAGAGCAGAGATCAATGAGATATTAACAAGAGATACAGTAGAATGCATCAATGAAACTAGAAGCTGGTTTTTTGAAAGAATCAATAAGATTGATAAACCACTGGCGAAACTAATTATCAACAGTTATAGTGATAACTATTAAACTATTAAGTTAAACTATTATCAACACTTACATGCCAATAAGTTAAGAAACCTAGATGAAATTGATGCAATCCTGGAGAACTATAAACTTCCAAAACTGAATCAGGAAGAAATTGACAACCTGAATTGACCAATATCTAGTAACAAGATGGAAGCAGTGATCAAAAACCTCCCAAAAAACAAGAGCTCAGGACCTGATGGATTCCCTGGGGAGTTCTACCAAACTTTCAACAAATAAATAATACCCATTCTCCTGAAGCTGTCTCAAAAACCTGAAGCAGAAGGAAAATTTCCAGACTCTTTTTATGAAGCCAGCATTACCCTGATCCCCAAACCAAAGATGATTGACCCAAAAGGAGAATTTCTGAATAATATCCCTGATGAATATGTATGCTAAGATTCTCAACAAGATCCTAGCTAATAGGATCCAACAGTATATTAAAGATTATCCACCATGACCAGGTGGGATATATCCATGGGTTGCAAGAGTGGTTCAACATTTGCAAATCAATCAATGTGATAGAACAAATCAATAAGAGAAGAGAGAAGAACCACATGGTCCTCTCAATTGATGCAGAAAAAGCATTTGACAAAATCCAGCATCCGTTTCTGATTAAAATGCTTCAAAGTATAGGGATAGAGGGAACATTCCTGAACTTCATCAAATCTATCTATGAAAAACCCACAGCAAATATCATTCTCAATGGAAAAAAGCTCACAGCCTTCCCTTTGAGATCAGAAACACAACAAGGATGCCCACTCTCACCACTCTTGTTCAACATGGTATTAGAAGTCCTAGCAACAGCAATCAGACAACAAAGAGAAATAAAAGGTATCCAAATTGGCAATGAAGAAGTCAAACTCTCTCTCTTCTCAGATGACATGACACTTTATATGGAAAACCCAAAAGGCTCCACCCCCAAACTACTAGAACTTATTCAGTATTCAGTAATGTGGCACGATACAAAATCAATGCACAGATATCAGTTGCTTCCTTATACACTAACAATGAAAATACAGAAAGGGAAATTAGAGAATCGATTCCATTTACTATAGCACCAAGAACCATAAAATATGTGGGAATAAACCTAACCAAAGAGGTAAAGGATCTGTACTTGAGGAACTACAGAACACTCATGAAAGAAATTGAAGAAGACACAAAAATATGGAAGACCATTCCATGCTCTTGGATCAGAAAAATAAACATTGTTAAAATGTCTATACTGCCTAGAGCAATCTATACTTCCAATGCCATTCCAATCAAAATTCCACTGGCATTTTTCAAAGAGCTGAAACAAACAATCCTAAAATTTGTATGGGATCAGAAGAGATCTGAATTGCCAAGGAAATGTTGAAAAAGAAAAACAAAACGGGGGGCATCATGTAGCCTAATGTCAAGCCTTACTACAAAGCTGTGATCACCAAGACAGCATGGTACTGGCACAAAAACAGACACACAGACCAGCGGAACAGAGTAGAGAGCCCATATATGGACCCTTAACTCTACATTCAATTAATCTTTGACAAGGCAGGAAAAAATATACAGTGGAAAAAAGAGTCTCTTCAATAAATGGTGCTGTGAAAATTGGACAGCTATGTGTAGACGAATGAAGCTTGACCATTCTCTTATACCATACACAAAGATAAACTTGAAATGGATAAAAGACCTCTACGTGAGACAGGAATCCATCAGAATCCTAGAGGAAAACCTAGGCAGTAATCTCTTCGATATCAGCAACAGCAACTTCTTTCAAGATATGTCTCCAAAGGTAAAGGAAACAGAAGTGAAAATTAACTTTTGGGACTTCATCAAGATCAAAAGCTTCTGCACAGCAAAGGAAACAGTCAATAAAACAAAGAGGCAACCCACGGAATGGGAGAAGATATTTTCAAATGACAGTAAGGACAAAAGGTTGATATCCAGCATCTATAAAGAACTCCTCAAACTCAACACGCAAAACACAGATAATCATATCAAAAAATGGGCAGAAGATATGAACAGACACTTCTCCAAGAAGACATACAAATGGCTATCAGACACATGAAAAAATGTTCATCATCACTAGCCATCAGGGAGATTCAAATTAAAACCACATTGAGATACCACCTTACACCAGTTAGAATGGCCAAAATTAACAAGACAGGAAACAACATGTGTTGGAGAGGATGTGGAGAAAGGGGAACCCTCTTACACTGTTGGTAGGAATGCAAGTTGGTGCAGCCACTTTGGAGAACAGTGTGGAGATTCCTCAAGAAATTAAAAATAGAGCTTCCCTATTACCCTGCCATTGCACTACTGGGTATTTACCCCAAAGATACAGATGTTGTGAAAAGAAGGGCCATCTGTACCCCAATGTTCATAGCAGCAATGGCCACGGTCGCCAAACTGTGGAAAGAACCAAGATGCCCTTCAACGGACGAATGGATAAGGAAGATGTGGTCCATATACACTATGGAGTATGATGCCTCCATCAGAAAGGACGAATCCCCAACTTTTGTAGCAACATGGACGACGGGACTGGAAGAGATGATGCTGAGTGAAATCAGTCAAGCAGAGAGAGTCAATTATCATATGGTTTCACTTATTTGTGGAGCCTAACAAATAGCATGGAGGACATGGGGAGATGGAGAGGAGAAGAAGGGAGTTGGGGTAAATTGGAAGGGGAGGTGAACCATGAGAGACTATGGACTCTGAGAAACAACCTGAGGGTTTTGAGGGGGGGGGAGGTCGGGGTACCAGGTGGTGGGTATTATAGAGGGCACGGATTGCATGGAGCACTGGGGGTGGTGCAAAAATAATGAATACTGTTATGCTGAAAATAAATTTTAAAAATAAACGAAAATTTTAAAAAAAGAAAAGAAAGAAAGGAATCTAGGTGACGGTTACTGGAGTAGCAGAGAAGTCTCCGTGATGGGTACTGGAAGGGGGCTGAGTGGGTTCTCCCGGTGTGTGTGCAATGTGCTGATTCTTGGTCTACACTCTGGTTATATGGGTTTACTCAGGTCGTCCAAGTTGACCCAGACGCATGCAAATTAAGCAGTTACAGTTAAAACAAAGGAACAGAGGCAGCCGCCGAGGAAACAGCCCACTGAGCACGTCGGAGATCACCGCGAGCTCCGACCCCACCCCCTACTGCGGGCGCGCGCACCCACCCAGTAACGAGAAGCCCCCATTGGCTGGGAGCGGGTGGCGCACTTCCGGGAGCCCGTCGTAGCCCCGCCCCTTCCGCCTGCCGGCCGTCTCCGCCCCGCACGTCTCCGGCGTCCCTCCTCAGGACTGCGGCCCTCGGACCACCGCGGAGGCGGGAAGCGGCGCTCCCGTCTGGCCGCCGCCCCGCTCGAGGCCGCCGCCATGAACATCCGCAACGCGCGGCCGCGGGACCTGGTCAACATGCAGCACTGCAACCTGCTGTGCCTGCCCGAGAACTACCAGATGAAGTACTACCTGTACCACGGCCTGTCGTGGCCGCAGCTGTCCTACGTCGCCGAGGACGAGGCCGGCCGCATGGTGGGCTACGTGCTGGCCAAGATGGAGGAGGACGCGGACGACGTGCCGCACGGCCACATCACGTCGCTGGCGGTGAAGCGCTCGCACCGGCGCCTCGGGCTGGCGCAGAAGCTCATGGACCAGGCGGCGCGCGCCATGGTGGAGACGTTCGGCGCGCGCTACGTGTCGCTGCACGTGCGCAGGAGCAACCGCGCGGCGCTGCGCCTCTACGCCGACGCGCTGGGCTTCCGCGTCAGCGACGTGGAGCCGCGCTACTACGCGGACGGCGAGGACGCCTTCGCCATGCGCCGCGACCTCTCGCGCCTGGCCGAGGCGCTGCGGCGGGGCGCGCGCGGGCCGCCGGGGCCCCGGGAGCCGCGGGACGCCGCGGGGGGCGCGCCGGCCGGCCCCGGCGAGGGCGAGAGGAGCCCCGCGGCCGGCGACAGCGGCGCGGACGGCGAGGAGCCCGGCCCGGGCGCGGGGGCGTCGGCGGCCGCCCCCCAGGGCCTGCCCAGGTATGCTGTCCCGACCCAGCCTCCTGCCCCGGGGGCCCCGGGCCCCGGGCCCCCGCGCCGGGCCTCGCCTGCCCGGGCCCCTCTCGTCCGTTCGCGTCGGCCGCCCGGTCAGCGGGGCCGCGGGGGCAGCGGCGGGACACTCTCGGCTCGCCGCGGGCGCGGGGCCGCCCTCCGGTGCCTCTAAAGCCAGATCAAGTCCAGTCCGAGGGGCCGGCGGGCGTCCCGCCTTCGTAGGGCGAACTGTGTGTCAGGCGTCCCCGCGGGAGGGGAGGTCCCTTCTTCCGGGGCGGCAGCCGGGCGTGCGGGCACCGGTACGGCCGAAAGTCGCCTGTGCCGCTCCCGGCGACGCCGGCGGCCCCGCGGCTGGGGCGGTTAGGTGACCCCGAGACGCTGTGATCACCGCTCAGCCGGACGCCGCCTGAGGTCCCTGGGCACGTGGGACGCCCCTGAAGGGGGACAAGTTCCGCGCCCGCGATGCCCTGGGACGGGGCAGCGCCAGCCGCGTGCCCGGGAGCGCGAGCGGTCCGGTCCCAGCGGGGCTCCTCGTCTTCGCCGGGGCCGGGGGCCGGGGCGCGGCCCGCTGGAGGCAGGAAGAGAATTTCTACGGAGAAATGACCGGGCTTTTTCAACGAGCAAATAAATGCCGTTTTAGTAAAGGGAGGAGGAGTTTATTAAAAGAAACCGGAAAGACGCGTGAACCACACGCGGCCGTCGGGAGCCGGGTTTGGGCCCGATCTGAACAGGTCAGTACCGGACACTGAGACGACCGAGCGGAACTTGTGAACTCGGCCTGGGTCGTTAAGGAGCTGCCGGTGGCTTTGTTTGGTGACCGAAATGTATCGATCTTCTCACGGCCTGATCTGTTAGGGACACCGCTCCAGTAACGAGAGCGCTCGGATCCGCTGGATCACATTCCAGCAAAACGACGGGAACAAGTTAGGGGCGAGAAATGTAAAAAATTAAAAAATGGCAACAGATGATCATTGTTGAAGTTGGCAACGGGGGGCCTCCGCTTGGAACTTGGGGGGTTCATCGTGCTATTCTTCTCTGAATGTGCGAAACCCGAAAAGTCACGGAACCAAAGCAGCTGCACTTCCTGATACGCATTAATGCTGACACTGCGCGGCCACGAAGACGTTGTTTGAAGAGACTAAATGGCATCAGGACTTTGTGACACCCTAAGAGTCTCAAGGCTCAGTGAGCCACTGTCCGTGTAGAAGCTCGAACTTCTAACCTGTCACCTCCCCGTACAAATGAGAAAGGGAACTTCTCCTAACGAAGCCCAGCCCTGAGCGACAGACCCGATACAGTCAGAATACGTGCTGTTGGGTGGACTCATCCCGTGCCGGCTCGCCGGCTGTTTGTTTATTCATGATCACATACGTGAAGTTCTTAAAAATTGATCACTTTAAGTCTGTTGTTTAGTAACTTGTATTCCTCTAACGTAGACTTTTTTTCCATGTTAAAAACTATAGTTCTCCAATATCATTTTGCTTTCTTTTTTTTTTTTTTTTTAGTTCTTCTTTTTTATTTATTTTTTTTTTGGCTGGCATGAGGCTTGGAGTTGGTACACAGTCATGATCTGGATAGTTGATGTTTACATTATATAATACTTAGGGATTTTATTTATTTAGTTGACAGAGTATGCAGAAGCAGGGGGAGCAGCAGGCAGAGGGAGAGGGAGAAGCAGGCTCCCCACTGAGCAGGAAGCCTGATGTGGGCGTCTCAGATGACCCTGGGATCATGACCTGAGCCAAAGGCAGTTGCTTAACTGACTGAGCCACCTAAGTGCCTCTGTTATATAACACTTAAGAATAAATGTACTATATTTTTTAGACCTTTTAATGCTGAAGCCCAAACTGTATTGCACACTAACCCTGTTTTATTCTCATTCAAGTATAGTTCTATAGGCTATAAAAATTTAGATTCTATAATTTCATGGAGGTTAGAAATAGTGTAACCTTAGAGGAGACTTTGCATCTGATTTTAACAACCTGAACATTTCAAAATGATTGATTCATTTAGTCAAAGTTTAAGATAAAGGCAGCAAAACAGTCTAAAAGGGAAGGTAAAATTAAATAAAACTTAATGTCCTAAGAGAAATGTTGTCAAATTTATATCTTCCTTAAAAACCCTGAAGTGGTTGAGGATGTGGTTAAATATGTAATGGAGATTGAGGAGTGCACTTGCTTTGATGGGCGCAGAATTCTGTATGAAGTGTTGAAACTGTACACATGAAACCCATAGAATACTGTATGTGAGCTAACCAGAATTAAAATAAAAACTTAAAATCAGGAAAAAAAAAAAAAACCTTGAAGGGCTCCATCAAGCCTATTTTATTTAAATCAACAAGCCCTTTAAAAAAATTACCAATTTTCAAATCCCCGTATGGAAGGACTTATATAATATTGATCTTGTCTTTGTGGTTACTGGCTTCTCTTCTGTTGTTACACTGTAGCTAAGAAGAATCTTAAGTAGAACAGAACTAATTGAAGCTTGCTTTAAAATAATAAATAAATTACATATATTCACATATATAAAGGGTGTATATATTTTGTTATTCATATATTTTATATTATATATTTATCATATGTTTATATATTTATATGTACTTTGATGAATTCAAAAGTGCTTAGTACCTGCTATGAGAAACAAAAATTATTGCCACCCTAATAGGGGGAGAGAAAATAGTAGATAATATGAAATAAGAAAATTATTGTGTGACAGTTGTAAATCTCGGGGTGCAAATTCAGGGATAATTGAAAGGTTCTTTTATATCGCTATTATTGAGCTTTATTTCTAAGTTGAAGAAGAGGATTCCTGTACATAGGATCACTGTCCTTCCGGCTCGATATCTTTATTGGCCTCGTCTGATCTTTGGTCCTCACTATTCACTTCTGGGTTCTTTCTACCCAGAGGCCTCTTAATGTCTCTGTACTCTCTACCATGTTTGTTTGGGCCTTGGTAGCAAGGAGATTAGTCTACATGCGCTAACTGTTGTTAAGAAATAACCTCCAATCTCAGTAAGTTAACAAAATACCAACTTATTTATGACATTACAGTCCAACGAGGGTCAGCACTGTGGCGGGGATATGCAGGGGAGAGGAAAAGCAGGGCCCTGCTCTATAAAGTCATTGAGGAATACATCTAAAACAGTTGTTCTGAACTTGTTTTGTTCTATAACACCCCTGGCAATCTAGTGAAGCCTAAAGATCCCTTCTAAGAAAATTGTTTTTAAAAGGCAGACAAATCATATGGGATTTCAAAGGAAATCAATTTTATTGAAATACAGTTATCAAGCTATTTTAGAATAAATTTGTTATGTATGTGCCTCTTTGGGGGTCTAGTAATTATAAACACTTCAAGGAAAATTTGGTTGTAAATGATATTTTGAGGTACCTTCAACAGCTGTAGTATAACATGAAAATACCTATGGTTTAGGTGTTTTTGTTGGTGACAAAGCCACAAGTCATGCTAGTACTCTTAGGCATTGGTGCCTACATTCATAATTAAAATGCTAAATTTCAGTTAGAGGTTAATGAAAATACAGATTTTTTGTTGTTGTTCCAAATCCAAGGTCATAATCTCCCAATTCTATTATTAAATCTCAGGGTAAGAACCCCTGATGCAATGACTCTCACACTTTCTAGAATCATGTGTCCCCTACTGATTCATATACATTCAACATGCAGATAACCGAAGAATGCATATGGAGGTTTATATAGGTTTTAAAAGTCAGTACCATTTTTTTTCCCAACTAACTTCAGGGGAAGCTAGGAAATGTAGTTTAGCTGTGTGCCCAGGAGGGAAAAGAATGAGTTCTGGTAACCAGACCACATAGTTTCTGCAGCAGTGGGAAGGATCCTGGTGGTGCTGTGAACTAAGAGAAAATCTGCTTCCTTGCCCAGCTAAGCGCTTGGGCTCCTTCTGGTGCTCCCTCTCCATTACGTGGCACAGGGAACCCTGTGAGCCTACCCAGGACCGGCTGCTTAGTCACAAGACACGTTTTCTGCTCTTTTCAAACTTGGGTATAGGAAACTCGGATTCTGCCACCTTGCTGCCTTTATGCCTCTCATTAAAGCCTGAAAGAAATGGCCCCTTTATTCCGAACTCCCCCAAACTGCCTGTGAAGTTTCAGTTCTCATCCCTCACCTCCGTCCCGCCCAACAGGGGTTCACTAGTATTGATGCTTAGTTGCCTGAATGGGAACAGCCTACTTGTGAGGCCAAGAAAGAGTAGGAAGAAAGGATTTTAAAGGTTGATTATTCTGCCATAATTATGGCACACCCTTCTTTGGGGCTAGAGTTCAAATACTCACGAAAAAAGTCCTGAAGTAACTTTCCGTTTTATCTCCTCCTTTGGGTCTGGGCAACAGAGATAGAGTTAGAGGTGATAGTGAGTAGGGCAGTTGGTGAAGCAGAGCGAGTGTGTTCATCTACAAAGTAATAAAAATTACGACTAAGCATATGAGAACTCCCCATGTTACAGAGACTAGTTTAAGGACGTCTATGAACCATCTCATTCAATCTTTAGAATAGCCCCTGAAGTTGGTACCACTACTCCACTTTACAGATGAGGGCTGATGACTTACAGATAATTAATGGAGAACAGGGCTGCTCACTGTGGTGGTGAGACTCCGGGACAGTGAGAATCACATGAGACGATCCCTGTAAATTGCTTTAGCACAACACCTCACACACAGGTACTCTGGAAATTTTAGCTCTTGGTGTCATCCGTAGTAATAGTAACCATCCAGCTTCTTTCCTCTCCTTCTCCACAGTAATCAAATGGTAGACTGTTGTGTATGAGCAGCAACAGTTTGCAGTCTTGGAAGGGAGATGCATCTTAATGATTAAAATAGCTCTCACTGACAAGCTGAATGTCAAAGCATTCAGCTGAATCAAGGCTAATCAACAGCAAAGTTTCTAGGGAGCCATAGCAGTGAAGACAGG
Organism: Mustela nigripes; assembly: GCF_022355385.1. Lineage (NCBI taxonomy): Eukaryota > Metazoa > Chordata > Mammalia > Carnivora > Mustelidae > Mustela > Mustela nigripes. The sequence goes on along the minus strand of NC_081557.1, from coordinate 266,830,314 downwards.
TCAGTTCAAAACATGCTAGTTGAGGCAGGAGTGCCATCAAACTGACGCTTATCTCCTGACAAGAAATATGTGCTTGATGATTAATAACAAAAAAGAAAAAAAAAAGCAAAATCTCAAAATTTTCCATTGAGCTGGCAATATTGAGTTACCCAGGGTTACTTCAGCAACTCTCCTTTCTGGTTTATTCTTTCTGTCGCTAAGCTGTCATCCTAACAAAGAGTTGTTAAATGTTCACATGAGCATTCACTGAAATAGACTGTTCTTAATTTTACCAGACAACTAATTATAACTGGAATGATATAATGAAATATGGAAGAAAGTTAGAGACTGACAGGTCTGGTAAATTCCTAGTATAACCTTACCCCAGATATGCCAGAAACCATAGATTTCAAATGCAAATGCACTCTACGAAGATAAAGAGGGGGTTGGGAAGCGATAAAATATTGTTTTGAAATACTAATCAGATAGATACCATTTGTTGAATTATTTATAATCTCTAACAAATGTCACTTTTCAATCAGTATATGATGTACATTTAGGGTGAATGAAATACCAACTTTATCAGGGATAACTGATAAAAGCAGAGGTTTTTCCTAAATTATATACCCTGTCTGTGCTCCAGTATATAAATTCAAATGTGAGCATTATGGTAGAAGATACAAGGAAGAGAGAATATTAAAAATTATGTGAATGGCAGTGTTTCAAGGGGCCAGAGGGAAAAATCCTTTCTGAGAACATTCAACAATGCTGTTTCTATAGACTAACATCCTCAAAACATCATAGTTTTTTTTTCTTTTAAAGTAGAGCATAAAATTCTGTTTTGTGCTTATAAAATCATGTTAACAATTAAAATATTTCTCACTCCAGGGGCACTTGGGTGGCTTAGTCGGTTAAGTGTCTGACTTTTGATCTCAGCTCAGGTCTTGATCTCAGGGTGCTGAGTTCAAGCCCTGGCATTGGGCTCCGTGCCAAATAAAAAAAAAAAAAAAAAAAAAAGAAAAATTCTCAAGCTTCCATTGCCCACCTTTAAGAAATCCTGATAATGGAAAAAAAATCCTGGTAATGTAAAAATGTGAACTCAATAAGCTAATTAATTAAGAGCTTTAATATTCATATTTTAGTGATGTCTGGGTGACTCAGTTGGTTAAGCCTCTGCCTTCAGCTCAGGTCATGGTCCCAGAGTCCTGGGATCGAGTCCCACATAGGGCTCCTTGCTCAGGCGGGGCCTGTGTCTCCTTCTGCTTATGCTCTCTCTTTTTCTCAAAGAAATAAATAAAATCTTTAAAACAATTCCATACTTTAAAAGAATCACTATAAAAAGTTTTTTTTTACCCTTAAACAGCAAACTATCCTAGGGCATTTATTACCTTGCTATTTGACTTTTAAAATTTGATGTCTTAAAATTATCAAGCAGTATTTACAGAGAAAATTAAAACAACATAATATTTGGTTTTTCACATGCCTATCTTAATACTTGAAACAAACTGAAAAAGGTAATGATGATAGTCTTTCTGACCCATTCTCTCATATCTTATTACTCTTCTATTATAGCAAATACACTTTTAAAAAAATAAGATTTTGTATTGTATACTTTTATCCTACAACTTGATTTACTGTTGTTATTCTAGAAATTGACTTTTCTGTCATGATTTTATGAGGAAAAAATGTTTTTAAACCGGTCTGTGCATAATAATCAAACTTTATCTTATTTTTATGTGCACTTGATAGAAGAGAAAAATGCATCTTTACAGTTGTAAGTTTCTGTTATTTTGTTTGTAGTTATTTAGCAATGGGCAACAGTACTCGACTAGCTTTTCTTTAACTTAGAAATTCCATTCACATATCGTTAGAAACCTTTCTGCCTTATTAAGGATAGGGTCCATGTCTCATTTATCTTTGTTTCCTAAACTCCTGGCACATTATTCATTCACTATAGGTACTCAGTAAATCATTGAATGAACAAAGGAAGAAAGGAAACTCCCAAATTACCTATGCAGTAATTTTAAAAGGAAAGTAGGGAAAATATATATAAGGTCTTACTTCTATTACCTAGAATAATTAGAACACCTTAAAGTTATGAATAAAGAGACATAATGGATATTTTGGTTTCATCTCCAGGTCTCTCAGAAAGAAAATATGACTTATAGAATTGGACACATTGTATCTAGCTTATCAAGAGCTAAAAAGGCCTTTCATTTCTTTAGAATTGAACTAAATTTCTTTTTGCGTGGAGTAGTATGGGCTAGAATTTGAAGATGGCAAGCAAAAGTATCTTGGCTTCTCTAGGTTCAAAATAGGATTTTGGGGATGTTTCAGTGTGCTCCCTCTTCCTCCTTCCAGAAGTGGATTTTAGGTACCAGGAAAAGCTCATGTGTCCTGTTGGCTGGGACAGGAGAGAGCCCCAGATCCATGTGTGGATCTTTGTGCCATTACCTGAATTCTCACTGGTGTCCATAGAGATGTATCTAGTCTAAACTGGGTACTGGTACCTTCTTGATCTGCCGAGGAGGTCTGTCAATGGGAAGCCAGTATGCGGTTGTTGTAGAGTGTTTAGAGCCTGTCGCCCTCTTGTGCTCACTTGCTCTCTTCTCTCTTCTCAACAGCTTTGCCGTTCCTCACGACTCGGCTGCGTCTGCCCTCTGAGACCCGGCTTGGCGGGTCTGCTCTGTCGCACCTCTGCTGGGGTCATCTCACAGTGACCCCAATGGCTTCTAACTCTAAACAGCAACCTTCTGTATACCCTAATGGGATTCTAAAGGAATACTTGGACACAAGAGCCTCCTGCACAAGAGCCAAGAAAGTTCGAGGCCTGCCATCACACAACCATCTTTGGCCGATGGTCCCCATGCCACCATTTTACTCTGTAGTAGTCCTGTGTTGGGTGCGGTTGTCTTGCAAGGTTGTCTTCTCCTAGAATGCTGAACAGGAAGCAGGCAACTCCCTGAAGCTCCTTTCTTGCAGGTTTGGCCATTACTTACCTGGGTTTTCATTTCTTGAGGATACAGTCAGGACCTTCAAGTCAGACCTCATGCCCTCCTTCCTCTTTTTTTCTTGAAGAAGTATTCTATTTTCTCTTCCTTTTTCTGGGAAGTCATCCTCTGTCTTACCCTCCCCTTTCTTGAGGACATGTTCTCCTTCTCTTTCCCAGTTGGAGAAAGTCACGAGTAAGGGCTTCTCCTACGCAATCAGAACTTAGAGATTTTGACAAAGGACAACCAGTAATTAAATTGCAGTATCTAATCTCCTTGTTTGTGTCAATTTTTTTTTTCTTAATGACATAACTTGCCATTTTTAGAGTACCTATGATATTCAGGTATAATGTAGGACTTTTATTAATGATGTATTCAACTCTCTCAGTACCCCTTAGAGGTAGGTATTATGATCCCTGTTTTATTGGTGATAAAGCTGAAGCTCAAAGAAGCAGAGTAAATATCTGGGACCTGAACCCAAGTCTATTTGAATTCAAGGCCAAAGTTTCTTTCACTTTCCCATTGCCACTCTTTGCATTTTATTCATAAAGGTGTGAAAACTATAGCAAATAAAAAGGAAAATCTACAGTTTAAAATATTCTGTTGACTTAATACATGGCAACTCTATGTCATTTGTAAGTATTTTTATATAACCCACCATTAAAATCCTGTCCAGTAAAGATAAGTGAAGACAAAGTGCTTTGACCTCTACAGTGTAAGTCCCCAGATAAACCCAGGGTTATCATTACTTAACACTGTTTTTCTGCTCACTGAACGTGAGCTACCATAGTATATAATATTTCTCATGTTTAAATTTTTGTGAAAACCAGGGTATATGGTTTTAAGTCAAAGCCTTGACATTAACCATCTGATGACAAGAAATAAATCTGTTCTCTGTAATCATAAGCAGCCCCGCTCAGCACTTCTTACAGATCTGCCCCTTGCTCTCGGAGAATGCCTGCCTAATAGGAGATGATGGCCTGGAGCAGATAGGAAGGTTTCCCCTCAAAATAAGGATTTGCTGTTTCCTGTGTAATGCAGACCTTTCATCTGTCTTCCCGCCTTTCCTTTGTGTCTTTTTAATTTTCTCTCCCAGCTCTAAAACTATTCCTTCCCTTCAAGCATGTGTTTATCTCTTTATTTTTAAATATTACAGCTTTCTAACATCTGTCTCTAGGGCAGCATGATCTTACTGATGAAATACTCCATGTTTTCCTTGAGCGCTTGTCAGTGTGTCTTCGTGTTAACAGCTTAGCAGATGGAGGAACGGAAAGAGGAGCCTCCGCTTACCTGAGTGATTCCTCCGCAGCACACGCTCGCCACTGTCTGCGGTGACTTGATGATAGGATCTGGAGTAATTGGAAAATAAGAAATGATATCTGACTTTTGCAGTGTTATTTGCTGAAACTGTTGGCTGCTTTTCTTTGTTACCATTACAACCTTTTTTTCCAGTCTCCCACCAGGAGAAAGCAGAATTACAGCAACCTATCTAGTTTGGACTGTGCCTCTTTAGATAATGAAAGTAAAATAAACAATAATACTAATATTGCTTTGGGCATAAATTAGCATGTTCCCAAGTGGCTCCAGAGTAATAACGGTGATGTAGCAGCAGCAGCGGCTCTCTGTGACACCGAAATTGTGGGAACCTGTGACACCGCTGTCTGTAATAATGTTGTTCTTTTTACATAGGACAGATTCTTGGGTTTTTTTGTTTTTGTTTTTGCTTTAGTGGGCTGACTGCTTTTTACTGAAGTACAATCCTAGAAAGGCTAAAGCAAGGCTTTGAAGCAAGCACGTAGGATAGTTAATAGTGAACAGCCCTGTGCTAGCTGGAGAGAATGACCCCCACCCTGTCCTTTACTTGCGGAAAGAAAACTACTTGCAGTAAAGAAACTACTGGCTGGGCTCAGGACTGTCAGAAAATTATTCAGAAATACTAATTCTCAAGAAGAAGAATTTTCTTTGGCTGCCAGAGAGAGACTTATGAAGGAAGCCTATGAGTTACGAATTTGCGTGATTTTCCCTCTGGAAATGAGGATGAGGGGCAGAGATGATCATCTAAATGAAAATGATGGGGTGTGTGGCTGTGTGGGAAAAGTAGGGAGCAGTGCTGGCAGCTCGTTCAAAGCTGGGAAAATTCGGAAAGGATCAGGACTCTGAAATAGCTAAGGGAAGTTTTCTCAAATTTTTACATGCAGATGAGTATCTTGGGGGTCATGTTAAAAATGCAGATTTTGTTTCAGTGGCTCTGGGGTGGGCCCTGAGTGTCTGCATTTCTAACCGTTCCCAGACCAACACTGATGTCGCCAGTCTAGGAACCACACTTTGCCTGGTAAGTGTTAAGGCTCACCTCCAACCCTGAAACTAAGTCTAAAACACTTGTGACTAGCCTTTGGGTCACCTTGGATTAGACACTAAATAATTCAGAAGCCCACTCTTGAATGCACAGTCACATAAATCCTGTTACTCTTCGGAATTTTGTTACCTAGAGTTGATGACCTAGTAATTGTGGTAAAAATTCCAAATATATTTCATCAAAATGTGTACAACAAAAAAAAATTATATATTCAGTACATGAAATGTATTGATAGTAATTTGACATTACATCTTCTTTTTTTTTATTAACCTATAATGTGCTGTTTGCCCCAGAGACACAGCTCTGTGACTCATTGGATTTGCACACTTCACAGCACTCACTACAGCACACACCCTCCCCAGTGTCCATCACCAACCTCCCTCTCCCAACCCCTCTACCACCCAGCAACCCTGTTTGTTTTGTGAGATTGAGAGTCTTTTACGTTGTCTCCCTCCTGATCCCATCTTGTTTCCTTTTTTCCCTCCACGCCCCTGGCCCTGCCTCTCGAATTCCTCATATCAGAGAGAGAAGAGGTAATTGACATTACATCTTCTTTAGAGGATTTTGATAATGTTAAGATTTCCTTACTTTTGATATCCAAACAAGTAAATAGTATGTGAGATTTTTAAAAATTTCACTTTTCATTATCACTCAATTTATTGTGTTCATGGGTCCACAGATGACCCCAGAGTCTAACAATTTTTCCATGTTGACATCTGACACAGAATTTGAAAATGAACACAGTCTTTTGTTTTGTTGTAAATTGGAGCATCAGACGTCAGATCTTTATGTGGAGGTGGTGTGGGAAATCCTTTCAAGAGAGGTTTCCTGTCCAGGGATAAGAATTTCTAGCGCAGGAGTTCTCAGCCTGGGCACCCCAGTCACCCAGGTGCTGTGTAAACGCTGCAGCTTAGACGGACTCCGGCTCAGACTCTTCACACACTGCCGTCAGGGTCGCCAACTAGGGCAAGGTGTGGAATTCCTCATAAAGGTGATTTGAAAGGACTTTTGCCATCGTGATACTCTTCAAGTTTAAATTAATTTGTCATAAGTAGCAAAAAACTCAGAGAAGGTAGAACATGTTTATTATAAAACATATATGGGAATGGTTGGAGTGGTATGTGGGAACCCTGTATGTTCTGTTTATTTTTCTGTAAATAAAACTGCTCTAAAATAGCTATTAATTAAAAAATAAAATGTATACACACAGAATTTTACCTAAGTGTGATCATTTGACACATGCATATGACCATACATACCTTTTACATAAAGGTGATTATGTCATCTGTGTTATTCTTAGGGTGTTTTTTGGTCATTATTTGCCTCCCATCCTTTCCCTAGCATGATAACATAGTTTTATCCTTTTTTTCCTCCAAGTTCTCATAAAGCAAACAATAGCTACAATTTAGCAATTGTGATGTATAGCACAAGCTTGAAGAGTGAGAACGTCACAAATCACACGGAAGTGTTCTTAATTCTTTCTAGAACAAAAGTCTCAACACAATGTCCAGTTAAGAACCAGATACCAGGCCGCTCTGGAATCACACGCCCTTCGACTCGTGTTTGGTTAGCTCCTCATATCCCATCATCATTTGGGTGTTCTGAGTTAGAACTTGTATTAACAGTACTCGGCCAAAAACCAATGAAACAGACCAAGTGACTTATCAAGATCCTTCCTTATAGTTTTTTTTAGACATGAATGCTTCTTTGAAATCGTAAAAGATACAGTTCATTTCCTTGAAGCACACTTGAAGGGTTATTTAAACACCACGATTCCTTAAACGGACATAGGAATTACATTTTGTGAATTTCTGGGAGGAAAAGTCCTTTCATTATAAATCATACATATATTGCTTTCTTAACCAAAATTAAGATAGATTTTGCTCTTTGGGAGTGGGGTCATCACCTGAACTGCATATTATAAAAGCTTACCTAGAGAACATAGTCTTTAGCCAGTTGAACAATTTTCACAAGAGGTAGTTTAATAGAGTGGGAAATCAAACCTCAGAGACCAAAGGCTTAACTTGTAATCCTAGTTTGGCTTATGACTACCTGGATATCTTCTGGCATGTCAATTTTCTCATTTGTAAAACAGGGATAAAAACTTCCATGGCCTCAGGGTTGTTGTGTAATGAGGTGGTATAAGAAAAAATGCATTGTAATTTGTAAGAAGACATGTAAATGCTATTGCTAACACTTCTACTTTCAGAGATTTTTATCCCCACATTCAAACTGGTGCAAAATAACAATGATTATTTTTTTCCCTTCCTAGCCATCCAGAAAAAAAAAAAAAAAAAATCAGTTCTTTGGCAATGATGAATGTGTAATGTGTTCAAGGGGTGAAGAAGGGAGTGAATTCCTATAAATGTAGGAAATCAACTATATACTCATTTAATAACAAAAGAGGCTTAATAAAATTGTTTATCTCTTGCTCTTTATGACCTAAGCATTCATATGTAGTAAGACTATTCATGTAAATCAAACTGTTCTTGCCTCCCATTTGCATGGTTTTGAGTAAAAGAGATACACATACACACACACACACACACACACACACACACACACACAGTGACCCAAGTTTTCACATACTCAAAAGCTTTAGCAAACCGGTAGTGCATTAGGTCAAGCATCTGGTTGATTTTCCATTCCTGAGCCCTAAGCAAAGTGTTAAATTAAGTCCCATAGTCCCTACTTTTTTACTGGAAGTAGAGACAAAAGCTAAAGTTTATTAAATAATAGATGCTATAAAGAATCTTGAAAATTATGGAGGCTTTTAGGTCGCAAATATTTCTGATTGTCCCTTTGGCGTCCAAGACGTTTTATGTCGTAGAGCAGTGTACGGTACTTAGTAAGATTCCTGATGAGTGAGTGTTAGACCTTTCTTTTGTAAAGTGGAAGAAAGATCAGTGTGAAGGAAAGGTTAGAAAGAACCAACACCACAGGAGTGCACTTAGGCAGACCAGTCTAGGAAGGCACACACTGGAAGCTGAGGATATAGAGGTTAAGTCCCTTAGAATCACTCTTGTCTGTATCTGTTGTGAAGCACTCCTCGGTATGAAAAGCAACGATTTGAGGTCTATTTTTCCAGCACTTCATACCTGTTCTTAATTTTATTTTCTTCCTTAAAATAGGGAGTCTGGGGCACGGGTTACTGAGTTTATATCCAGTAAGCAACTGAGGCTAAAGTGTCACAGTTTTTGTGGGCCTGACTAGTATCTTTGTCTCAACGGACTTAAGTCAATGTGTAGTAGTACTGTATAGTGCTTCAGCTCACATATTGTAGACTACACCTGGCGTTATACTCTGAGGAACCTGCTGTGGAAATATTTAAATAATTCCATATACCCTGGGTCGTAAGGGGATGGCAACCCTATCAACATTAAACCTCCCCAAGCACCTGAACCTGAAATAGTCATTTGTCAGGTAATGATAAACATCAAAATTCAGAGTTAGAAAGCCAATTTAAGAATATGCAGTGGAAAAAAGACAGTCTCTTCAATAAATGGTGCTGGGAAAACTGGACAGCTATATGTAGAAGAATGAAACTCGACCATTCTCTTACACCATACACAAAGATAAACTCAAAATGGATAAAAGACCTCAATGTGAGACAGAAATCCATCAGAATCCTAGAGGAGAACATAGGCAGTAATCTCTTTGATATCAGCAACAGCAACTTCTTTCAAGATATGTCTCCAAAGGCAAAGGAAACAAAAGCGAAAATGAACTGTTGGGACTTCATCAAAATCAGAAGCTTCTGCACAGCAAAGGAAACAGGAAAACAAAGAGGCAACCCACGGAATGGGAGAAGATAGTTGCAAATGACAATACAGACAAAAGGCTGATATCCAGGATCTATAAAGAACTCCTCAAACTCAACACACACAAAACAGATAATCATGTCAAAAAATGGGCAGAAGATATGAACAGACACTTCTCCAATGAAGACATACAAATGGCTATCAGACACATGAAAAAGTGTTCATCATCACTAGCCATCAGGGAGATTCAAATTAAAACCACATTGAGATACCACCTTACATCAGTTAGAACGGCCAAAATTAGCAAGGCAGGAAACAACGTGTTGGAGAGGATGTGGAGAAAGGGGAACCCTCTTACACTGTTGGTGGGAATGCAAGTTGGTGCAGCCACTTTGGAGAACAGTGTGGAGATTCCTCAAGAAATTAAAAATAGAGCTTCCCTATAACCCTGAAATTGCACTACTGGGTATTTACCCCAAAGATACAGATGTAGTGAAAAGAAGGGCCATCTGTACCCCAATGTTTATAGCAGCAATGGCCATGGTCGCCAAACTGTGGAAGGAACCAAGATGCCCTTCAACGGACGAATGGATAAGGAAGATGTGGTCCATATACACTATGGAGTATGATGCCTCCATCAGAAAGGACGAATACCCAACTTTTGTAGCAACATGGACGGGACTGGAAGAGATGATGCTGAGTGAAATATGTCAAGCAGAGAGAGTCAATTATCATATGGTTTCACTTTTTTGTGGAGCATAACAAATAGCATGGAGGACATGGGGAGATAGAGAGGAGAAGGGAGTTGGGGGAAATTGGAAGGGGAGGTGAACCATGAGAGACTATGGACTCTGAAAAACAACCTGAGGGTTTTGAAGGGGCGGGGGGTGGGTGGGAGGTTGGGGTACCAGGTGGTGGGTATTATAGAGGGCAGGGATTGCATGGAGCACTGGGTGTGGTGCAAAAACAATGAATACTGTTATGCTGAAAAGAAATTTTAAAAAAAGAATAATAGTGTAGATAATGAAAGAAATTGTCAGCTATTAGAAGGTCAAAGATTGCTCATGAAATTTGTGTTAGGTCCTCCTTTATCCTGATCCAAAAAAATACATAGATCACTTTTTAAATAACTGATTGCAACTCTATTTGCACAATGAAAGGGAAGAGTTTCAGAATAAAGAAAGAAGTCTGCATTTATAGTTTAAATTTTTGTATACCAGTAAAATCCTATTCGAAAACATTTGGGTCAGTTTCACTAAAAAACAGGAGTTCCCGTTTTTGATGAGGAAAAAGCATAAATAGGGGCTTATCTTAGAATGTAAAGCTTTTACAATCACCCTGTAATTCATAGCTTATCCCTGGGAATTCAAAGCTTTATAAATTATAAACCTTTTCTGGGACATGGTACACACTGTCTTATGTCAGATAGGGCTAGGCTAAACCAAGGACATAAATGAATTTTCACTTCTTCGCTCAAATTCTTCCATCCCTGATACTCAGTTTTCTATCATTCTTTTCTGGGCTTAAATTATACACCTCTTGCCTAGACTAGAATTCCTTCAAAATAACTCACATTCTTCCATAGTATTTTTAATTTTTTTCCTCTCTGTTCCTACTTCCCATAAATAAATAAGCAAATAGATGGTTATAGCTCCCGCATCATAGTTGGTAATAAGCAGTTATTAAAAATTCACACTAAATTATTAATAACTGGCAGGTTTGATCCTTTGAAGAACATATGTGTATTTAATTCAGATGAATTTCAATATCCTTCTCCTCTGGTCACTTGACGGATCTAAACTGGGACTCCACTGTGGGTGTCCTGTCATCCTGGGCCACAGTTTTCAAAAGAAAAGGAGAATGAATTTCCTGTCTCTGAGCAAATGAAGGGATTGGGTACTAAGTAGACAATGTTTGTTTTTGAAGCTCCAAAACTTTCTTTTCTGCATCTTTCTCCTAGTTCTTTCTTATTCTTTTTCCCACTATCTTCAATAAAGTCTCAATTTCTACATCCATAAAATAGGAATAATTGTAGGATTTCTGTAAGACTGCAAAGTTTTTGTAAGGATTAAATTAAAAAAAAAACATGTAAATTACCCAGATCAGTATTCAGAAAATATAAGGTGCATAATAAATACTTGTTCAAGCTACTTCCCTCCCAATTAGTAAGTAAACATTTTAATAAGTCTAACAATTCTGATATAGGATTTTATGCTTGAACATCATTTCATGGAAAAAGAGTATTCAGTAATCACAAGCTGTTTCTGTCTGCTTGGTCTTTCTTCTTCATTCTCCTCTTATTTGTTTTTTTAATATTTTATTTATTTAGTGGACAGAGAGAGAGATCACAAGTAGGCAGAGATGCAGGCAGAGAGAGAGGGAGAAGCAGGCTCTCTGCTCAGTGGGAAGCTCAATCCCAGGTCCCTGAGCAAAGGCAGAGGTGTTAACCCACTGAGCCACCCAGGCGCCCCAATTCTCCTCTTATTTATCTCTGAGTGTGCCCAGACAATAGCAGGTGCTCAAGTAAAATCATGATCAAATGAAAAGGAAGGGTTCACGGTGTGGAATAATTGAGCCAATAAAAATGATAACAAATCCCACTTTATACCAAATAATGGTAGAACAAGAGTCCTTTACAATCAGTAAAACTTACTTTAAGAAGAAAACACTCCAGTGCAGTTTTATGCCAATACTAAAGTACTTCTTTTTCCAGTCTGTTTTCAAATCTAAAAGCCGAATAATGTTATCCTAATATTTCCTTGCACAAAACATAAAAATAAGAGGTACAAATAACTAAGAGCACTTACCAAATCTCTTAAGATGTGTTTTTCCAAATGCAATAGCAAAAATTCATTTAAAGTAAGAAAGCACGATTATCAGTAAAAACTGGGACATTGCAAACCCAATTCGCACTATTTGGAAATAAAATTAAGTTAATATTTGAAATGTTTTTAAAATAACACAGTAAAATGTGTTTTTCATAGGTGTTTCTTTATGCTTTGAAAGGGAAAAAATGTCTAACGTACTATTTCATTCTTTGTGCCGAACAAAGTCTGTTTTTTCTATTTAAAAAAGTAAATGAGCACTGATCTCCAAGAAATCATCTTGACCAGCATTAATGACTAGTTTGGTAGTTAACAGCCTGAGGCATAGCCAGAAGCCATTAAGGCTCTTGGGGTGGGGGGAAGTTTGGGGGATTGTGGTTTACCAGTAATTAACTATAGGTATGAATCAAAACTTCCTAAGAAAAGAGATAAAAGCTAACTTTGGATGATTCTATCAGTGTTTATCTTTTCACTAACCCCTCCCACACCTATTTTAATAAATAGGAAAAGAGGATGCTACCATCATATCACAAACCAGGTTGGACTGGAAATAATTCACTTAATGAAATGAGCACACCCAGGGGACCAATTAATGCCTTTTCAAGCTTACAGTATACAACTATAAGAACCACAAAAAAAAAAAAAAAAACCCTCAGTCTAACACATTAGTTGATTGTTGGTGAATTGAAACTCAATCATGAGATCATAAGGATTTTTGGAGCTTCCCTCCCTGTCCAGTTTTTAATCCTATCTCAATAAAGGTAAATACATAAGGATTATAAATAAACAAATCTGAAGTAATATAGATTGGGAGAACCTCAAGAGGGTCAGGAGATAATGAAGATTATACCTCAATATTGGGATTATGATGTTAGTTCTTTATTTCAATAAAAGTGGATAGAGATCTTTCATATCAGGGACAGGGCTTAGCTGTAAGGACAAAGTAATCTTCTGGGAATTATGCATACAGGCTTGACATCATTTTTATTGGATGGCTGATGAACTGGAAAACTCCAGGATAGCCAGGCTTTAATTTGTAATCTTAATTTTCATATAAATCGGTACATTTCAGGGGGAGGGAGTGGGGGATGTGGGGGGACTTTGATGCTTGCTAGCCTTGTGGTAATAAGACGGCGCTGAAGCTCGGGCTGCGGTACTAACTCATCCAGGATCTGACTCGATCATTTCCTCACCCGTCTGTCTTCCATCTTTACATCTATCACTTAACGAAATTTACAGCCTGCAAATACCAGAGAAGCTAATGTTAGTGCAATCTTCCCTCCACCTCCTCTTGGAATGATCTATAGTAATCTACTTATCATAGACGTGCACACTATAATGTACAATAATTTAGTCTTCACCCAGGAAAATGACTGCAATTGTTTTGCAAGTATGAATTAATAAGGGCTCCCCCCCCCTTTCTTTCTATCTTTCTAAAAGGCTACAGGACTTGAGAATATGCTAGTTTCCCTTCATAAAATAATTATTATGTTGTTTCCCACATATATAGGATTATAGAGGGGCAAAGTTACCAAACTAGAACAGAGTAGTGATTTATTTGGTCGTCCAGCAACTTGGCCCATGTATTTCCAACATAGAATGCAGACGCCCTTCACACTATAAAGAAGTTAAGCGCCAGTGAAATTATTGTAGAAATAAGATCAATACATTTTTTTCCCTAGATTGTTCCAGCCTCTTACATCATAAGTAAAATTGAATCTTCATGAAAAATTCTTTTTTTAAGGATTTTATTTATTTATTTGACAGTGAGAGACACAGTGAAAGAGAGAACACAAGCAGGGGGAGTGGGAGAGGGAGGCAGGCTTCCCAGCAAGCAGGGAACCCGATGCGGGGCTCCATCCTAGGACCCTGGGATCATGACCTGAGATGGAGGTAGACGCTTAGTGACTGAGCCACCCAGATGTCCCCACGAAAAATTATTCTAATCAAAGAATATTTGAGTTGAATCAACCATAGAAAACAATATACAAAATTGAAATGATTTCTTCACAAGCACATATTTTCTCTCTCTCTTTCAAATAATGCTCCTATAGCTTTCCAATTTAAATTTTTCCTGTTGGCCTTATGCTGTTTTTCTGGCTATTTTAATCCCTTGTCCAAAATTAATGTGTCTTGCTTTGGCCACTTTCCATATGCCTTCTTTTTTTTTTTAAAGATTTTATTTATTTATTTGTCAGAGAGAGACAGAGAAAGCACAAGCAGGCAGAGAGGCAGGCGGAGGCAGAGAGAGAAGCAGGCTCCCTGCTGAGCAAGGAGCCCGATGCGGGGCTCAATCCCAGGACCTTGAGATCGTGACCTGAGCTGTCAGGCCTGATCTTGAAATGACATGACCTGATCTTAGAAAAAGTCAGCGGCTTAACCAACTGAGCCACCCAGGTGTCCCTATATGCCTTCTTTTGCAAAAATGCTGACATAGCTAAGTCTTGTCTCTGTTTGGGCTGGAATGATACTACGAATCTTCGTCAGCTCGTCCATCCGTGCGCCCGTTATCCACTTCGCCAAGCACCATAGAGTGGCAGGTATATTCAGAGGGTACACAGCCTTTTACTTAAAAGAGCTCACGACTTAGAAACTGGGGCAGGGGGGAGACGTTAGACTTATAATCAGAAAACCCCAAGAAATCTTCCAGGAAGAAGTGGTATCAGAGCTGAGACTTAAAGATGAAAAGAGGTTACCTAATCAAAAATAGCGATGGAGATAAAAAAGGGATAGAATAACATTTGTGAAGGCAGGGCACAGGAAGGAGAATTTGGCATTTAATGCAGGAGGGAGGTTGACAAAGGCTTACAGGAATGTGTGAGTTTAGTGAGCCAAAACTTGATGAACGGTAGAACTTCAAAGGAAAAGATAATGATACAATCAACGTATCAATCTTTAATCTCAATTAGCATTTGTGTGAATAACTCCAACAATGGGAAACTCATTACAAAAAATATAGATGAATTTATTTTCAAAATTCTAATATTTAGCAAATTCCCAATATTTTCTAATTTTAGTATTGGAAAACATATATAGCAATCCCTTCTAGTTCTTGAGCCACATGGACGATGATTAATTTTCCTTTCATATTAATATCCTTGAAATACTTGAAGACACTTATGAAGTCCTTCAGTGATTGGTTGCTTAAAATGTTCCTTATCTATAATAGTTTTCATCACTTTTAACATTTTTATTTCTCTTCTCCAGATAAGCTCCTGATTTGTTCTTTCATCTGGGCAATCTGTCTATCTGGCAATCTGTCTATTACTATAGACATAGTAATAGTCTATGTTTAGCGTGACCCATGGAGAGCAGAGAGGCACTATCCAACAACATTTTCCTCATCACTCTATTTCTATTATTATGCTTAATTTGAATGAAATTTTTGAACAAACTTATATTAATAATTTATTCAGAAATTTTATTCAACTAAAATGCTAAAATCCTTGCCATATCTGCTGCCATTTGGTCACATCTGTACTGTGCTCTGTTACTTTGGGTGGATTTTTAAATAAAAATCCAGAGTATTACTTATATCCCTATTTAAATTCATTATGCTACACCCAATGACTATAACAGAGTGAAGTAGCTCTTCAGTTCAGTGAGTACAAATATTCAAGTATTCAGATATTTCTCTTTCTTCCTGAACCACTGAGTAGTGGATAGTGGGTAGATCCACTCAGATTTAAAAGTGGGTTGATCCGCTAGCATCCTCTTCTTCCATAGATATAACGAAGATGTATAAAATATAAGGACCAATAACCAAAACAACTTAGCCAGGCTCAAGAGTACGAAGAGTATCTTCGTGGACGAAAATGAAGCCGAAACTCGAAGGATGTAGGTGTCTTGAGGCACCGGCCTGGAAGCAGGTAGTAACAGACGAGCATCCTGTGGGATGACAGGAAATGGAAAGGTCCTGGGGAAATCAGGAAACGGGAGCCAGTATCTCCCGGTAAAAGGCTGAAAAAGCAGCACAGGGGTGGCTTAGTCAGTTCAGCATCTGACTCTTTTTTATTATTACAAAAAAGAATGATAGTACTAGAATAGAAAAAAGTTTTTAATAAGCACTATATGAAATTTGAAAAGGCATTTGTTTAACATTATATGTACATTATAGAACATTTTTCCTGTTATTTCATTTCCAGTATATTTAACATACAGTGTTATATTAGTTTCAGGTGTACAGTATAGTGACTCAGCAATCCGACACATTACTCAGAGCATCTGATGCTTGATTTTGACTCAGGTCATGATCTCAGGGTCGTGAGACCAAGCCCTGTGCTGGACTTGCACTCAGCATGGAGTCTGCTTGGATCTCTCTCTCTCCCTCTCCCTCTTACCCTCCTCCCTGCTTGTGTGTTCATGCTCTCTCTCAAATAAATAAATAAAATGATTTTTAAAAAGTAAAAGACCGAAAAAAAAGTGTTGCTGACTTGATGGTTCAGAGAACAGATGTACAAGGAGTTGGGTGGTGGGGAGCGATGCAGTCTAATGCCTGGAACTAAGCACAGGCAGTTGATATATACAAATGCCCTGACAGCAGACGGGAACAGGCCGGGCCATAGTCTTGGGGACTGGGGATCTGTGTGGAGGCAGCTTCATTATTATCAGATCATTAGACAGAAGATAAGGATAAACAAACATTCAATATTAACAACAAGAGTAACAAACAGAACTTGAATTCCCTCTAGAAAAAAACACAAATATATAAAATAGCATAATAAATAGAATTGAATGATCAGACTGAATTGACACACAGACAATTTTTTGGCCATGTATTGCTTATAGGAAACATATCTAAACTATGTGTCACAAAGCCCATCTCTCTAGCAGCCTCAGTACTTGCTCAGTAGTTTCTTATGTGGAGTACCCACCTCGTCACGGATGGAAGCAGCTATGGCCTCAACATGATTTTTTCTCTCAGCAAGGCTGCCCTACCACCACTGCTGAGTGTCTCACAGGGCTGCAAGTCCACATTGGACCCCTTCTCTCATGGAGGATATAACAATTTGCCTTTATAGAAAAATAAACTTATTCTGGATATGGATTTCCCTCTCAGTCTACAACATGTCTCCAATACCATTGTTTGTGAATTTTAAGAACACCTTTTTCAGTGCTCTATAATGCTACACAAGTAAGGAACCCTGGGCAAGAAAACTATTTTGTAGGCTAAGGAAATGTAGCAATGGGCTCATGCCCATAGAATCACTGGTTCTACACTTCAGCCTTCTAGAAATGGCTGATACAAAACAATGAAACTGAAAGTTCAGTGGTATTCGACCTTGAGAGTTTGGGAAACTGTAAGAAGCAGCGTGTGCCTTAAACCAGGTGCCAATGTAGAGTGTCCAATAGTCAGAATATTGGTTTGAGAGCTAGGGGTGGAGGTGGTAGTGTCCCTTCTATACCTAATCACCTACTTAATTTTTTCCTCCCAACT
The DNA here is from genome assembly GCF_022355385.1 of Mustela nigripes. Lineage (NCBI taxonomy): Eukaryota > Metazoa > Chordata > Mammalia > Carnivora > Mustelidae > Mustela > Mustela nigripes. The sequence goes on along the minus strand of NC_081557.1, from coordinate 266,812,966 downwards.
CTATAATCTTGGTTCAGTAGGTGTAGTGGTCCTAGTATTCTAGGGAGGAATACTTTCATCAGGTCTATTGAATTGGAAGCTGTGACTGCTCTTGACCATTTCTGGTTCCTCATGCTTCTGAACCAGCAAACCATTTGGACCAGGATAATTGATGCCATTTCATAGAAGGAAACTTTCGTTGTTGTTATACTCTTGCACCAAGAGGACTATGTCTGGAATCTGGGAGTTTCACCAGGACACATCATAGTACTCCTGTGTTTGAAAGTACTGACCAAAAACTGTCATGACTTGATAGCTCAGATCCTACAAGCATAAAGGTTTGTTTCATCTTACCCAGTAAAGCACTCGTCCAGTGAGGGTCAGCAGAGGGAATGGAGAGCACAGAGGAAGTGTGTGTTTTTGTGCGGCTGTGATAACCGCTCTAGTTCACGGAAGGCTGACCTCTGTGAATTCCTTTAACGAGAGCCTCTTGCCCTTTCTGGTTTCTAGTTAGGATGGGTCAATGGAACCAAGTAGAAATAGGAAAATTGAACAAGATACCTACCCCTAAGTACTGTTTCTTCAGCCACAATTTTTAAATTTGATGGATTTCCTCTATGTATGGCTACAGCTCTTGTCCAGCAGACACTCTGCCATGAGTGTTTCTTTCTTGAAGTTCTCGTAGTACTTCTCTCCTCTTCCCCTTCAGACACAGGTGTGGTAATTAGTGTCTTCCTGGTGTTAGCTCCCTCATCCCTTACTGATCTCTTGTGTTCTTCTCAGGCCTTTACAGACAGACCTTCATTAAACCCTCTCCAACCACCATTTTCCAGTGTGCCATCTGTTTCCTGATATACCAAAATAAATTCACCTTTAGATTTCCAGATATCCGTATATCTCTATTCATTTACTTATCTGCTTTAAATAGTATCTCTATCCATTTGTGAAAAAAAGGAGGTGAGGTCAGCATCTTTATTCCAACTCTTACTGCTGTCTTCCTCATCTCAACTTTTGTCGGATATATAATTTCTATTTTTCCAGGTTTTTAATATTTACATTCTAAAATTTTACAATAATTCTCATGCTTGTTTGGATCTTAGTTGCAGGGATTCTATTCTCACAGCCAGACCTTTTGCCAGTTTCTTCCATTTATCAAAGGAAGGCTAAAGTTAAAAGGAACTTGGAAAACTATATTCTGAGTTCCTCTATGTTCAGAAACGTTACCTTTACATTGAGTTGCAGTTTGGGTATAAAGATTCTTGAATCAGTTTTTTTTTTTTTTTTTCAAAGACTTAATTGGCACTGATTGTTCCACGGTTCGTTTTGAGTATTAATAGAAGTCTGAGGCTATCCTGCATTTTGTTTCCTCCTTAAGTGTCTTAATCTTTCTATCTGGATGTAGAATATCTATAATCATATATTGAAACTATGCAATTTTACTAGGAAGGCTTTTCGTTTTGATCATTCTGTGTTATTTTTTTCCCTTAGATTTGCCATATGCATCCCATCTGTAGATTCAAGTCTTTTATTTTTGGTAAGCTGTATTGGATTATATCTTTGAGTATTTGTTTGGTTACCTTATTTTGGTTCTCTTTGTCCGTGACACTGATTTCCCTACCTTCCATATCCATTATTTTCTCTCTCTCCTTTTGAAACTATTTTAATTTCATTTTACATATTTTCTAATTCCTACCCTTAATTGTGCCTCTGTTCAGAAGGCACAATTTTTCCTTTGTGCTACCTCCAGTCTGGCTCATTTCTATAGTATTTAATTTTTCCTTCTACTTCATTGTTCAGCTTTGCCATTTTCGTCATCTTATCAGTTAGGATTTTTGCATAAAAGAGATGGCGCAGTGAAATTGAAGAAAATTAACAAAGAGATTTTTACAAAGGTGAAGTCACAATGTAAGGAACCGTCAAAGGTTGGTGCAGTACCCACTGTTGGCCAAGGCCCAGTAGAAGCTAGAAAAGGGAACATTCTGACGTGTGCAGTTCAGAGGTCAGCCTCCTGGGGCGCGGATGCAGGTGGACGGGGATGGGGCATGCATCTGGTGGGGCATTTTTCCCGAGCTCTTATCTCTCCACTATGTCCTTTTATTTTTTCAGTTATGATCGTCTCATGAAGGGTTTTATTGTTTTGTTTTACTAATTCTCGAGGACCTGTATGGTCATAACTTTACCTCCTCCATATGATAGTTTTCTTGGTGAATGTTCTCCACCTGTTACTTGCTCAGAGTCTCTGCTGGCTCCTGGCGGCGTCATCATCCACCGTTTAGACAAGCACCTTCCCGTTAGCCCTTTGAGGAGGGTTTTGGTGAAAGGGTGGTTGCAGCGGTGTTGTCGGCTCCCGGCAGCTCCCGGCAGCTGTGCTTGTGGCGGAGTTGCCTGTGCAAGCTTCTTTAGGATTTACGTCCTCCTGCTGACACACTGCTTCCCGGCCAGTAACACTAAGTGTCCTCCCCCTCTTTCCTGCAACCAGAGTTACTTTCTGCAACCACGGATTGTTCATGTGGTCCCTCCATCCGCCCCGACTTCCACGCATCCAAAGATATTCCCTGTTCCCACTGTTGCAAATAAGACATGTATTATTTTATATTTCTGCGAAATATACTGGAGAGATCTGTGGTGAGCTGTTGTTGAGCTCTGTCACTAGGCGGGTCCTCTTTTCGCATTTTATCTGTCCCATTTGGCTTTTTATTGCTTTTGGCTGTTAGCTTTTTTCCTACCTTATTGTTACTGTTTTGAGATTTCATGTATCTCCCAGTTCTATCGGAGATAAGTTTGCATTAATTTCTCTTCCTCATTCTTTTTTGGCTTTTGGATGATTTTTTATAAAAGCAGGGGACCAGTCATAGGCCTCTGTCCATGACGCTCACAGCAGAAACCACATGTAACCTTTTCATCTTCTAACGACCACATGTATAAAGAACACATAAGGATCATATTCTACCACGTAGAAGAAAAAATCCCTGGCCAAAGCTAAAAATGCATAACTCGTTACACATAAGAACATTTTCCAAATGCTGGGTATGTCTAAATGACTCTAGTTTATTTTCCCCATGGTTTAGAGGTGTTTTCATTTTTCAAAGACAAATAATCTGTTCCCAAGCCTGTTTTTCTTTGTTTGTGTTCGGAAGTCTTCCTAGATGCACAGTCCTCTGAGATGTCAAAATACTACCTTCGGAGTAGAAAATAGATTCCTCCAATCATTTCCTATCCTCTCATCCTCCAAACCTCCCAGTTCGCCTGGGAAGTAACAGGAAAGTTGATCCAGATCTATTCTGTGATCGCAATCCCAATCGGTGGGCACACTCATCTCTTAAACAGTTCTGTCAACTTGGATTTATCTTCATGGAAGGCATATAAAGCATCGTTTACATAAATAACATGGAGCTTGGATTGGACAAATACCAGGGATGAGTAACTGCCCTGGAGTAGACCTATTGACTCAATCACTGGGGCTCAGACAATCAGAAAAGCCCTGACTACAGCCATACAAAACCTGGTCACAACATAATCTTCCTCTGCCTCTTGATGAGGTAACAAAATATGCCGTGTTCATTGAACAGCTGCTTTCATAAGGAGAGCAGTAATGAAAAAAATCTCCCAGGACCTTCAGTACTTGCACACGGAAACAGGATTTCCAGTGAGAAAATTAAAATGCCAGTGAGATTTATACTTACCTATGTAGATATCCTGTGGTCTTAAACCTGTTCCATTACTTTTACAGTGCAAGAAGAGGAAACAATGTCATTTTTTAAAGTACTGTTATTGAAAAACAGAAGTAATAGGCATGGTTTGTATTAGGGACTGAGTTATATCCCCCCAGAATTCATGTTTTGATGTTCTAACGTATAGTACCTTAGAATGTGATTCTATTTAGACAGAGGGTCTTTAAGGAGGTAATGAAGCTAAAATGAGAGTTGGCTCTAATCAATATGACTCAGCTGTAATCCTTCTAAGAAGATTAGAACCTGGGCACACAGCGAGGGAAGACGATACGAAGACACAGGGAGAAGATGCCCTCCACGACCAAGAAGAGACCTTAGAACTAACGGGCGCTGCCGACACCTTGATCTTCTCTGGCCTCCAGAACTGTGAGAACATGAATTTGTGTCGTTTAAGCTGCCCAGTCCGTGGTACTTCGTTGTGGTGCCCCTAGCAAACTCTTCTCTTTCTCTTTTAAAGGCAAATAAGAAAATGAAGATAGAAAGGCTCAAAGTTAAGTCACTTCTACCTTGCTCAGACAAAATCCTGACACTGGGTGTAAAATCCAGGTTTTCTTCTTCCTTTTTTTTTTTTTAAAGGTTTTGTTTATTTATTTAAGAAAGACAGAGAGCAAGACGGAGTTTCAAAGAGGAAGGGGAAGAAGCAGGCTCCCTGCTGAGCAGGGAGTCTGAGGTGGGGCTCAATCTCAGGACCCCAAAATCATGACCTGAGCCAAAGGCAAACACTTAACTGATGGAGCCATCCAGGTGCCCCAACGTCCAGGTTTTCAATGGTTACTTATGGAAATCAGTGTTCCCTTAATTGGTTTGTGAATATTCTGTAACGTCGTCTCTGTTAAGAGTGAAGTGTCACATAACTAGTAGCACAAGGGCTTGCTAGAGGTGCATAAAGAAATCATGAAAGCATAATGCCCATAGAAACATCTCTTTTTTACAAGTAAACTCTGAAGAAGTAAACATATAAGTAATATCTGATAATTGATTTCAAAGTGGATATAAAGATGAAATGTTTGTAAATTACTAGGGGGGAAATGATGAAAAATAGTCTTTCAAGGATTATAGAGTAGGACTATTTCAGATTATTTTAATTGTACCTACAAAATGAGCAAAAGAAGCCTATTTTGAGGTCTCTTATTAAGGTGAATTTTTTTTCCTTCCCCAAACATTCTATTCTCTTTAAGGGTCCTTAAAGTGAATAAGTAAATGTTTCCTATCTGTGAGAGCAGGACATGAAATAAAGCCTTTGGGTGCCACAAAACTACTCACATGAAACAAACATGTGTTGGCATCACACCCAGGTGCATACCTTAGAGAAGAAAGCCCTGCTCACTTGATCCACGCTGGCTTTTCTGGGGCGTGTGAGTGGTTTTCAAATTATTTTAGGTACAAACTGCACGAAATCTAGATCTCAGAACACTCAAAATGAACCAATGACTATATGAGTATAGCAGTGGTAATGTTTTACTTTGGGAAACACATGGGATATAAACAGAATTTTTAAAGAGCAGTGTGATAATAATGACTTTGTTTCCCAAGATTTCTTACTGAATCCTTAAGATTCATGTAAAGCGTTTCTCCCAGTTGTTAAGCACCATTCATTTCAGCACTTCCCTTCATGCATGTTAGGGGAGGGGGTTTCTAGTTGAAGATAAACCACAGCTGGTATCACGGACCGATCTGGTCACGTGTCTGGTGTTATCCAGAGAAGACATGGGTCAGTCCTAGTAGCGTTCTCTACACGAGGAACCAAAGAGTGTCCTGAGAAAGAAGGAGTTCAGCCCATGAGGAGAGGCCACTCGTGCTATGACAGATTAGGTACCACCGCCAGTGTGGTGGCCATTTCTCAGTGCAGCATATGGGAGAGGAGCTAGGTGAAGGGGAAAAGAAAGTAGGCTCTGTTTTCCTGCTTTTACACTATGTCTGCTTCTTGGCACATGAGGCCTAGGCGGTCAATATTACACCTTTTTATTGACAGAGTAATTTTAATTTGCACCCAAGCAGGTTATATTACAGTGAAAGACAGAATGGGTTCCTAATTCATTTCATTTGCCTGAAGTCAGTTTTTCTTGGTCACTGCTAGGTTCTGGTGTTGTGCTGAGCTCAAGCACAAGCCTTCCAGGGAGTAGGACATATAAGAATCCCAAACCAGGATATTTCATTTTTGAGAATGAAAAAGGGCACTAAAAGTAGTTAAAATTACATAATTTCTTCAAAATATACCTGTTGGTTTTATTATATTGGCTATCCAAATGAAATATTTCTACTCAAAAGCTCATTTCAAAAAAAATCTTGCTACAAATATAAAAATAACATATCTGTACACATTAAACAAAAATAAAAATGTCTTTATATGAAACAATCAAAAATAAATAGGATTCCTGTTTCTTTCCAAATTAGGGATTATTTTGCATGCTTTCAAAAAATAGGTATGTTGAGAGGTACATATGAAAAAAAAAAGGACAACTTTGTGGAAACAAGAGTAAAAAGAGAAGAAGGTGTACAAATAAAAAAAGTCAAAATGGCAAATATATTACTTTGGGTGTATATTAAGTATGTATAAGAAAAAGACTCTAAAATTCAATGGCTCAAACAAAATGGAGTTTTCTTTCTTTCTTAGTTAAAGGTCGGGGGAGTGAGCCCTCCCAGGCCAGTGGGGAAGATCTTTCCCCAGAAATCTCTTGTTACTCTTCCATGACCTTGGATGTCTGCATTATATAAGGCTGGATCCAGTCCAAGTTCCGGCTTGTAAGAACGGAGAAAGACATGATGCACAGGCAGTTTCTTCTTTAAATCATGTTACTTAGATACTTTCAATCATGTTACTTCTGCTTAGCACTTCATCATGAGATAGCTAATGCCCCAGGTAACGGCATATAACATACATGTGTATGTGCGTATACACATTGACATTTACCTAATACAAATAATACACTAAATACGCAATAAAGACATATGCGTTATATGTACATATATTTATATATTCTCAGCCAATGCAATGCCACAACTAAAATAAGACCATTGCAAAGCATTTGAGTGTTTTTATAGGAAATATGCTTAAAATCTGTCCGATCAACATTAGTTAGCAACTGCTCATCCCCCCCTTAGCTTGGCCTCCCGCCATTTCGATTGTTTTGTAGATGTTCAGGATTGCAACCCAAATCGAACAGGAGCAAGGCAGTCCTATGTTCTTTGAGTAACCATCCTGTTCCACAGGAAGACTAACAGTTCTTCTCACAGAATAAAAAATCGGAGATAAAAAGTCCCTGATGTGGGAGTGAGCAGAAGGAGGGAGAGACGGCTATCCCCGTGTTGCAAGGAGCCACACCAGCTCGGTTTCACCCGGAATGCCTTTCATTTTTTAAATATTATTTTATTTATTGGAAAGAGAGAGAGAGAATGAGAGAGAGCACAAGCAGGTAGAAGAGCAGAGGGAGAGGGAGAAGCAGACTCCCTGCTGAGCAGAGCGCCCACCGTGGGGCTCGATCCCAGCACCCTGAGATCATGACCCCAGACGAAGGCAGACGCTCAACTGACTGAGCCACCCAGGCGCCCCTCACCCGGAATTCCTTTTATGCGACATCTTCCGTTACACGGGTACAGATGAGTTTTAAAACACTTACACTAAATAAACTAGAAGATACCACACTGAACAAAAAGTCGTTGATAACTTGTTAAATATGCTGCCTAAATCTTTTTGGAAAATTTATAAAGTCCTTACTAGCAGATATCGCAATACAATTTCAAGACATTCTACTCTATGGCATCAAGCTACATTGAAGTGCACATTTCAAAGCAGAGTTCCTCTGATGCCCTTGTAGCCCACATAACACATTCTTACTCTCCACATATTCCATATGTTGTTTTGTAAAATTACATATGTAGTTCTACTAATACGAGGCCAAATAAACCAGCTCAGTGGATGGAGAGGAAATTAATTCAGCCAATCTTTAATTTTTCTCTAGTTCTGCTACAGAAGCATCTTAGCATCTGCCATTAAAAAAAAAAAAAAAAAATAGAGATTCCTTGAGACGGCCCCCACTCCAGGCAAATTAATTATAAGCCTCTTTTAGAATACAGGAGGTTTTGGAATAAAGATTAGCTACTATGCAAAGGGTATCTTTGCCCTAAAAAGTTAGAATCAAATTCAGATGTTCATCATGGGTTATTATAGAATGGTCCCTAGAATCAACTGCCTCCTGCTTTTGTTCCTAAGCCAGCTGGAGCCCTGGTGCATGCTCAGGCCCAGGAGGGAGCTCTTCTGCTTTCCCACTTTCCCCCAGCCTCTATCACCACTCTGCGCAGGAATAGTTTTAACTTACTGTCCTTGAAGACCTCAAGGAGAGGATCCAGGAGTGGGCTCCAGAACCAAGAACTAAGCCAAAGTGAAATTGCTTTCTATGGTTAACTGTGTTACAATTTCTCTGAGTTCTGCTAAGTAGGAATTCACATATTTAGCAATATTTGACAAATTTTTATTGTGGGCAAATGTGCAAGCTGGTGCTGATGCAAGGGAGAGTACAAAATAATATAAGAAATAACATTCACCCTTAAGGAATGTATAAATTAATTGAAATAAGGAAGGGAGCAAAATACTTCATAGCCTGATGGGGTACATACTATTTTAGGAACTCAGACACAAGAAAGATCCCTGTGCATAGGATCATTCAAAGGAGTCTTTGTAGTGGAAACTCAGTTGAGATGGGCAGATTCCAGGTCTTTAAAAACATGACAAAAGTTGGGGAGAGGATGTTCTGGCCAAATCCCTCAGCCGTCTTCCGTGAAACACATCCACAGTAACGATGCCAGTTAGCGCTTCCTTAATTAAGTTCACTCTGGGCCAGGTATTCTACAATTACTTCCTGGGAACTCAAAATACGCTTTAATTTGGATGCCAAGATAGTTGTATGGAGGAGGACACGGATACATAAACCAGTTTACTAATTCACTTAAGGCGTCAAAGCTAATAAATGGCAGAGACTGTGCCAACCGTGACTGACTGGAAATCACGTGCTTCACCACGTAGTATCACAGCATTTCCACAACGCTGCTGGACCTCACCCCTTCCGTCTCACTTCTACTGCCAGCCATTACCCCTGAGGCCTTTATCCTACCCCACAGCTTGCTTAAAGTATGGCCTCCCTAATTTTAATTTTAATCTGTCCTTCCATCTTCCTCTTCATAATGTCCACCTCATGTTCTGATCATTCACTCCCTGTTCTAAACCTCTTAGGGCCTCCCGCTGCTTTAAACACACACACACGCACACACACAATTAAACACACTCTCTAAAGTCCTTATAACCCCAATTCACCCTTCCACGCTTTGCCTGCCCACGGCTAACTCTTCATACCAGATTCATTTATGGTCTTGCTAGACTTCCAGTTACTTAAGGGCAAAAGCAACACCTTCCCCTCCTCTTTCTTCTTTAGTTTCTAATAAAATTCCGAGCATATGGTGGGCATTGAACAAATGTTTGTTTGATTTTTGCTGAATCAGCATGTTGTGAGCACGGTGGTGAGTGGCCTGTGTCGACTCGAGCAGGCGGGAGGTGAAGGGAACAAGTGACAGAAGTGGCCAGGCAGGTAGACCAGTTGTGGGGGCAGCTTGAATACCAGTGTGAGTTTAGATTTTAACCTGAAACGCTCTTTGCACTGAAACACAAAATGATTTGAAGTGTACAGCAAGGTATAAAAACAGATTTCATTACATTGCTCCCTCCGCACCGGTTCTTTCTTTCCTCCTACGAACCTAGGCAAGCACTTCGCACGACACCTTACAAAATTGTGTGCCTGCATCTTTCAGGAGAGGCGGTTCTCAAGGTCATTCCATGTCATTATCACGACCTCCCAAACTGTTCTCCTCTCTCAGTGTCTGGAAGTGCTTGTTCCTACGGGCATCAGGGCCTCATTTAGGCAGGCACAACAGATTGCCATTAGGAGCATAACTGGACATGTTAAAGCATGACATCTCCATCACCTGAAAGTGCGTGGGGAAGCCAAGCTGAACCAAGCCACGGCTCGTTGGCAGCGGTGGCTAGTTCTGCAGCATTGACTTCAGACTTATTAGCACCTGTCACTTGCACTCTCCATTGCTAATGAAATTGTACCGAAGATATCATAGAGTCAAGTTAAGAGGTTAGAGTTACCCTCTCTTGAGGAAGCAGGGTGTCCCGGTATCTACCATCTGAGAGCAGGATGCTTCCTGGCTAATGTCCAGGCTGAGGTCACAATCCTAATAATGCAGTCACTTCCTTTGAGATTCTTTATCCATAAAATGGGAAACGATACCTATCCCAGATATCTGCCAGTTGTTTGTTTGTGTGTTTTGTTATTTTGTTTTGTTTTGTTTTTGTCTTGGGAGGGAGGGAGTGTCAACTAATATAACAGATACCTATAAAGGGTTAAATATCAACCAAGATTCAACATAAGGAACTGATTTTTTTTTTTAAATCATCAATCGCAGAGTCTGGTTGAAGATTCAAACCACATTTCCAACATTAAGGCCTTCATATCCTTACCATCCTTTTTAGTCTCTTTATGCTGGACAAATCATTGCAGGGTCTATGCACGGATGGCCCAATTCCATCTGGAAACTTCTAAAGTCCTTTAGCTTGTTGTTATAACATTTTTTTTATCTTTTAAAAATGTAGTGAGGCAACACTTCGTAGCAAATAACTCAGGATTGAGCATAAGCTATCCCAAGGACTAGGCACTGGTGTCCAGGAAGCATCATAACTTCTCCATGTCTCAGGTTGTTGTTTTTTTTGTTTTTTAAGATTTTATTTATTTATTTATTTATTTGAGAGAGAGAATGAGAGAGAGAGAGAGAGCATGGGAGGGGGAAGGTCAGAGGGAGAAGGAGACGCTCTGCTGAGCAGGGAGCCCAGTGCGGGACTCAATTCCAGACTCTGGGATCATGACCTGAACTAAAAGCAGTTGCTTAACCAACTGAGCCACCCAGGTACCCATGTTTCAGTTTTTTTATTGGTACATAAGGCAGGTACTGAATTCATTGCAGGAGTCTCTTCCTGCTATGAAGCATAATGACTTTGTGATGGCAAATTTCTCAAAACAGACTTCAAAAAAGAAAAGTGACAGATACTTGGTGATAGTCTCACAATTACACACATGGGTTTTGTTTGTTTCATTGTCAGTTCTTAATGAATAAGATAAAATCCCTGGTCTCGAGAGGTTTATGACCTAAGAAGAAGGAAAAGATAAAAGCATTTACTCTCAAGCAGAATGTGGTAAAGTACTACTAGGGTTTGAAGGAGGGAGAAAATATAGTCAAGTGAAATCAGTGTGTGGCATCTTACTGGTGTGTTCACATGGGACTTGAAGCTTGAAGAATTAATAGCCTTCATCACTCAATCACGTGATTAGATGGGGACTGAAATTCTCAGGGGAATACCACAGCAAAAAAGAAGCATTTTGGGAGTCTATGGACAAGGATAAATGGGAAACCACAGGGCATTCTATGACAAGACTGAGTGGTACAATTAAGCATGCTGAATGTGTGTCCAGGGCTGTGGTAGAGAAGAATGAAGCCCTGAACGCCAGACACAACAGTTCAGAAGTAATGAGGATCCATGGTAGAATTCTGGACAAAGAAATGGAATGAAGTTTAAAACTGTACTTTGAACTGGTATCATTTGTAGATCGAATGGGAGAAATTAATGAGGAACTCTTATCCAGATAAGAAGGAATAAGACCTAGATCTGGCTGCAGAAATGAGAACTGAAAAAAATGAAGGGAGGGACATCCTAGACCTCAAGGGTGTTCAGTTTTACAAATTTTCTGTAAATTGCTACCAAGTACTAGGCACTCGGAACAACGTGTGGGGTACAAAGATGAACAAGATGTCCTCTCTCGCAAAGATGGGAGTGTTGCTTATTGGTTACAACGATGGCCTCTAGAAGTTGAAGCCTAGCTACATAGCTTATAAGATGTGTGGCCCTAAGAAGGTTGCTTCTCTGTGACTTAGTTTCCTCATCTGTAAAATGGGCATAGTTAGTAACATTCCTGATAGCACCATAATGAAGATTAAGTGCATTGATATAAAGGAGTCAAAATGCTCTCATATAAGTAAGGGTTCTACTTCCACATAAAATTACACAGAATGAATCAACTTTAGAACGGACAATTTTGGTTAAGTGAAGGAAGGAAATTTCAATAGCAAAAAAGAAAAAAAGGTCTTTTTAAAAAAAGTAGTTTTTAAGAATTCAGTTATCAATATTAACTCAGTTCAAGACTGAATATAAGCAAATAGAGACTTCATCTAATCCAATGATTTAAAGACATTTTGTGTCTCAGAGGCACAGAACCCTCAGGCCAGAAGAACAGATTATGTATTTTATATTCCATCAATAAGGAGAATTCATGGTTATAATAATTCAGTCTGTTCTCCGTTACTTTATCAATGATGAAAATACAAAATACAATAAGAGGAAGAATACTTCATCATCAACTCTCTAGTTTTCCTAAGTTGTCTTTTCTCATCAAACAAGAAAGATCTTCCACAACTGAAGATTATATATTCTATTCCTTGGATATCTAACATTTTAAACATTTTCTCTCTTGCTCCCTCCTCTACCCTATGTGACTGGGCTACCACTTTTCCAGTCCTTGAAAACTTCAGATCTACCCAGGGAGCCTGGAGAATTGGAGTGATGCCGATTTCCAGTATTTAACATGGGAGCTATTGTGATTTTAAACAGAAACTAGCTAAGAGTTTAGACTTACTCTTCCGCTGTGTCTGAAACTACTAACGCACTGCTGTGGGCATCCTTATCAAAGCTGTTGGGCCGTGCCAGCATTTGTCGTAGCTTTCATTGTCAAAGATCGTCCAATCCAACCTGAACACTCCTTAGTCACCAGCGTCTTCTGGAATCCTATAATGCTAAAGCAGATTTCTTAAACAGGATGGAGTTAAATAAAATATTCGTTTTCTAGGATTTGGAACATTTGTCCTGATTTCACACCTTATGCTGCAGCTCAGTTAATGCTTCAAAGGCAGAGCCTGCAGCCAGAAAGCAAGTTCCAACACCACCTCTTCTTTGTCATGCCACCTTCCGAGCCCCTTCAACAAAGGAAGATGCACGGATATACCTGCTTGCTGTGCATCCAATCACTGTTTGGAGGTCAGAATCAGAGACCTGGAGAGAGATGCTTGATTTACATTCAAACCCCCCCCTTTTTTAATTAATTTGTTTGATAGAGACAGACAGAGACCAACAGGGGAAGGGCAGACAGAGATGAAGAAGCAGGCTCCCCACTGAGCAGAGAGCCCAAAGCTGGATCCCAGGACCCTGGGATCATGACCTGAGCCAAAGGCAGATGCTTAACCAACTGAACCACCCAGGCGCCCCAAACCCAGCTTTGAACCTTGTGTATTATATTCTTTTTAAGCCCTTCTATTGTTTAAAAAATAATCCCCCAAATGGCTTCAGTGAGGGAAAGCAATTTATTTACACAAAACATATTTATTAAACATCTACTATGTGCACATCACTGTTATGGATAGAAAATGGGGTGAGAGCATGTGGAAGGGGGAAGGGGAGTTAGGTAGATTATACAAAAATAGTAAATAAGAAGCTTTTTTTTTTTTTTTGAAGAGTTCAGAGTCTAGTTAAAAATACAAACAAGAGCGCATCCCTAGGAAATTATGGGTCACAATTTTTCACGTCACATTCATTTTTACTTTTCAGATACACTGAAATGCTTAAATTTAAAATCATCTTTCATTAAGGACAGAGAGTAGTGCTTGATTTCTTTATAAGAAACTAGGTAAAAAGACCATAGAAAGGGATCTGAATGGAACCACCAGATACAAGCAAAAGAAAGGGATCTCTCCTAGTCAGGCACGCCTTGGAGATGCTGCGGGTTTGGGGCCAGACCACAGCAATAACGTAGATACCGCAATAAAGCAAGTCAAAAGACGTTTTTGGTTTCTCAGTGCATACAAAAGTTTTGTTTACACTATGCTATAGTCTATTAAGTACATGGTAGCAACTTCTAAGAAAGTATGTCCATACCTTAATTTAAAAACACTTTATTGCTAAAAAAAATGCTAATCATGATCTGTGCTTTCAGCAAGTCATAATCTTCTTGCTAGGGGAGGGTCTTGCCTCAATGTTGATGGCGGCTAACTGATCGGGGTGTTTGTTCCTGAAGGCTGGGGTAGTTCGAGCGATATTTTCTTAATCTTAATTCCAGTGTAGTTAACATACAGTATCATATTAGTCTCAGCGTTTCTACAGTTCCGTGTATCACTCAGTGCTCATCATGGTAAGAACACTATCAGTTCCCGTCACCTGTTTCCCGTCTCCCGCACACCTCCCCCCCGGTAGCCGTCTGTTCTCTATAGTTAAGAGCCTGTTTTTTTGGTTTGCCCCCCACCTTTCTTTTTTCTGTGTTTTGTTTCTTAATTTCCACATATAAATGAAATCACCTGCTATTTGTCTTTCTCTGACTGGCTTATTTCACTTACACTATACTCTCTAGATCTATCTTGCAAATGGCAAGATTTCATTCTTTTTTACAGATAAATAATATTCCTGTGTGTGTGTGTGTGCGTGTGTGTACACACTAGTTCTTCTTCATCTATCAGTGGATACTTAAACTGTTTCCAGAATTTCACAAGTGTAAATAATGCCAAATAAAATGCCAGTAAAATCCCCCCCCCCAATGCCAATAAAACATAGGGTTGTGTACATCCCTTTAAATTAGTGTTTTTATTTTCTTTGGGTAAATACCCAATAGTGCAATTACTACATTGTAAGGTAGTTCTATTTTTAATTTTTCGAGGAACCCCCATGCTGTTCTCCACACTGGCTTCATCAGTTTGCATTTCCACCAATAGTGCAAAAGGACTTTTTGTTCACACCTTTGCCAACACTTGTTTCTTGTGTTTTTTATTTTAGCCATTTTGGCTAAAATGAGGTGATACTGTGGTTTTGTTGGTTTTTTTTTGTTTGTCTGTTTGTTTTTTATTTATTTTTTTATTTTTTATAAACATATATTTTTATCCCCAGGGGTACAGGTCTGTGAATCACCAGGTTTACACACTTCACAGCACTCACCAAAGCACATACCCTCCCCAATGTCCATAATACCACCCCCTTCTCCCAAACCCCCTCCCCCCAGCAACCCTCAGTTTGTTTTGTGAGATTAAGAGTCACTTATGGTTTGTCTCCCTCCCAATCCCATCTTCTTTCATTTATTCTTCTCGTACCCACTTAAGCCCCCATGTTGCATCACGACTTCCTCATATCAGGGAGATCATATGATAGTTGTCTTTCTCCGCTCGACTTATTTCACTAAGCATGATATGCTCTAGTTCCATCCATGTTGTCGCAAATGGCACGATTTCATTTCTTTTGATGGCTGCATAGTATTCCATTGTGTATATATACCACATCTTCTTGATCCATTCATCTGTTGATGGACATCTAGGTTCTTTCCATAGTTTGGCTATTGTGGACATTGCTGCTATAAACATTCGGGTGCACGTGCCCCTTTGGATCACTATGTTTGTATCTTTAGGGTAAATACCCAATGGTGCAATTGCTGGGTCATAGGGCAGTTCTATTTTCAACATTTTGAGGAACCTCCATGCTGTTTTCCAGAGTGGCTGCACCAGCTTGCATTCCCACCAACAGTGTAGGAGGGTTCCCCTTTCTCCACATCCTCACCAGCATCTGTCATTTCCTGACTTGTTTATTGTAGCCATTCTGACTGGTGTGAGGTGATATCTCATTGTGGTTTTGATTTGTATTTCGATTTGATTCGACATATCAGATAAAGGACTAGTGTCCAGAATCTATAAAGAACTTAGCAAACTCAACACCCAAAGAACAAATAATCCAATCAAGAAATGGGCAGAGGACATGAATAGACATTTCTGCAAAGAAGACATCCAGATGGCCAACAGACACATGAAAAAGTGCTCCATATCACTTGGCATCAGGGAGATACTGTGGTTTTGATTTGCACTTCCCTGATGCTGAGTGATGTTGAGCACCTATTCATGTGTCTGTTGGCCATCTGTAGGTCTTCTTTGGAGAAATTTCTGTTCATGTCTCCTGCCCATTTTTAAATTGGGTTATCTGTTTTTTGTTTTCTGTGGGTATTTATAGTTGCTGAGTTATATATGTTCTTTATATATTTTAGATGTTAACCCTTTATCAGATATATCATTTGCAAGTATCTTCTCCCATTTATAGGTTGTCTTTTAGTTTTGTTGTTACCTTCTCCAAGCAAAAGCTTTTTATTTTGATGTAGTCCTAAGAGTTTCGTTTTGTTTTTGTTTCCCTTGCCTCAGGAGACATATCTAGAAAGATGTTTCTATGGCCAGTGCCAGAGAAATTATTGCTTGTGTTCTCTTCCAGGGTTTTTATGGTCTTAGGTCTATCATGTAGGCCCTTAATCTGTTTTGAGTTTATTATTTTGTGTGATGTAAGTAAGTGGTCCAGTTTCATTTTTTGCATGTAGTTTTCCAGTTTTCCCAATACCATTTGTTAAAGAGATCTGTGGCCATTTCTTAAAATGAAGGGACAATGAAGTTTGCTGCATTGATTGACTCTTCCTTTCAACAATGTTTTCTCTGGAGCACGTGAGGCCTTTGACAGCATTGGGCATGCAGTAGCACTTCCTTCAAAACTGTGGTCAGTTCTCTAAACCCTGCTGCTGCTTTCTCAAAGAAGTTTATGCAATGTCTTAAATCCTTTCTTGTCATTTCAACAGTCTTCAAAGCATCTCCACCAGGATTCCATCTCAAGAAACCATTTTCTTTGCGCATCCATAAGAAGCAACTCATCAAAGTTTTATCATGAGATTGCAGCAAGTCAGTCACATCCTTAGGTTCCACTCCTAATTCTAGTTCTCTTGCTCTTTCTTTTTCTTTATTTATTTATTTTCTTTATTTATTTATTCATTTATTTGGAAAGAAAGAGAGAGAGAGAGAGAACAAGGAGGGATAGGGACAGAGGGAGAGAATCTTCCAGCAAACTCCCTGCTGAGCTGCTGCATGTAGAGCCCTATGCAGGGCTCAGTCTTACCACCCATGAGATCATGACCTGAGCAGAAACCAAGATTCAATGCTTAACTGACTGAGCGACCCAGGCACCTCTCTTTTGCAGTTTCTACCACACTTGCAGTTACTTCCTCCATGGAAGTCTTGAACCCCTCAAAGTCATCCAGGAGGATTGGAATCAACTTCTTCCAGACTCCTGTTAATGTTAATATTTTGACCTCTTCCCATGAATCAGAAATGTACTTAATGGCATCCAGAATGGTCAATCCTTTCCAGAAGGTTCTCAGTTTACTTTGTCCACATTCAACAGAGAAATCACTATCTTTGGCAGCTGCAGCCTTATGAAATGTATTTCTTAATAATAATAATAAGATGTCAAAGTTGAAATTACTCCTTGACCCATGGTCTGCAGAATGAATGTTATATTACCAGGCATGAAAACAACATTAATCCGTGTAACATTAATAGTGTATCTCTGTCAGGGCTCTTGGATGGCCAGGTCCATTGTCAATGAGCAGTGATATTTTGAAAGGAATCTTTTCATCTGAGCAGTAGGTATCAACTTGGGCTTAAAATATTCAGTAAATCAGGCTGTAAACAGACATGCTTTCCAGGCTTCACTGTTCCATTTACAAAGGCAGAGTAGATTTAGAATAATTCTTAATGGCCCTGGGATTTTCAGAATGGAACACAGTATTGTCTTCAACTGAAAGTCGCCAGCTGCATTAGCCCCTAACAAGAGTCATCCTGTCCTTTGAAGCTGTTTTTTTTTTTTTTTAATGAGCAGAATAATTTATTTATGTGTGTGTGTGAGCAAAAGATAAATGTCTATTGTTGTAAGCATTGATGTTTTCTGATTGTTATGCAGCATTACTATGGCAATAGATAAATGGAAAAAGATACATCCTTATATAACAGATGCAGAAATAACAAAATTGGTATAAGGCAAGTAGCAAAACAGTAAATTAGAATGTATTTATTTATAAGTTGCCATTTAGTTATGGAGACTATTCTTAATACCATATATATATGCACACACAAATATATACACACACATATATATACACACAAACATATATATAATATAAATATATATTATACTTCAATATTTTAAATTTAAATTCAATTAGCAAGGTATAGAACGTCATTGGTTTTTTTAATATAACGTTCAGTGATTCATCAGTTCTGTATAACACCCAGTGAAGCTTTGAAACCAAGCATTGACTTCTCCCCTCTGGCTATAAAAGTCCAAGATGTCATCTTTTTCCAATTTAAGGCTGTTTTCTTTTACACTGAAAATCTGTTTAATGTAGCCGCTGCCTTTCCTAACTAGTTTAGCCAGACCTTGCAGCGCACTCGCGGGCCGCTCCCGCCTCGGCTCTTAGGGCTTTACCTTGTACTTTAATGCCGCGGAGCCGGCTTCTCCCAGTAAACCTGTGAACCAGTCTCTGGTAGCTTCTGACTTTTCTGCATCTTCCCCACCGCTCGCAGCCTTCCCGCAGCTGAGAGTTAGGACCTTGTCCTGGATTAGGATTTGGGTTAGGGGAATGTTGTAGGTGGTTTGATCTTCCCCACAGACCCCTAAAACTTTCTCCACATCAGCAACAGAGCTGTTTTCTTCCCATTCATGCATTCACTGGGGTAGCACTTCTAACTTCTGAGAACTTTTCCTGCAATTACAACTTAGCTGTTCGGCACGAGGGACCTAGCTTCCAGCCTGTCTCAGCTTTGGATGTGCCTTCTTCACCAAGCTTAATCATTTCTAGTTTTTTAATTTAAAGTGAGGGATGTGCAACTCTTCTTTCCTCTCAATACTCAGAGGGCAGGGCTATTATATGGTCTAATATCAATATTGTTGTGTCTCGGGGAATAGAGATGCCCCAGGAAAGGGAAACTGGGGAACAGCAGTTGAGCGGAGCAGTCAGAACACACACAGCTATCAGTTAAGTTCACTGTCTCACACTGGCACAGTTCATGGTGCCCCAACACAATTACAATGGAAGAGTTTGAAGTATTGAAAGAATTATCAAAATGTGACACAGAGACATGAAGTAAGCAAACATTGTTGGAAAAATGGTACCAACTGATTTGCTGGACACGCGATTGCCACAAACCTTCAATTTACAAAAAAAAAGCATTATCTGCAAAGCACAATAAAATGATGTTTACCTATAAATATCAGAATCATGGAACACTGCAGCAAAAACTAATGATGTACTGTATGGTGACTAATTTAATAAAAAATTATACAACATTTAAAAAGACTTCAAAGATTAAATGAAATTTATTTTAATAAATAATGGTTATGTTACTTGCTAGTTTGCATTTAGACATGTTTATAAACATTCCCTTTTTCATCTTCCCAAAATTCAATTTGTTGTGTAGCGTGTCTCCCTTTATTTAGCGATATGCATATAAACTTCTGTTCTTCTTCCGTCACCAACTTAGGCAAATGAGTATCTGCCCTCCACAAACACTGATCCTTTAAGTCAACTTCTCACAACTAAATTCCTCTTTATATCTCTATTCCCCAAGTGTAGGGTGAGACTACAGAATAATGAGTCCAAAAAGCTTATGGGTCACAGACTAAATCCTTAGTGTCTTGCACATGAGCAGTTTTTAAAATCTACAGCTGTGCAACCCATATCTGGAATTTCTACATTAAAAGGGGGAGATAGGAAATAAAAATGTACCAGTTGTTTATTCAATTTCTCACTTGGACTTTACCTCATTCTCATTAATTGAGTTTAATTTATTTTACATATTTTTTGGGTGGACCGAACACTAGTGGTCTGACCATGTCAGCATAATTAGGGCAGTGGTTGAAAGCATGGCTGGAGCCAGGTTTCCCAGGTTTGGACGCTGGTTCTGTCACTCACCGGTCATATAAGCTTGCACAGCTTCGGTCACCTCCCCGTGTCTTGCTTAGTTCCTTATCTGTATCAGGCAGATAACGGTATCAGCTCAGGAGGCTGCTGTGGGGATTAACTGGGTCGATATGCAGAGAACTTAGGACACTGCATGTCACACTCTAAGCATCTCTAAGGTTTTGCTATTACAATATTATTATCCCTTAAAACAATATCAGGAACCCCTACCGCATCTTTCTACTCCCATAAGCACTTTAGCAGGGCCCCCCAAAAATAAACATAAAAGCACCACAGGATCACTACATTTGTATCTTTAGGGTAAATACCCAATAGTGCAACATGGAGGCTTAAGTGGGTAGAAGAAGAATAAATGAAACAAGATGGGAT
>NC_081557.1:266782481-266792870 GCF_022355385.1 Mustela nigripes | reverse complement strand
AAAAAAAAAAAAAAAAAAAAAAAAAGCACCACAGGAGAAAATAGTAGAGTGTCTCCAGGTTTTTAAGCGCTAAAGTCACTCGTTTTTTAGCATCTAATTTCTAAGACCTAACCAGTCATCAATATTTCTCTTTACTGTGATTCAGATGAGGTCTGCTTCAGTAGTGTCAGCTCTGCAAGATGTCAGCGTAAGGAGCAGAAGGCTTGGTGCTAAGGAAGCTTCCACTCTGATTTAAGTAACAGCTGATATTAAGTATTAATATTTTAAGTTCTCTATAAAATTATGCTTCCTTTTTTCCCTTTCTTCCATTAGTATAGTCAACAAATGTAATTTCTTTTGTCTGTTTATAAATAACTAGAGAAATTTAACACTCTTCTAAAATCTAAACATAAAATCTTTTTAATAAAAAACAACAGGTTAATCCTGGATTTGGAATCAGAGAAATCATATTAAAATGCATACTCTGTGATTCATTCAAAACCTGAATATAGCAATATAAATCCTATAAAGCCACATGGATTTGAGATCAAGGCAAAAAAGGTAAATCAAACCTGAAATGAACGGATTAGCGGAAACAGGAGTGCTACTGTAATATTCCTTTGTATTGAGTAATAGGGAAGCAGATTTTTATCAAATCTTGCTTTCTAATTCCCATCTGGAAAAGCCTTGCTCTGGAAATGAACAGGTTTGAAGAAATGCCTTTGACATCTGTAAAGTTAAAAAGCATCAATAATTGGAATGGGCTTAATCCCCCATTCAACAGCAGGTACTTTACGTACAATCATAAGAAGTGATGAAATTCAGACACAGATGTACAAACTGTTAGACTTAATCAGATTGGTCCTCTACCCCTAGTTTAGTCTCGTCTGTCTTACCTTCCATTGAATGGGATGACTGATGGTTAGACATAAAGAAGAAATCCAGGTCAAAAGTCAGGTTTGAGGTGAGGGATGATGACTTATTTTAACTCCACAAGTACAGAAAGTTTTCACTGGTCCTTGTGCCATTGTGCATGTTAGTCTATGTTAAATTGAGTCTCTGAAATGAGCCTCGTGTTTGCCTCTCCGAGGTTCTGTAACAACCGAAGGAAACTGTGTGTCAAAGAGGAACAATGGTGATAGCGTGGCCAAGCTAAACAAAGGTATTTAGTGGTTAAAACACTGGCTATTTGTGATGCCTAGAATGTTCTTGGGAGCAGCATACACATTTGGTTGCTCTGAAACCCATTCTGTGTGCACAGACCTCACCGCTACTGTTCACTTCACCCCAATGGTGGTATGAAGACAGAGGAAGGAAGATGACGTTTGTCATCACATAACCAAAAGCAGTATTGGTGTCACTAGACACCTAATCTCTAGGTGTCACCAATTTCTAGGTGTCACTAGAAATTGGTGATAAAAGTTAGGCATATCTATGAACTTATCCCTACAATTTTGGGGGGGTGTTTTTAACCCTAATTATTTACTATTATTCTGTTCTATTATAATTTTAAAGAAAAACTTGTAAATAGGCTGGAAAATATCTCAGCAGTAACACTAAGCATGTTATCATCTACCACTAGATTCTTTATATAGTGCTGCATAGGCTCTTGTAAATAAACTAAACATTGGATAACTGATTATGTTAGAACTAATACTACTAGAAATGGTACTATTTTCTTTTCTTTCTTCATTTATATGCTATTTTTTAACTAAGAACATGAATTGTTTTTAATCTTTAAACCACCATATATGCATATTCATTGTCCATATTATATTTTCATACCTTACAATTAAGGGTATAATAATCAAATAAAGATTTATATTCAGAGAAAGTAAAAAAAAAAAAAAATCCTGTTCAGTTTTGTCTCATGTTCATGCAAATAAGAGAGTTTTTTCCTGAATCTCTCATCTTCATTAAATTTTAGCTTTAATATGAAAAAATCTACAAACTCCAAACACAGCAACCTCTCTCCCTCTTCTGACCTCAATCCGCACAACCATAATACACACAAAACTTTAAAATTGAATTATTTCTTACCATATGGGATCTGAGAGTAAGATCAAACCCAACCTAGACAAACGCCGTGCAAGCTGACAACTGTTCCCGGAGTCCTGGGCAATGCCTGGGAGTGGGCCTGCCAGGGCCCACTGTTTTCAAACGAGTTTCATTTCTCTAACAATTTAAATCTGCCAAGAGGAAACCGAGACAATCAAGCACCGTGCCAAAAAGCCCCAAGCTTAAGCTAGAGATGCATCCTCTCTTTAGCCTGCTGATGAGAGAGGGAGCAGAGGGAGAGGAGAGGATAAAGATTCATAATGAGTAGGACAGAGGCTCAAGTATGCATTTGGAATGCCACAACAGGACAATTTCTGGTTCTAATTATGTTCCTTTGCTGAGCCCCGTATCCGGGATAGAGAACACTTTCTTCCTCTCCCTTTATGAACTCCCACTGTATCTGGGGCTGACTATTTCTGGAACATACCGTCTTCCTGTTTCCCCATCCCAGCGCCCCCGGAACCATGTCACCGGAGACACAGCCTCTCAGAGAGGCCCCTGCCCCCGGTTCCATTTCAGAACACTGTTCTGGTGCCGCAAGGGAAGTGTCCTAAGGAAGACTCAACACTGCCCCTCCTCCCAGATCTCTGGCTTTTTCCTTCTTTAGGTCATCTCAGATTCACAGAGAGAAGGTTAACAAGAAAGTTCCACTATCGTATGGACTCCAGTTTATGAGTAGAGGAGAGAAAATTGGGGGACTAGGGAGAGCTTCCCACACCGGAGAGCCATATGTACCAAGAAAGGATGAGAACCTGCTCTGCCAACCTGGCGCCGGCCTTCCTGGCACCTCACGTTTGAGAAATGAGACCTACTGTTTCTTAGCACAGGTCCAGGCGGTAGAAATCCAGAGTCGATCCAAGCAGACTCCCTCCATCATGATACTAAAATGACAACAGATTGAGGGAAAAGGTGGTTTGGGGAAATATACGAATAAGCTACCGTGTGTGATATTTGAAGGTATAGTACTTCCGGAAGCACAGGTTTAAGACCTTTCCTGTTTTTTACAGTAGCTGAAACATGAACTTTTGAATCAGGCGCTTCTGGATTCAAATCCCAGCTCCCCACCAAGTAGCTATGTGACCTTAGGCAGTTTGTTCATAAACTGTCCAAATTTTCGCTTCCTGTTTTTGAAAGGAGCATAATAAACTTATGTCACAGGATAACTGTGAGGATAAAATGTAGAATCATTGATGTAAAGCACATAGACTTATTGCCAGGTTATCACTGATACATGGTAAGCACTCCGTCGATGATAGCTATTAGTAGTTTTCAGTTGGGGATTAAAAAACATGATATTAAATGATCTTACTTATTTTGGTCTTAATCACTGGGAACATTTCATTTCTGCAAGTCTTTCAGGAGATTTTCTCTCAATCGTTTTCAATTAATCCTGGAAAATCCATTACTTACCACATGACATCAGAGTAAGGAACAGCTTTAAAATCACAACTGAGAGTGATTTTGAAATAGACCCTGTGTGGGGACAAACTGAGATGACCTTTGTGGAAGACAATCTGGCAATACCTGTGAAGCAATCAGAGCCCCGTTCCTAGAGCCGTTTCTAGAGCTGTGTCCAACAGGCTCGGTCACAATAGGACGAGCGTTGGAGCTTGTCTGGAATGGAAACCACCGAATGCCCATCCACACAAGACTATTTAAATACGTCATGTTATATCCAGTGAAGCATTATGTAGCCACTAAAAATCATACAGAATGACTGAATGACACGAGGGAATAATCATATAAATCAAAAGGCACACTGAAAAACAACATGGCAGAATCCCATTAAAAATATGTATTTCCTAGAGAGAATATAAAAAGGATATACACCAAAATATTAACATACTTGTTTTTTTAAAGATTTTATTTATTTATTATTTGAGAGAGAGTGAGAGAGCACTAGTGAAGTGGAGGGCCAAGGGAGAGGGAGAAGCAGACCCTCCATTGAGCAGATAGCTTGGCGAGGGGCTCCGTCCCGGGACCCTGGGGTTAGCCGAAGGCAGACGCTTAACCAACTGAGCTGCCCAGAAGCCCCCAGAATATTAACATTTTTATATTGGCACAGTAGGATTATAGCTGATTTCATGTTGGTATTTTTATTTTTGCTTTTTTGAGATTGTTACTTTTTGCAAAACAGTTACTGGTTAAAAATAATATAAATGAATTTCCTTGAATTTTATATTTTTATATTTCACTGACAGTTTGGAAATGTAAATAATGATATCCATAAGTCTATACGTACCCACATGTATTTATTCATTTTTTTCCCCAAATCCCAGTATATTGATTTACATTATGCTTCCATAAAGAGGCATCCTTTCAGTGACAAATGAAAAATCCCCAATTTCTCATAGAAAAACTATGTATTTCTTCCAATATTCATTTAAAATCCAGTTGTAAGCCCTATTTAAGAAACAGTTTCATGCCTCTTCTTTGTAAAGTCTTCAAATGCTGCTGACCTTGCATAATAATTTTTCCCTTACAACATATTAATTATTGTTCTGGCACCTCTGGCCCACTCATGAAATCAATGAAGTGTGAAATGCCTCTGTGCAGAGTAATATTTCATATTTGGTACTTTATGTATTAATTACTTTTCTGTTTTTGCTAATCTAGTCAGAAAAAAAAATAACCTACCTCATTTTGTAATGAACTGTCAATGAGAAAGACAGGAAAACAGCCAACAAGTCACATTTGCTGACCTATTAAAAGCTGCTAAGAGAAGAGAGACTTCTACACTAGTACCTTTTTTATTGTCATACCGTCTTCTTATGTAAGTCTGCTGCTTCATCAGAGATGGTCCTTATAGCCGCGACTGGTTTTCTGATGCTTAAAAAACAGATGTGAAGTCTAAGAAGCGAGTTTGGAGCCTGAAATCAAAAATAAAGTCCAAAATACAAAATCCAATTCAGAGTCAACAGGAGGTACCACAGAGTGCACTGACAAATCCAACAATTTGCCAAACTGTAATCTGCAAAGAGAAAATATATGGGAAGATGCTGGTGAATTAAAATTCTATTTAGTTTCCACTTCAGCTGCTCAACGGTTAAAATATAAATCAGTATGACAGTCTGAAAGCAGGTTTAATCCTGAATTCCAGGAGCATATGCACTTTCTCTCCCTCTTTCTCTCTCTCCCTAATGCCAGTCATTCAGCTTGAACAGGAAAATTCAGGTGTGACATTTCTTGATTCAAGAGCTGTATTAAGCAGTTATAAAGCTGCTGTAATTTACAGCAGAGAATAAAGCTAACCTAAGAGACCTCAGCCCCAATTTGCTAAAACTTATTACACCTCATTGGCCACTGAATAGCCAAAAGAAGTAAAAAGAAAAAAAAAATCTGAATAAGAAACTTTAGTAGCATTAACCTAATGAGAAATGATTGGCTTAAAATTGCTCTGGCTACATGGATAGGTTCAGTTTAACACTATTTACGATGTTATGGTTTCCTATTTCCTGTGTTACATAAAAGCCAAAGCAGTTACTGAAACAATACTAATGAGTCGATACATGTGTTCAGATGTGTGTCTGACTCCTGAGTCTAGTTAAACGCCTCAGTATGATGTATGTAGTTCTCTACTGAATATCCCAGCTGTTGAATAAATATTTTAAGGAAATTATCTTAAGCTACGCTGACTTTGATACTATAGATATACCCACTATGTTGATTTTATTCACACATCCCTTTATATAAGGTACAATGAACGTGCTGGATAAATGAACATGTGATCATTAGTAACTAACCTCTTGTTAATGATGCCCCAAAGCTCTGTGAAGGAAAGTGCACGACCTGGTTTTGCACCACACCACTTCAATCCATGTTTTTAATAAGGATCTTCTGCTGCAAAATCTATTTTGCCAAAATGATTTGGGTAGTGCTAAAGGCATAGGATAAACTCATGGCCAAAACATTACTAGGTAAAAGAAAAGTAACAAGTGACTGGTTTGCTCTAAATTAACATTCTTGGTCCAAAATAATTCTAACATTCTCAGAAATTAACCCATAATAGTAAGTTTGGTTAGGTGATTTATTTCCCAAAATTTTCTAAAAGTTGAATTATGAATTAACAGGTATGTAACATATAGTCTTTGTAGTACTAAAACCTCCACATACATTGATATTTTGGACTATGGAAGACAAAATTCTGAGGAGTGATTCAGATAATTCATAACATTTTTATACATGTACTAATCCGTTGCAATATTACATGACATTTGGGATTCTCAGATCTGATAATTTTCCGAAATATAGATCAGGTACCCAAAACCATATCCATGGCTAAAGAGGAAGGAAATACTTAATGATATTAAATATAGACAAGTGTATAGTATATGTGTACATTAGAACAGCTATAAAAACTTTCCTTAAGAAACTTATAAAACAAAGCAAATCTCCCTCTACCTTAACACCAACCCACCCTAATCACTCAAGGGGTTGATGTGTGTTTGCTCTCTTCTTTAGGCGGCTTACCTATTTCATAACTCATATATTGGTAGAGCTAATTCAGTTATGGGGGGGGTGGAAATCACGTATATACATTAGGATGATTTTAAATAAGCTGGAAAGCAAATCATTTCTTGCCTTTTTTTTTTTTTTTTTTTTTTTTTTGGTTTGTAGAGTAAAGTTGAGTTGATCTGAGAATCATTAAAGAAAATGAGCAACATATGTTCTGCTTAGAACACAGTACAATTTCAGAGTAAAATCAGAAGACTGTTGAATAGAAGGAGGTCAAAGGTTAATGTTGGAAAGCAGAAATCACTTCTCATAAATCGTTGGCTTATAAAAATAAAAGGCTTACCCTTTTCTTTTGTTCAAGGTGTAATTGTCCATCCCTGCGACTACCCTTGGCAGTTAGATAATACACTGTTGGAAGAAAAAAAAAGGAATATTTGAATGTCCAAGGATGTATAGAGTATCGTTCTACCAAAGCTTCCAACACTGAAGTGTTTGTATTATTAACACCCTCTAAAATTTACTAGAGTGACTAATTTGCCATAGTCACTAGACAGAAATCATGTAGCATGATTTACACTACTACAAAATCTTTACTAACTTGGGCACCATAAATTTGATCATTTAATAATTTAGTGCTGAATCTCTTCTTTTAATGAAAGGAGAGTGATCATGATTATTATTGATGCTATTCTTAGTTAGTTTTAAATTATGCCATTATGATAAAACATTCTACTTAATTTAATATTTCAACTCAAAATTAATTTCCAAAGTCTTTAATTCTACTCAGTCTGCATAATCACAAGGTATTGTAATACTCTTGCAACTGAATCTCTAAAGTGCATTTAACAATAGAGAATGTTAAGTGGATATCTTACTTAGGTATTACAGCTTAGAGCTGGTCTTGGTTTTTGAGAATTCCAACAGAGAGCATTCTTATTAAGAAATTAAAAATCTCTTTCATTCTTGAAAAAAGATAAACAATAGATACAGCCATTTATATCACATTCTGATATAAGCATTGCATGATTTTAAATGCTGTGTTGTTACAAGTTTCCTACGATTTTTTTTAAAGAAAAGTGTGCTAAAAAAATAACAGTTAACATATCTCAGAATGTTCTCTTGTGCTATCATCTTCCAATTTATGGCATCTAATGAATGGAAAAGTGAATTTTGACATTTTGTGAAAAGCAGTAGTTACTTCACATGCTGACAGGTGTTACTATAATAGCAACTTGCAACTTAAGACCACCATCTACTGGCTCTGCCCAATGCTGCAAAAGCTATCAGTGTAATCTCCCACTGATTTTAGATGCACTCTACCCAAAAATCTACAAACTCCCTTTTAAAGAATTTACTGAACTGGTAACTTACTTCCTAACAGATACTAAAATATTCAGTTTGCACATTCTTAAAGGCGCTCACCATTCTTCAAGAAAATACGATAACTAGAATCTTTTGTTAGATGTTGCTACCTATGGTGATTAACTGCAGATTTTTTTTTCACATAATAAACCCGATATTCTTGAATCAAGACTTGATTGATAGGCAGAGATATCAAATTTATGCCCTGCCACAGAAGACACTCTACGACAGTCAGGATTCTATTTAAGCACTAAATAGGACACTTTGTTAATGAGGCTTCTTTACACTAATTCATGTTGCCTTTCCTTCCTCAGGACCCGTGGTGGGATACTACTGTCAGAAAGGGGACATAAAACTGTCATGTAGGGTCACAGCCTTCTCTGGAGCCTTTTAAGTTCCTCTGATAGTCATTTCTAGAACTACATAAAAGTTGAGTTACCTTTCCTAAGACTTTCTACCTTAGCTCTGCTTCCTCTCAACTGAAGCCTCTTTGTTTTAAATTTAGAGATAAAGCATTAGATTTATGAAAGCTTCATTTCTTTCATGTACTACTCCCCCTCTCCTGGAAGAATGTAGTTCCTCGCTTTCCAAGTTCTTCAGATCACTTCATTCATTCATTCATTCATTCAAGAACATTTTTAGGGCCCTGGACTCTGTTAAATATATATATAGAAAGCCGTAGGCCTAAAATGATTGTCACTTAGGTTAAGATCTCAAGTCAGTAAGCCACGACTTAATACCTAGCCTAACTCAGTTTCAACACTCCAGAAAGGGAGTCTTAACCAATCAGTTAGAGAATTTTCCAGTCAATACAATAAGGTGATCTGTCATGGGCCCTCCTCAACCCCCAAAGGAAGATGAGGTAATCCACCTACTAAAACCCAAGTGAAGGTAATTGCACCTGAAATGATCTTTTTTTTTTTTTTTTTCCTGTTTCTAGCTTCCTTGTCCTCCCTTTATAAACCTTTCTCTTCTGCGACCCTTTGGAGTTCCCGTCTGCCTGCTAGACGGGACTCATGAATTGTCTGATGAAGTCAATTAGATATTCAGATTTACTCCGTTGATTTTTTTTTTTTAGCAAGAGGTGAGTAATTACTCCAAAGATACAAAGCAATCCAAAGGGGCACCTGCACCCCAATGTTCATAGCAGCGATGTCCACAATAGCCAAACTGTGGAAGGAGCCGAGATGTTCATCGACGGATGACTGGATAAAGGAGATGTGGTGTGTATATAAAATAGAATATTACTCAGCCATCAGGAAGCATGAGTATTTACCATTTACATTGTTGTAGATGGAATTGGAGGGTATTATGCTGAGCAAAATAAGTCAATCAGAGAAAGAAAACTATCATATGATTTCACTCATGTGGAATATAAGAAACAGGTCGGAGGACCATAGGGGAGGGAGGGAAAACAGAATGGGAAGTCATCAGAGAGGGAGACAAGCCATGAGAGACTCTTAGCTCTAGGGAAAACACTGAGGGTTGCTGGAGGGGAGATCGGTGGGATGGGCTAATTGGGTGGTGGACATTAAGGAGGGCAAGTGATATGATAAGCATTTGGTGTTATACAAAATTGATAAATTATTGAACACTATATCTAAAACTACTGATGTACTATAAGTTGGATTATTAGATTTAAATTAAAAAATAGGTAAGTAAAACATACAGTTCCAATTAACATAACTGATATATATACATAGAAATATATATGTCTGGAAATATATATATTTCTATATTTCTACATATTTCTATATATATTTTTCTCTCTCTATATTTCTCTCTATATATTTCTATGCTCCCTGGTTTCCTCAAAGGCATGAAATATATCACTGCAACCAATTTTTAAGGACTAATATTATAAATTCCTTTTAGGAATGTCCAAAGTTATGTTTCCCCTCCCCCAGTCTCTACTATGTGAAAGACAAGCACAAGCACAGCTAATGAGGACACTTTCAACAGAGACGGGTGAAGTGATTTCTAAGTCCTCTGCTCATTTCTCTGTATACCCTGTGAAGTCTCCTACACCTGTGGTGATTTTCTTTGGTGTGCATGTGATTTGTTCCAACGTTTTCCAAGTTATCCAGACTTGAAATCTCAGCTTTTCCAATTAAAATAAAATGCAATGAGGTAGTTTCTGCAGTCCTGCCTTCCTGCCTGTTTTCATGGAAGACAGGCTCTTCCTATCGAAAGTCAAGTGTTCACTACACCCAACACATCAGCTTCTGGAGCCTTAAAGAATTTCCTCCTGCAAATAGGATTCTTTTTTTTTTTTAATTTACTTTTTATTTTCAGCATAACAGTGTTCATTATTTTTGCACCACACCCAGTGCTCCATGCAATCTGTGCCCTCTATAATACCCACCACCTGGTACCCCGACCTCCCACCTCCTGCCCCTTCAAAACCCTCAGATTGTTTTTCAGAGTCCATAGTCTCTCATGGTTCACCTCCCCTTCCAATTTACCCCAACTCCCTTCTCCTCTCTAACTCCCCATGTCCTCCATGCTATTTGTGGAGCATAACAAATAGCATGG
>NC_081557.1:266611895-266782381 GCF_022355385.1 Mustela nigripes | reverse complement strand
TCTCTCATGGTTCACCTCCCCTTCCAATTTACCCCAACTCCCTTCTCCTCTCTAACTCCCCATGTCCTCCATGCTATTTGTTATGCTCCACAAATAAGTGAAACCATAGGATAACTGACTCTCTCTGCTTGACATATTTCACTCAGCATCATCTCTTCCAGTCCCGTCCATGTTGCTACAAAAGTTGGGTATTCGTCCTTTCTGATGGAGGCATCATACTCCATAGTGTATATGGACCACATCTTCCTTATCCATTCGTCCGTTGAAGGGCATCTTGGTTCTTTCCACAGTCTGGCGACCGTGGCCATTGCTGCTATAAACATTGGGGTACAGATGCTCCTTCTTTTCACAACATCTGTATTTTTGGAGTAAATACCCAGTAATGCAATGGCAGGGTCATAGGGAAGTTCTATTTTTAATTTCTTGAGGAATCTCAACACTGTTCTCCAAAGAGGCTGCACCAACTTGAATTCCCACCAACAGTGGAAGAGGGTTCCCATTTCTCCACATCCCTTCCAACACATGTTGTTTCCTGTCTTGCTAATTTTGGCCATTCTAACCGGTGTAAGGTGATATCTCAATGTGGTTTTAATTTGAATCTCCCTGATGGCTAGTGATGATGAACATTTTTTCATGTGTCTGATAGCCATTTGTATATCTTTATTGGAGAAGTGTCTGTTTATATCTTCTGCCCATTTTTTGATATGACTGTCTGTTTTGTGTGTGTTGAGTTTGAGGAGTTCTTTATAGATCCTGGATATTAACCTTCTGTCTGTAGTGTCATTTGCAAATATCTTCTCCCATTCCGTGGGTTGCCTCTTTGTTTTCTTGACTGTTTCCTTTGCTGTGCAGAAGCTTTTGATTTTGATGAAGTCCCAAAAGTTCATCTTCGCTTTTGTTTCCTTTGACTTTGGAGACTTATCTTGAAAGAAGTTGCTGTGGCTGATATCGAAGAGGTTACTGCCTATGTTCTCCTCTAGGATTCTGATGAATTCCTGTCTCACGTTGAGGTCTTTTATCCATTTTGCGTTTATCTTTGTGTACAGTGTAAGAGAATGGTCGAGTTTCATTCTTCTACATAGAACTGTCCAGTTTTCCCAGCACCATTTATTGAAGAGACTGTCTTTTTTCCACTGAATATTTTTTCCTGTTTGTCAAAGATTATTTGACCATAGAGTTGAGGGTCCATATCTGGTCTCTCTACTCTGTTCCACTGGTCTATGTGTCTGTTTTTATGCCAGTACCATGCTGTCTTGGTGATCACAGCTTTGTAGTAAATAGGATTCTTTTTATACTGCATTATCAATTATCCCCTCTCCACAGATCATTCTTATTGACAAAGAACTTTAAGTTTTGTGCATTAAAAAAATTTCTGTAACAATCTGCTGTCTACTACCTCATTAGATTACCCCTTTCACAGCAAAATCTCTTGGAAAAGTTGTCTTTAGTCTCTGCCTCTATCCCATCACTCCTATTTTCTCCTTTTCCCTTCCAACAGGCTTTCTGACCCTCCATGCACTGAAATTGCATACTAACACCAGCAATGAGCTGCTCATTTCCACATCCCACAGTAACATTTCTGTTCTCATCTTGATAGACCTAGCAGCATTGGCCCATTCTGTCCTGGCTTAAAGATACTTCGCTGCTGGCTTTTCCTCTGTCCTTATTAGTCATTCCTTTGCTGGCTCCGTAGTATGGAACTGGGTTTTTTTCTCTTATTTATCTATACCTTCTCACTAGGTAATGTCATCCATCCCCATGGCTTTGAAGAAAATCCATATTTCTAGTGATTCTGAGTTTTACTTCTCTAGCCTTGAAATTTATCCCAATTGGCTTTTCAAAAATTATTATTTATTTGACAGAGACACAGTGAGAGAAGGAGAAGGAGGGAGGAGGAGGAGTGAGACGGAGAGGGAGACAATGGATGAAGGCTTGATCCTGGGACCTTGGGATCATGATCTGAGCTGAAGGCAGATGCTTAATGACAGAGCCATCCAGGCACTCCCAAAATTAGTTTTTAGATCCAGTTGGCCTCTTAATATTTCCACTTGAATTTCTAAAATGCATCTCATTACCATACTCCAAACAAAATTTCCAAGACCTAAAAAACCTGCCTTCTCCCTTTTTTTGTCAACATGTCAATACAAAGCAGCACAATCCACCTGGTCGCTGGAGCAAATATTTACAAATCCTTTCCTTTCCTCTCCTTCCATGTCTCATCCATCAGTAAATCTCATTAGCTCTGCTTCACACTGTCTCCCCAATTCCTGAGGCCCACCTCTATCACTACCAAGTGGACTGCTGCTATTGTCTCCTAACATGGTGCTTGGTTCCACTTTTGTTCTGCTGCTATTCCTTTCTCACACATTAGCCAGTGACCTTCTCTGAAACAGAATTTGGAAGGTAACTGCTGTATTTAAACCTTCCAACCTGGGGCATCTAGGTGGTGGTGAAACATCAAGCTCTCAGTTTCTGCCCAGGTCATGTTCTCAGCCTCCTGAAACGAAACCCCATGTGAAGCCCCACGTTGGGCTCCACGCAAAGCATGGAGTCCGCTTGAGGTTCTCTTTCCCTCCTGCTCATGTTCTCTTTCAAATAACTAACTAACAAATAAATAAGGTCTTTTAAAATTAATTAATTAATTAATTAGCCCCCATAATCCTGGCATCCAGTTTCTTGTATAAAGCAGGCTCTGTTCACTACAGGGTCTTCACCTCTATACCCTCTACCCACTACACCCCAGACATACTTGCCTTACTTGGGTTCTTCATGCCCCGCTCATTCTTACCTTGGAGTTTTTGTAGTTGCTGGTCTCTCAATTGGGACACTTGCCTCAAGGTCTTTAGATGGTTGGTTCCTTTCCATCATTCAGGTCTCAATGTACACTTCAATTTCTCAAAGAGAGCTTTCAGTCTGTATAAGCAGGCCATAATCCTTCTCCATCCTTTTATTTTTCATTCTCACCACAGCATTTATTGCTACTTGAGGTCCTTTTTAATTTAATTGTTTTGTGGTCCGTTTTCTCTCAGATAATCTGTACTCTATGATAGCAAAGATCTTGCCTGCCTCGCTCACCGTGGCATCCTTAGCAGATAAAACAGTGCATGGCATCTGGTAGATGCTCAATAAACATTTATGGAATGAATGGATAAATTACTGACTAATTAATTTTGGCCCTTGATTTCCCCCAAATATCAGCCCATATCCAG
The DNA here is from genome assembly GCF_022355385.1 of Mustela nigripes. Classification (NCBI taxonomy): domain Eukaryota; kingdom Metazoa; phylum Chordata; class Mammalia; order Carnivora; family Mustelidae; genus Mustela; species Mustela nigripes. The sequence goes on along the minus strand of NC_081557.1, from coordinate 266,779,172 downwards.
TGAGGCCAAGTCCTGACAACTCTTTATTCCAACAGCCACCACTCTACCCCAGACCCTTATGACTCGGATTCTTTACTGCTTCCTTGAAAACTGTCTTCTCTCCATCTGTATAGTCATACCATGGAGGCAGAGCAATGTAGTAGTTGAAGCACAGACTCTTCCGTCAGACTGCCCAGGTTTCAATCCCATCAGACTTCCCAGGTTTCAATCCCAACTCTACAATTTACTGGATATTTGACCTTAGGGATATTACTTGGCCAGTCTGTGACTCTGTTTCGTCATCTGTAAAATGGGTATCCATGTCATAGACCATTGTGAGGAACTGATTAATTTTCATGGTAATCCATGGGTAGCATTTGGGCCAGAGCCTAGAAAGGACTGAGGAGGGTTAGTTTCTTCCCTGTCTTTCCAATTAATCTTTCTAAAACACTGCTTTTCCTACATCAGTCCCTTACCCATCCACCTCGCAACTCTGAGTAAAAATCTTTCAAGCCCTCTCGATTCTGAAATAATAAAGAATTTGGTCATTAAAGGCCTTCCTCATTGTAGTACCTATGCCTTTCTTTATATTAGTTAACTTCCTGCTTTTCATCATATGAACACTTCTATTCAGTCCAGGCCATATGCACCTGTTTTACTTCAGCTAATATTTCCTAAGCACATGTGCCGGACCCACCATTGTTGCTAGGTGTATGCATAAATGAAGGATACCACCTTTTCCCTCAACTCCTTCAGTCTCCTAAAGCCACTTCTCAGTTAGCGTTCTCCAAATACAAGAAACAGAAATGGAGCTTGGAAAGCTTCACTAGAGAAAGTAAGTTTTTATTGAAAGAATATGGAACATCTTACAGAATCCAAGGAAAAGTTGGAAAGGGGGGGGGGGGCAGACTCAGAAAGGATAAGAATCAAGGGAGGTCTTAAGTTACAGGAGCTAAAGGATAGTGTCTTCTGGGCCCTAACCAGGAGAATCAGTGGCAATAATTTCAACCTGTGTCATTCTTCTCAAGAGTCACATCCTGTGGAAATAACATAATTAAACTTCCCTGGGCTGCATGCCCGTCCCTTGGCCAGGGGAGAGCATAGTATTTAGAGAAGGAAGGGTAACTCCCCAAGCAAAATTGGAGTGTTCTTCAAAGAAAAGACAAGCCTGCAGGCTGGAAAAGCCAAGGCTATTAATAACCATTATAAAAGTAATAGTTTATTTGTATAATTCTTTATAATTAAACAATTTTTCTATCCCATCATCTCATTTGTCTTCACAATCGCATTGTAAAATGAAGAGGATGAGCTCAATGCTCAGAAGTGTTAAGAGGTGTGTGCGCTGTCTGGAGGCTCGGAGGTAGGACAGTTGGAACCCGAAACTACGTGCAGCCCCAAGTCCAAGATTGTTTCATCTTCACCTTAGTTGTCCATTCCTTCCTCCCAACTTTCTGTCCCTGTCATTTCACTTGCTAAGTCCTTGTCCCTTTTAGGCACAGGCCAAGCCTGACTGCCTCTCCGGAGCCTTTACAAGCTGCCCCAGCATCTAACCGTCACTGCTTCCCCGGGACTCCTACAGACATCATTTATACCTGACGTTTGGCACTTAGCATTGTCTTCTTGCACTGTAATTTGTCTATTTTGATATAATGTTCTAAATCCTCAAGAAAATTACTCAGTTTTTGCCTCTTTATACCTTTGAACTTCTCTCAGTGTATTCTCAGTTGAAAAAAGCCCGTGGATGTTTGCTGGTATTGGTGGTCTGCCAGGAGATGGACCTACCTCCTGGAACGCGTCCCTTATGTCTGTTCTCTTCTTCAGCTGCACCCAACCAACAGTGCTAGGGGTGCCGTTTAGGTTGGAAGGCCAGTGGTATTTCTGATGACTGGAGAAATCCTGCGTTCTCTCCTCTGAGACCTCGCTGTCCTGCTTACCCCTCAGGAGTGATTCTGAGATGATCAGACATAAGACAGGTTCACAGTACATTTTCATGTTTATTTAGTCACTTGATAATGTCACTTATCCAAAATTTATCCATTTGTCCATTCTTAGACATACAGAGAGGTACAGGAGCTCTGGCCACAACTGGCCAGAGCCAAGTTTAGGCATCATAGCAAAGTGATGACCCAGAAGTGAGGTCATTGAGATCACCTTCTAAACAACTACATAATTAACTTAGTTACCATGTTGTTTTCTATTGTCTGAAACTCACATTAAAATATATGTTCCTCAAGATCAGAGTCTTTTACTCTTTATTCTCTGACGTGCCCCACTTCCTACAATCGTGTCTGGTGGGTAACAAGTACTTGATACAGATTTGTTGAAAGAACGAACACATAAGAAATATAAGGCTTAATAGGCTCAAAAACTTCCAGAAAAGTCTACAGCAGAAGTCCAATTAGAGTAGGCAATGAAAAGGTAAAGCCGTAGAGGTTTTGTGAGCTCTTTGAACTGAGAGGAGGGAGAAGTTTCTAGGACCCCTCTGACTTTGTGCATGGGTGGGAAAGGATTATGGACATTGAGCTAATTGGGACAATAGTAGCCATTTTGTGTACGCAGAGAAAACATTATTGTTCTGTTCCATGGATGAGGAAATAAGGTTGAAGGAATCTTAATCCCCGGGTTACACAGCAAGCAAATTGCAGGGCTAACTTGAGAACCCAGGACCTAGGCAAAATGTAGCTTAGTTTGAGAACACTTAAGAGACCCAGTTAGACCTACATTATAATCCTGTCTCCACCACTCCCCAGCTGTGTGACTTAAAGACAGTTATGTATTCACTCTAAGCCTCTGTTTCTCAACTGTCAAGTGAGAATAAATGTAGTACACATCTCTTAGATTTGCTAGGAGAATTAAGTGAGAAAATTCTTGAAAAGCACTCGGTTCAGTGCCTAGTACATAGGAAGTAACCAGTGTACATTACTGTTATAATAATCATTAGTATTTTAATCATTGAACAAATACTTATCAAGAGCCCAGTATAAAAGATGTTAAGTGTGAAAATATCCATAAGATGCAACTTTCACCGTTCAAGTACCTCACAGTCCAGACCTCAAATGGATAAAAACAATGAGATATGAATGGTAGAGATAAGCCCAAGAAACAGCACAGGGAAAATGCAACTATTTGGCCCTGAGTGATCCCGAAAGCTGCTTGGCAGAGATGACCGTGGAGAGATATCCCCATGGAGAGATATCCCATGGGAGCATGTAGGGGGTTTTCAGGCAAGAAATGTGGATGGGGCATCGTCAGCAAAGAGAACACAATGAACAAAGTGATATGTGCAGAGTTTCAAGCAGTTTCAAGAACAAATTTCAAAGCAGGGAAAGTGAGAGACAGGATTGAAGAAGTAGAAATGGGTAATTCAGGACATTGTAGGACATGATAGGAAATTCAGGCATTTTTCTTTTGGCAATGTGAACTAATAGAGTAGGTTCAAGAAATAATACTACATGATCAGATCCCCGGCAACTGAGCAAAAGGTGAACTTGAAGAGGACAAGAGTAGGAGCAAGGTCACTGTAGGAGTCCGAGCGGGAAACAGGGGCCGGACGCAGGCAGTGGGGAGGAGAGGCACAGAAAAATGGGAAGCCCTAGAACTGGCTGACTGGACGGGGTTATCATTAGTAAGGGAGATAGCACGGGCAGCCCATGAGACAGTAACTAAGAAAGGGAAGCTTCTGCTGGACCGTTTTTCTCTAAAGAAGTTTGCAAATAAATCACCCCAGGATACGTGGTAAACCAGACTTCATTTTCAGCTACTCTGATGGCATCACATGCCGATTTTTCTTAACAGCGGTGCAGATATATTTTTGAGGACTCACCAGTTTCCATCGGCTTTTACTGTCTTTTCTGGTCAAGCTTTGCATTTTAAATGCATTCTCCTTGCAAACAAGAACAAGAGCAAAAGAGCAAGATTTCTAAGTAGGAACCAGAAGACTGAAAGTTATTTTTATTTCTATTATTATAAAAAGGATTCGATGTTCTAAGTCTCAGTTTCTACAGCTGATGAATGGGAATAGCAGAGCCTACACCTTCTCTCTACGTGAGCAGTTGAGCAAGACCTATAAGGACTTTTAGCAACTGAAGATAAAAACATTGAAGTATTCCAGTCCTTTTAAAATAGCAAATGTATTGTCAACCAATTAAGCATAAGCTTAATGCCTCCTCCTCCTAAAAGGTAAAGTTTTTAAACATAGTTAAATTAACGAGCATTTGTTAATATCAACAGAATGCTAGACTCTGCAAATTTAGCATGTTGCATACAACATATCCTTCTAAGTCTTGACTCTCCTAACTTTGAGGATCTTCTCATTTTTGAATGAGAAACCCTTTCACTTCTCCTTTTCATTAGTTTTTAAGCATTTTGTTTTTTTCCTTGTCCAATGTAAACTAGAACTCTGCTTTATTTTTCATGATTCTAGATTTTGATTGCACACTTAGACTTCAGGATAATCTAATCTTCACACAAACATCAAATATAAGTTCTAAGTCAACAGAACATACGTAAAAATCAATGTAATTACTGCTGGGTCTATGTCCTATTCTTACTCATTTTCTTAGTATATATGTATTTCCATATATATTTTTTCAACCAATATATTGGCTACATAAATGAGTGAAAATTATTATCTTACCCTAGGACAAAGTCTCTGGTAGACTATCATTCCTAAAATGATACTCAACTTGTAAGGCATAAAATGCCTCAATTTTTCCCTTTCTTGTGACAGAATTCAGTCAAATTCTCCATCACCTCTCCCTATGACAAACATTTGTCTTCCTCAAAAATCTCCGTCATGAAACAAAATACTGTGACAGCTGCACCCAGAGACAGAACTTGATCTCTGTTTTTTCAAATGATGAGGCATAAAGGTGGCAGAATATTTTGATTTGGCAATATGTGTGTGCTGTGTGCTAAGGGGCATCAGAAAGAAAAAATCTATAGCCATCTCTGGGACAAGACAGTTAAGTATTAGAACATAATTACTTAATAAATCTAACAACAATTCTTCTAATAAATTACTATCTGCCTTGAAAGTGTCCACTTACAGGTTTGTATTTCTTTCAAGCCATCAACATCTAGGACAGCGGTACTGTCTAGGACCCACCATCGTCCTAGTTTCCAGTCTTTAGGAAGCTAACATACAACTCTTTCCCTGGAAAGCAAAAGAAAAGAGAAATAAACCAATGTTAAGTTTCTTGTATGTACTTGGCTGTAGATTAGACGCTTCTATGAACACGACACTAATGACCACCATGAGAGGAGTCACCTTGAATGTTCCGCAGGCTACCTCCACCACCCAGCAGGATGAGGTACTGAATAACAACAACAGCCTAAGGTCGTCTGGGTGCTTACTATTTGCCATGCATTGTTTTAAGCACTTTACATAAACAGATTCATTCAATTCTCATAGCTGTGCTATAGAGTAGGTATTCTATCCATTTTATAGATGAGGAAACAAAGCTAAGAGAGATTAAGCAAGTTGCCCAAAGTCACACAAGTAGCAGGGCTGGGAGGCAAACCCAAGCCATCCCGATTTTTGGGGCCCACGCTTAATCACTAGGTTAGACTTGTCAGGAACATGTTTCTTTCAGGAACTGGTACCTTTTTATCCTGAGGTATCCCTCAGGATAAAAAACATTAATCCAGATTAATGGACATGTGTCCTTCCTAAAGCCATAATGCTTGCTTTCTGTTGCACAGATAGGGCAGGCTTCCCTCCGCTTCCGACATCCCAGGTGAGGCTCTTTCTCCCACATGGTACCTCTTGCTCTTCACAGCTCAGTACTAATCATCAGCCCATAATGCAGTGTAGAATTGCCAACACCATCTCGATGATGTAGTTATTTCCAATTGGCACTTGGGAGCAGTGAGGATAGGAGGCATTACTCATAGCCAAGAGTACAGATGTTTCTAATTGCTTTCCATTACCAAGAATAACAGCTGTTTACATCTATCAGCAAATAATTCACAAGAGCTCCAGACTATTAAGATAACACACCCCACCTGGTCACCATCACAAGTTGTCAAGGCCAAGATAGAGGCTGCCAGAGTCCCCTTCTGCGTCTCTGTTCATCAACTGACAGCATGTGTCACCTTCAGATATCCTTATGCTACCCCACAAGCTCTGGCTTCTTGGTGGCCTGACACATCAAATGGACATATGGATTCTTCATGGCTTTGCAGTAAATGTTTTATGGTTATCTTGCAGCCAAGGGCAGCTGACATGCAGGAGCGAGGGACTTGAAAATAGCCTGATAAAAGAATTCCTGCACTTTTTTTGCACAGAAGAGGAAGAAGAGTTGCACATAGAGGAGTTTCAGAGCAGCAATGTACTTAACATCCTCTACCACACCGACAAATTGCACTGGGTGATCGATTATGCAGTTCAATAGCATCTCCGGGACCTGGTCACATGCTTGAATATAATCCTCAAAATGGACAGACAATATTACAGTTCAGTGAACTTTATGACATAGTTTAATCAGCCACAAAAGAATACATATATTGCAACACATCATAGATATTTGGAGTTAAAAAGACCAATAGTACTTCCTTGCCAGTGCAACACTGATCCCTTACAGCTTATTTTTTTCTAGCCTAATTTAAAGTGACTCAGGCAATTGGTCTCCCCTATTTTTCCCCCTGTGGAGACTATTCCAGAGTCTAATGTAACTTACTGTGTCCCAGCTTCCTCTGAATTTATTTCTGAAGTTGACTTTCCATACATATTCTTTTAACCCATGGATTTCTTTTTTAACCTATAAAAATAGTGTATCATCTACATGACTTAAAACTACATGAGTATCGGGACACCTGGTCCTTTGAACTCAGCCAGTGGGTGGCTCAGTCCTGCCAGCATCTGCCTTTGACTCGGGTCATGTTCCCAGAGTCCCAGGATTGAGTCCCACAGTGGGCTCCGCTCAGCTTCTCCCTCTGTCACTCTCTCTCTCTCTCTCTGTCTCTCTGACAAAAAAAAAAAAATAAATCCTTAAAACAACAACAACAACAACAACAAAAACTACATGAGTATCTATAAACTACATAAACTGAAAAGTTTCCTTATCGTTTATGGTAGCTTATCTCTAAAGCACCCACTACCTATTCATCCCTTCCCCCATCAAAAGGTAGAATCTATGGAGTCCTTTGAATCTGTACTGGCCACGGATTGCTTGGACCAATCCAACATGCCAGAAGTGATACTTTGCCAGTTCTGGGTCTAATTTTCAAGAGGATCAGTGGTCTCTGTTTCCTATATCTTGAAACTCTTGCTCTGAGGGAAGCCAAGTGCCTTCAAGAACGTCTAATACTCTGGAACTTTTCTGTGCTGTAGTGAAGCCAGGTGGGGGGACTGTATGGAGAAACCGTGATGAGAGCCGTACCCCACTGTCACAGCTATCACGGCCCAGGTGCCAGACCCCTGAGAGAACGAGCCACCAGGACCATGACAGGGTCAGCCACCCCAGCCGTCTCTGGCTGTTCATACCATCCCAGCTGAGGCTCTAAATAGAATAGAGACTGTCCTTGAATTATTGACCTATAGAATTGTGAGCATAACAAAATTATTTTCTGAATGTTATGCAGCAGTTGGTAAGTGCTACTTACCTGCCTACTTCCTACGACTCTGTTACTTCTTCAGCATCATTCTGCAACACGGATGTTACAACCTGCAAGAGAAAAATCTCCCTGTGAAATCCTAATTCATACAGTAAATATCATTGTACTTTCTAGTTAAAAGAAACCAAAAGAAAAGACGTTAAATGCTCAAAATCAATTTTACTCCTCTTTTCTTCTATTCCTTGTCCAACTGTATTGTCAATGGAGGGTTTACCCCCTCACTTTGCCCATGAAATACGCGATTAGGTATTGCAGGTTTCTGCTGTTGCACAGGAGAGCAATTCAAATCACTGTACTTTGTTTTTCCTGTCTAAATATATATCCAACAGTCTGGTTTGAATTAGAATAAAATCATCACTTCCTTCCAGGAAATTTGGTTCTTTTAATAAAATTCCAACAACTTTGGGAAATTGTACAAATTCTCTTTTGACAACATCAATTATAAATATGTAGATGCTATTGGGAAAAGTACAAGTTTTGAAGTCTTAAGGAGTCCTTTTACTACTTGCAAAGAAATGACTTTTATAATACAGCCTTACATGTGTATATAGCATATATTATGTATGTGTGTTATATGCACAAATATAAATAAATTTTAGTGAGGCATGGTTACATGTTAAGCATATGGCATTATGTCAGTTACTTTATTTTTATTTAATGGTTAGGAAAAGAGCACTGCATTCGAACACAGATGCTCTGGAGTCTACCTCACCATTCCAGCTCCCTACCACATCTTCTACCTACTTCTCTGAAGACTGGCAACAGCACTGTAACTTGCCTGTTATTTGTAAAATGTATTATTCTAACATAGTTTTACTGTTTTTTTCTTGCCTTACCACTTACATATTAACCAAATGGATTTATACAACCTAATTCCTATTTCACATTTTTAATAATCTAACATTCGAACCTTACTTAAATAAAAATTGCTTTTATTTTAGTTCAGTTTTTTGGCAAAATTAGAAAACAGCTAGCTACTTCCTTCTTATTAATAACTTTACAATGTGAAGTACCAACAGTAACTCACTCTCTAAGCTGAAAGGGAATATTTCCCCTAAACATATTTAGTTATAATAAGCAATGATGTAAGTTTTCTTAAATGATCAAGAAATCACACCATTTAGTGTGCAGAGACCAACAAATTTTTTTTCAAAGATTTTATTTATTTATTTATTTATTTGAGAGAGAGAGAGAAAGATCACCTGTGAGCAGGGGGTAGGGGCAGAGGGAGAGAGAGAAGCAGACATCCCCCTGAGCAGGGAGCCCAATGAGGAACCAGACCTTGAGATCATGACCTGAGCCGAAGGCAAACACAACTGACTGAGCCACCCAGTTGCCCCAAAAGAAACAAGTGTTCTACATTCCTTTTTACACAAAGAAATGCTTGTAGTATCCTTAATTACCCATAAATATGGTTCTATTTAGAGGAATAAAAGATTCTGTATGCAATTACTTGATACTACCTTGGGAGGTCTTCAAAGTAAAGATGCCCAAGATACATAGTCACTTAAGTTTTTCCTTTAAAATTGAAAAACGGTTCTCAATTATCTCCAGTCCGGTAGAACACAGAGCCTTCGTTCACCAGCAGCCCAGTCCTACAGCATAATGAAGAACTGTCCTCAAGGGTCACCTGGGGCAGGGTTACAGATCCAGAAAGTTCAGCCTCCTTTATCATCTATCGCTCACTTTCTCATAACTTCTTCCTCATTCTTCCACACTACAGTGAATTGCAAAAGGTTGAATGGAATCCGTTTTAGCTTCTGACGTGGACTTCGTAAATGTGGACTTTATAAATGCCTGGAATGATACTAAGCTATTGCTTGCTCTATTGATACATGAGGCCAGCCTTGAGTTTGTGTCACAGATTTTTTTCTAACTTTTTTTTTTAAAGATTTTATTTATTTATTTGACAGACAGAGATCACAAGCAGGCAGAGAGGCAGGCAGAGAGAGAGGAAGGGAAGCAGGCCCCTGCTGAGCAGAGAGCCCGATGTGGGACTCGATCCCAGGACCCTGAGATCATGACCTGAGCCAAAGGCAGAGGCTTAACCCACTGAGCCACCCAGGCGCCCCTTTTTCTTACTTTTTATTTTGAAATGATTATAGAGTCTCTGGAAGTTCCAAAAACAGGACAAAGAGTCCTTTGAACCTTTCACTCAGATTCCACCAATGCTCAAGATCTCGAAATTTCCTTTTTCCACTGTCCATATTAAAGCACCAGAAGATAAGTGCATTCTTGATAAACATGACGAAGTTGCTCTCACATTTGTCTTCCAGGGCTGCAGGAAGACAGCTAATTATTAATTAGATTGCAAGTACAGTGATGCTAATATAGTCCTGGTGAACATACTTGTTTCCAGGCTGGCATGATATGGCCTGCAAGTTGGCACGCCGTGTTACGGGAACATATGGCAGCAGAAGCTGCTGGTTCCTCCTCGGAAACAGCAACGGGAACGTCAGCTCCCACAGTATTGAAGACACACATCCCCAAACTCCTCAGTGCTGTTGAGGGCTTAGTGCACATGCCATTTCCCAGTCATCAGGATGGGGAAGTCGAGTCTTCCTGTGGTGTCAGGCCAGCAACCGCAGGCGGAGAAGGTCTGTTTCCCCCGAGAAGAAAAGGACAAAGAACCAGAAGTTCTCCCTGAAGCTGCTGTGTCAGATCAGTCTCGGGCTTTCTGTTTGCAATTCTGAGATTTCATTATAAAGAAACATCTCCCTGGGAAGACCTCAGCCATTCATATCGTGTAGCCCTTTGCCTCCAAGCATGTGTCCTTACAGACAGAAGGATCTGGAAGGATCTACCTTTTTGTTTTATGATTAAGTAAACAGAAACATTCTAGGACGTTCAGAGTCTGGATGAATGTTTGAAGTTGTCAGAGTTTCTAGAATCCCACTGCTAAGGTGGTTCCTCCTTTATTATAAGTCTCTCCCCAAGTGTAATAATCTTCATTCTGAAAATTCATGTAACTTTTACCTAAATCTCCCCCACTGAAATTCATTTTCTTCATTCTATTCTCCATGGAAATAAACCCAGTTAGTATGTAATATGATTGCATATTCTTGAAGACTATTACAAAGTTTCTCTCAGCTTTTCCTTAGTTAAAATATACAAATGAAGTTGCTTCAGGAAGAAGCTTGTGATTTAGGTCTGTGCTGTTGATTATTTATATCTACTCAAAGCATTCCTATTTGCTTTGGATATAAGCTTAATAATATGTGACTAAATTATTCCTGTTCTAGAAATTCTGCCATATAAAGGTAATTTAATAAAACGTGCTTTTTCCTTTAATGTACTTTTTATTTGAACAAACAGTTTAAAATTCATCATTTGGTAAAATACTATATTCCTAAAACTTTACTGATTTGATATAATATTCTTCACTGAAAGAGTGAAGCCCTAATTACACTCTTAAAAAATGTACACTTTCCTTCCTCTTGGTCCCTGCTTTCTGTTCCCAAATGAAATGGTGACTCAATAATATTAACAGAAATAGGAAAAGAGGATCTCTGTGGTGTGATTATATCCTGAAAATAAAAACTCTTTGCATTAGTTATTAGAAGAATTCCCCAGGTGCCTTCAAATAAAAGACCTTTGTAATGTTCATTCCCCACATGAGAGGATTCTTGAGTTTGGGAGCATAAAACTTTCAGCTCCTGTAGGAACCTGGCTTCCAGAGGAGCGAGCTCGTCAAACTGCGAGAGAGCACAGGAGGTCAGGTGCCTGACCTAGCGACGCCGTGGTGCTGAGGGCCGAAAACCTGAGCAATCACAGTGACTGAAAAGCTTGGTTTCTTTTGTCTCTCTTCAGGCAATCCTGTGGATATTTGTTTTCTTTCTTTTATTGCTGTGGCTGTTGTCATTATTGGATGTTTCTCTGTGCTCTGGTGCTCCTCCAGGGGGGCCGAATCCCCATCAGGAAGCTTGCCAGGCAGAGCAGGATGCCATCAGAAGGAGAGTGCGTGTGCCCGGAGTGGGCTGCGTCCATCACGGGGGGTTTGCTCTGCAAGTGCTGATCATAACGGACTCCTTCACTAAATGACTTCGGGGGAGCAGGGCTTTGGCAGAGGCCCTGCAAGCTCCACAGTCTGTTATAAAACTGAATGGCCGTGTCATGGGCGCTCCAGGAGATGTGGGGATGTGCGGGCAGGTGGCAGAGAGAGTCGTGTCAAAAAGGCATGGACAGCAACACTGCAGATGGAGAGCACAGGGATGTGGCTTGTGACTGACTTCGCCTAACAGGCAAGAGGACCATGCATGGAGCCAACCAATTTAAAAGAATAAAGATAAGTTTTACAAAGATTCTGATCATTCGAGAGGAGAGACAAGCAACAAGCACCTACCACATTTTAACAGGTGGAAGAACAGTGCTCTGAAGAAAAAGGACGTGGGGTTAAACGAGGGATACAGGCAGGGGAGTGTTAGTTTGTAAAACTTAGTCAGGAAATGCCTGTTTGATAAACACCTCTCTGAGCTCAATCTGATGAGACGTGGGAGTAACTGCGCCCTGCATAGAACTGGAGGAAGCATCTCAGGCAGAAGGAACGGTAAATGCAAAGGCTGTCAAGTCAGAGAGCTCCGTGTGTTTGAAGCACAAGACTCCCCTGTGGATAAAGGGAGGAAGCTAGAAGGAGGGGATAGGAGAGCCTTCCTGGGAACAGTGGTCCAGCATAATAATTTGAACAAGAAGGGTACCAGCAAGCGTCTTGAACAGAGAACTGACTTGACCTGACCTTGATTTAAAAAAAAAAAAAAAATCTGTTGCTGTGCGGTGAACACACCAGGGGAGCAAGAATCGGAGCAGGAATGCCAGTCCGGGCTTTTCGAAGAAATCCAGAAGAGAAATGATGACAGCTTGGTCTGAGGTCAGCAGCAGTGGGGTAAAGCAGTCAGACTTGAACTAGAATTTGAAAGTAAAGCAACAGGATTTTCTAATAAATTGGATACAGGGTTTAAGAAAAGGAGAAGAATGAAGGTGATCCCAGAGATTTTAACCCAAGTAAGTGGAAGGATTGGACACATTTATGGAGATGTGGAAGACGGGGCAGGAAAGAGTTTGGGGAGAAAATTAAGAAGTCTATTTTAGATATTTTAAGTTTGGAACGCCAATGAGATCTTCAAACAGAGAAGCCGAGTAGGCAATTAGATATATGCATATGACATTCAGAATTCAGAGAGGCTCTAGCAGTGGAACGTAGCAATGAGAAGGAAGTCGTGGCTGGAGCCTCCTCAGGCTGGAGATGGTCATCAAAGTCCTGGAGCTTGGTGAGATCACCTGGGAAGCCGATGGAGATCAGAGAAAAATTCAGGGGCTGAGTCCTCAAACAACGAGGCATTTAAAGAAAACTGAAGATGGTCTATTAAAGGACACTGAAAAGAAGTGGTCAGTGAGGTACAAAAAATAAGAAGAATTCTGCTCCACTAAACAGAGAAAATATTGCAAAGAGCAGGGGTGAATACTCCAAATGCTGATGACAGATTAAGAAACAGAAGGCATAAGAACGAAACTTGGTTTTGGCCATGTGAAGATCACTGGTGAGTGCGACAAAATCAGGCATTTTGAAGTGGTGTGGATAACGCTTATTGGAATGGTGCAAAGACATAAAGGAAAATGTCTAGTAGAGATCGTGAGACCAGGTGACTCCCATATGTGAGAATTCCTTTCTCCTCACAGTTAACAAGTCGGTCCTTCCGTAATTTTCAGTGGTTGGTTCTAGCTCTTCCTTGTATCCACTAATATAATTGGAAATGGTACTTTTGGTCACATGATTATCCAATTCAGGCACTTAAATATTATTAGAATTGCTTAAAGCCTGGAAATGAATCCATGATATCTCTCTGCCCACCAACTTTCAGTCCATACCATTCGATCCCAATAGTTTAGGTTTGCCCTGGGTATCCACTTGTCTCCAATGCTTTTGGAAAAAAAAAAAAAGAGAGAGAGAGAGAAGGAGGAGGGTCACCTGGAAATACTAGAAAATAGATAGATAAATAGGTTTCTAAATTTTGGTCTTTTTCGGTGCTTTTGATATGCTAATATCCTGCCAACTCTCCAAAAGGGGCCTATAACAAGCTGTGCTTTTTAATATTTTTAGCTTGGTTTATTTATTAGCATTTAGCATGATTTATCTTTCCAAAGAGCATTTGTAGAGACAATATTTAAAGGGGAAAATCTTTCATAATGCTGGTCTAGATGTTCTTAGACACTTGGATGCCTATTTCTGTTCAAGACCTAAGGACTCTGGACCTTAAATGACTTAAAATTATAAAAACACAATTTTATCACCTGGGTTCTATCTCATGACTCTGTATTTTTCTCCAAAGCTATATTCTCCAAAGTTGAACTTCTAAATGATGATCTATTCCCAGCTGACCCATATACAAACTTTTACCTCTAGTCCAGTACATAGGCACACTGTGCCCCTATCCTATCCCTACCTCTTCTCCTACATCACTGATATGAATTAATGGGAAAGTCATGATCTGAGCTTTTCCATTTCACTAATTCTTCAACTTTATTATGTATATGGAATTTACTTGGAAAATACAGTGAATATGGTATAATGCAACTTGTAAAGATACGCACTGCTTCCTAATGAAATGATAGGACATGGAAGGTATTTCAAAACTCATTTGGTCTCATTCTTAGCCAAAACAACACGTGAAACATCCAAGGCAGATGGCTGCCTGGCCCAAGTGTATCCAACAAGTCTGAATGCAGAAGCCAAAGTTTACCAGTGCTATCAATAAAGGGATGCATTAAAAATGTTATATCTAGGCTGTTTATTAAAGCCTTAGTTAGAGAACCCTCAAAAGTCTCCATGATGACATTCTATCACTTTCAAAAGTTATTGCTTTATGTCATACATCAATGTGCTTAGCAATGCACTTCTTAACCTCTCCTTTTCATCTTCACTTCAGTGCCTGCTGGTATAGTTCCAATAAGGGGCATATAGCCCTAAGGCTCAAAAGAATCCACCATTGGTCTTTAGAAGACCACAGAAGTAATATTTAGAAAAGATGTAACAAAAATAATTTAAATGAGTGACTTGTTAGCTTTAAGGATCTCTCTAAAACATTGCTTCTTTTGCTTTTCCTACCCAGTATTCCTAGCCAAGTAAGAAAGTGTTTTAGAAATTCAAAAATACAAACCGTAAGTTTCAATTAATATAAATGGCTTCCCCAAGGTCAAAGAGATGGTAGGTACATCAAGAGAATTTCAATTCCAGTTTTCTAGATGGAGCTGAGTCTCCGTTTCCTTGTTGTTAGGGTCCTTCCAGGTCTTTTGTGTTCAAATGTTCTCTTCCTTAGGATGAACCATGGTTCTTCAAAAATAGAAATTAGCTTTCTATAACCCTTAATATGCTTTCTCTGTCCAGACGGTGGATGGTAGGTGTTCACAAGCCAAAATTCAATATATACTATAATGTTCAAATTCATCATACTGTACCTTACAGAGGGTAAAGGAATGGCCTCGTCGGGTGTCAATCAAGGGTTCATTTTTGGACCTGGATATGCAGGAAGCTAATTCAAACAGTGCCATATTCCAGAAAGATGGCAGCTGTGATGGCAGCACAGGGTTTGCATCTTCCAAAATCTCCACATCAAAACAGATGGTAAAACAAAAACCAAAGGACATTTATAACAAAACTAAATGACAAAGTATCCCAATTAACCTCAAAGTAAAAACAGACAAGGACAAACCACCAACAGCTGCAAGATTTGTGTGTTACTGGCATCTGTACAGAAGGAAGCAGAAGGAAATAATAGGATGTCTGATGCACCTCAGGTTAAGATAACCCCCAAACACCAAACAGTTATTCACTGGACAGTGCAATGAATGCAAACTGACAGAGCATCCAAAACTGTAAAGGATTTTGCCCCATCCAACAGACGGTGAAATTAATAAAACGACAGTAAGGCATAAAGTATCTGTTGCTCTCTGGGCCCTATGAACTCTTGAGTGACCCATTCGGGTTTTTTCCGAGAGAAGTCCCCATACTGAGAAGAAATTTCTGGGAGTGGAATAAAAAATGAGAGCAGGGATATCTGATGTAAATGTATGGCTGTAAAGCAAAAAGGGAAACTAAGCCAGGATAACATCTCTGTAGGCATTGAAAGCATTCCATAAAAACATGATCAAATACCAAAAAAAAACAAAAAGAAAAGAAAAAAAGGAGCAGCATGCATTCCAAAATTAGCTAAAAATCATTAATAAAATGATGTAAGATATTAAATAACAGCACAAAATAGAAAATAGAAAAGCTCAGAAATGATATGACAGACTTCAAAGAATTCTAAAAATTTTTAGAAATGAAGATCAAAAATAGGAGTAACACAAAAGTATATAAACACAACAAAAAATGGCTTAAGAGAAATATAAACTTAAAAGAGGAAAAAGTCAGAATCAAAAAGAAATGAAAAAAGAGATCAAAACGTCTTGAAAGTGGCACATATTGAAGATCTACAAAGAAGATCTATGCATATTAATCTATATAGATTAATGCAAATTTATAGGTAATAAGAGACTTAAAGAAGAAAACCAAAACAAATACTAAACTAAGCAGAAACTAAAAGCAAAATTCAAAAAACTTCTCTAAAATAACTTTTAAAATTTGAAACATCCTTTGCACATTTGGAAAGAAAGAGAAAGTGACACATAGAGAACAAAATTTAACTATTTTCTTAAAAAGTAAGAAAACTGTATTTTCTTGTAGCAACATTGCACACCAAAAATAAAAGGGAGCAGTAACAAAGATTCTCAAGGAAATTAAATGTGAGTGGAGAATTTCACTTCCAGAAAAGCTTACTTTCAAAGAGAAGAAGTATAGAATATTTGTCAGAAACATTCAAGTACTCATAAAATCTTGTTCCCAGGACTCTACCTGAGGAATCTTCTAGAAAACAAGCTTCATTTAGACAACCAAAATAACTAGAGAAGCATCAGGACAAACACTTTTGAGCATTAAGTATACAGTTACTAGCAGCATGAACATTAAATAAGTAAAAGAAAGAGTGTATGTGGTAATGAATATATGTTCTGTCAGTATAGAAATAGTAAAACATGGGACAAAATGGGAGGGAATATGCAAACGAAATTTTAACTCCTTTGCATAATTACAGTGGGATAACAGTAATAGTACTGTTTTCTGAAACTGTCATGTATATAGAGTTGAATAAAGCAAATCAGTAATTTTTGGATATTCTATCTCTATCTTCCCCTCTGAACGTGAAAATTATGATTGGAAAGAACTATTTCCTTACAAAATTACTCCAGCTAATTTACAAACATAAAAGAGTTAAAAATGTGCAATCTAATATAAGAGTTCACAGTCACATGTCTGTAGAGCATAGGAAATTTGGCTAGTCCAAATTAAAATGTGATATAAATGTGAAATACACAACAGATTTCAAAGATTTAGTACAAAAAAGGGAATGTAAAACATCTCAATGATTTTTATATTGAATACATATTGAAATGATAATTTTATATATATATATATATGAAATGATAATTATATATATATATATATATATAACTATCAAAATTAATTTTATAAGTTCCTTTTAACTTTTTTGACATGGCCACAAGAATATTTATAATTAAATATGTCATTCACTTCCATGGACCACACCATTTCTGTTGGATGGCACCAAATTAGAATATCACCATTTTGGCATCCTCAGACTTAATGGATCTAGTCACAAAACTCAATAGCCTCGTACAACACTGTGGAGTATGAGGAACATTTCTACCTCTCAGCCCACTTTCCAGACAAGAGAAATTACTGGAGTTCTCGAAATACACAAGCAGCACAAGAAAGTAAAATAAAAACAAAAGAGAAAGTGAATTACTAGTAATACATTAAATATAAATGAATGAGGGACACCTGGGGGGCTCAGTGAGTTAAGCATCTGCTTTCGACTCAGGTCATGATCCCAAGGTCCTGGAATTGAGTCTGCTTCTCCCTCTGCCTGCTCTGCCTGCTGCTTCCCCTGCTTGTGCCATTCTCTCTCTCTCTTTTTTTTTTCCCAAAGGTTTTATTTATTTATTTGACAGACAGAGATCACAAGTAGGCAGAGAGGCAGGCAGAGAGAGAGGAGGAAGCAGGCTCCGTGCCAAGCAGAGAGCCCAATGTGGGGCTCGATTCCAAAACCCTGAGATCACGACCTGAGCCGAAGACAGAGGCTTTAACCCTCTGAGCCACCCAGGTGCCCCCCATTCTCTCTTTCTGACAAACAAACAAAATCTTAAAAAAAAAATTAAATATAAATGAACTAAACACTTCAAATAAGAGAATAACATATCCTTTTAAAAAAATACTCAATTGAATGAAGTTTACAAGAGAGTCTTTTTTTTTTTATATTGGCCTTTATTTTTTATTTTTTATAAACATATAATGTATTTTTATCCCCAGGGGTACAGGTCTGTGGATCGCCAGGTTTACACACTTCACAGCACTCACCCTACTACATACCCTCCCCAATGTCCATAACCCCACCACCCTCTCCCAACCCCCCGCCCCCCCCAGCAACCCTCAGTTTGTTTTGTGAGATTAAGAGTCACTTACTGTTTGTCTCTCTCCCAATCCCATCTTGTTTCATTCATTCTTCTCCTACCCACTTAACACCCTATGTTGCATCACCACTTCCTCATATCAGGGAGATGAATGGATCAAGAAGATGTGGTATATATACACAATGGAGTACTATGCAGCCATCAAAAGAAATGAAATCTTGCCATTTGCGACGACATGGATGGAACTAGAGGGTATCATGCTTAGCGAAATAAGTCAATCAGAAAGAGACAGTCTTTTTTTAAAGCTTTTTTTCAGATTGAGAAATACAGCTGAGTCTTGGACAACAGGAGTTCCAACTGTGTGAGCCCACTTACATGTGGATTTTAAAATAAATACAGTATAGAACTATAATTGTATTGTATCATTATTTTAGTATCATTTTCTTTTCTCTACTTACTTTGTTGCAAGAATACAGTATAGAGTACATATAACAAACAGGGTATGTGTTCTTTGACTGTTTATGTTATCAGTAAGTCTTCCAGTCCAGAGTAGGTATTAGTAGTGAAGTTTTAGCACAGCCAAAGTTTTATGTGTGTTATCAGTGCCCCTAACCCCTGGGTTTTTCAACGGTCAAGGGTAATTGACATTCATCAGTGTATAAATTTAAGGTGTATAGCACGATGGCTTGATTTACATGTATTATGAAATGGTTACCAGAGTAGGTTTATCATCTCCACATAGATACAATAAAGAGAAAAGAAAAAAATCTCCTGTGCTCAAAGGTCTTCAAATCCATTCTCTTAAGTTTTCTACATATCATACAGCAGTGTTATAGTCCTCACACTGTACACTACATCTCTAGTACACTTAATTTATCTCATAACTGGAAGTTTGTACCTTTTAAACAGCTTCATCCAATCACCCCTTCCTCCACTTCCTGCTTCTGATAACTATTAATCTCATCTCTTTTTCTGTGAGTTTTTGTGTACATGTGTGTTTTTAAATAGATGCCACTTTCAAGAGAGATGATCCAGTATTTGTCTTTCTCTGACTTATTTCACTTGAAAGAGTGCCTTTCAAGTTCCATGCATTTCGTCACAAAGGGTAGGATCTCCTTGTGGTTTTTTGGCTGAAGAATATCCCACTGCCCATATCCATATAGATCTATGTAAGTACAGATGCCCTCCTCATTCACTCATCCACTGATGGACACTTAGGTTGTTCCCACGAGACAGTCTTCTAAGGACATAGTTAGGATGAAAAAAGATACACCTTACAAACCTTCACAGAAAGGAAATTGGCATGACTATATTAATACAGTAGAGTGTAAATCAAGACATACTACTAAAATATCAAAAGATGTATATCTTTCAGAGCAGCTCTATTCATAACAGCCAAAAAAAGAAAACACAAACATCCATCAACAACAGAATACATTGTTTTAACATGTGCTGTTCTCACGCACTTTTCTGATCACTACCATCCCCAACTGTGATCACGGTTAGGACTTCTAATTTTATCGATTAGTTCTGTTTTTGAAATTAATATAAAGAGAGCCATATAGCATGTACTACCTTGTATCTGTCTTCCATTCTGCTTCTTGTTTGGGACATTCTTCCACGTTACTGTGTACAGTGGCAGTTTATTGTGATTTCTGTAAAGCATTTCATTATGTGAATACATCACACATTTATCCATTTGACAGTCAATAAGCATTTGAAGAGTTTGCAGTTTTAGAATATTATAAATAATACATCTATGGAACATAATTGTATGTCTTTAGGTGCCCATATAGATGCATTTCTGTTGAGTACACCCTTAAGAGTGGCCTTTTTGTGTCATGGGATATGAATGTGTCATCACCTTTAGTCAATAATTGCCAAACAGCTTCCAAAAATACAATTTATCCTCCCACCAGCAGTGTGTGAGGCTCTGGTCACTCCGTATCTTCACCAACACCTTTGGTTTTAGCCAAAATGGCGTTGTATTGTATTGTGGATTTAACTTGCATTTCTTGATGAGAAAGTCAAGCACCTTTTCATGTTTACTGGTCTGTGAGTATCCTCAGTGACGTGCCTCGCAAAGTCTTTTCTCATTTTTCTACTGGGTTATCTGCCTTTTTTCCATGAATTTTAAGGAATCTTTTTTCATTGTTGGATATAGGTTTTGAGATTATTTTATCCCATTCTGTGCCTTGCATTTTCTTTTTCTTAACGGTATCATTTGATGAACAGTAGTACTTTACTTTAATATTGTCTTTTGTTCATTTTTTTTTAAAAGCTTTTCTTAATGCAGGATCTTTCTGGTCTTTCTTTTCTTTGGCTTGCCCACCTCACAAAATTTTTCAAATTAAATGTCATAAGGGATATGGAAGTGCTTTCTAAATAGTTATGCTGTTATCATTGGTTGCTATAATTAACAACAAATATGCTTAATGAACTTTAGAGTCACATAGACCATAATTAACATCTCACCTCTGCTACTTATTATCTGAGTGAATTTAGGCAAGTGATTACTTTTCTAGTTCTCAGTCTCCTAATCAATGAAATGATAATAGTATCTAACTAATAGGGTTATTATGAAGATTAAATTAGGCAGTGAATGTAAAGTACTTTACAGAGCAGCTGGCCAAGGCAGATTAAAGGTCAATTATTATTTTCTTACAACTTCGATAGAACTGTAGGTGAACAAGAGAAGATGAAGCCCCAAATTCTTAATTCTTAGTAACAGTAAATTTCTTTTCTTTTAAAGATTTTATTTATTGGGGCGCCTGGGTGGCTCAGTGGGTTAAAGCCTCTGCCTTTGGCTCAGGTCATGATCCCAGGGTCCTGGATCGAGCCCCACATTGGGCTCTCTGCTCAGCGGGAAGCCTGCTTCCCCCCAATCTCTACCTGCCTCTGCCTACTTGTGATCTCTGTCTCTGTCAAATAAATAAATAAAATCTTTAAAAAAATTATTTATTTATCAGACACAGAGAGAGAGAGATCACAAATAGGCAGAGAGGCAGGCAGAGAGAGAGGGGGGGAAGCAGGCTCCTGGCTGGAGCAGAGAGCCCGATGTGGGGCTCGCGATCCCAGGACCCAAGCACCCCTTGGGTGCTTCGCTTTCACCCAAGTGCCCCATAGTAAGTTTCTTTAAGAAGACAAAAGTGGTGAATTATTATTGTACCAAGAATACATACATTCATTTTTATAATTGGTACTGATCACTTTTTTCTTCGTATTCTCCATGGTTTTCCACTTGAATAAAATCAAAATTATTAATCAAAGCTTAAAATTAAAAATCATGGAAATTTTTATTTTCAGATGTTATGAAATGGAATTTTTACACAAAACAATCTTAAATTCCGTTTCAGCTTCAGAACACACGATAGTTCACCCAGAGGGCGGATCTCCCCTACAAAGCTGACTTGTCTCAGCAAGTCCTTCTCTCTTCCCCGCTGGCCGCCGCACAGAGCCGGCTCTGAAGTGGGACTAGGTGGGCCTGATGTCCACTCTTGCAGCCCTGCCTCAGTTTCCTTGTCCGCCACACCCCACGGCAACACCTGCGGCTCGGCCGCACTTGGGCTGGGAGGCAGCGCACCCCAAGGACGCAGGTGGAGCCCCGGCGGCCTCCCCCGCACACCCCTCTGGGCTCGGCTCAGCGCTGACCGCGGTGTCCTCGGCGGTGCGCGGGCCGCACACCCAGCGCGTCTCGGAAGCGTCTCCCTGCCTGCCCTCCCCCGCGTGCCCGTCTCACATAAGTCAATAAGCCTTAGAACAAAACAGAAGAGACCTCGTGTGGCTCCCGCAGCAGCAGGTGCCCAGCGAGCGGTAACAGCGGGTCCGGCGGGGGCGGGCGCCGACCTGGCTCTCCCGGACGGCAGAGCATCCCCAGGGCAGCGTTCGGGTCGCGGTTGCTTCCCCGCCAGGGGTTCCTGATTCTGAGAAACGTTTTACATTAAATCAATTGTCAAACGCAATGGTTAGAGTTTCGAAGTTAGAGGCTTGGGTTGGGGGTCCGCTCTGCCCTCTGTTAGCATGTACCTTCCTGGACTTCACGCCTCAGGTTCCGACATGTAAAATGCTGATGATAATATCGCTTACGGAATCAGCTCAGCTGACATTTGTAGACAATGATTATAGTGTGGGCCATATAATAAGCTCCATAGAAATGTTTGACTAAAAATAAATTGTATGCATATCACTTGAAAATACCTTTTCTTTATCAATTTGTTTCTTCTACAGAAAAGATCCAAGCCTTTTAAATATTTCTTTAAATTACCATTAACTCTAAAATAGTGTTTTGTATCTCACTCATAAATTAATTCACTTTGCAAACATTTATTTACTACTTGATGTCTTCTAGGCCCTCTGGTATCTCCCAACGGAACTGTGACATGGAGACAAATATGTATAATATGATCATTGCTGTGTGCCACAGACTACATTAAGCCACGACATCAAGTTCTTTAGACCTTTCCGATTTAATTTTCACTCCTAGGTGGTGCTAGGGCTAACTTAACTTACAAGAAGAGTTTAACAACTACAAAAGAAAACCAATATATCTGTATTGGCCCGGAGAACATAAAAGTAACTGAAGAAATAGTTGAAAATGTTTGTTGCTCTTTGTAGGCGATAACAAGCTGTGACGGACAGAAGACAGATGGACAGAAACACTTCCCCATTGAAAGATGTCCGTACAACCTACAATAATTAATCTTGCCAGAGTCGGTCGGCTCTCATGGTGCCGCCTGGCATGGGCCGTTCATTGGAAGCCACCAATCCGTCACGCGGGACCAGACATGCTACTTGGCAGGTCTGCCACTCCTGCCACATGCGTCGATGCCTGGGAATTGTGTAGGGCAGAGCAAACCCTGAGAAGTTATTTATGTTTGTCTTAAAACAGCAAATCTGAAGCTATTCATATACAATGCTCTTGATTCTAATGAAGATGTCAACAAACTACCTCCTCTCTCAACATAAAGCTCATCTGTTCTGGCAAATAAAAGTCTGACAATGTGTCCTCCTCTCAAACTCAAAAGTCTAGGCATGACAGATCATTCTTGTCAGCATATGCACATTTTCTAATATCTCTCTCTTTTTTTAAAGATTTTATTTATTTGACACAGACAGAGATCACAAGTAGGCAGAGAGGCAGGCAGAGAGAGAGGAGGAAGCAGGCTCCCGCTGAGCAGAGAGGCCCGATGCAGGGCTCGATCCCAGGACCCTGAGATCATGACCTGAGCCAAAGGCAAAGGCTTAACCCACTGAGCCACCCAGGTTCCCCTCTAATATCTCTTATTAAAAAAAATAAAATCCATATTAGACCTGACATCCCCTCTAGCTACCATCCCATTTCTCTGACACCCATTTTTAAAAATGTTTCATTCCCCATTTCTTCTTCCATATTCTCTAGGCAGACTGTCATGACTCCAGTGAAATTACTTATGTCAGTGTCCCCAACAACTTACTTCTTGCCATGCTCAATAACTAAACTTTGGTTCCCCTTCCTTTCTCAAATGTTTTCTTCATTGCACTTCTAAAAAACCATTGGTTTTTCTCCAACCCCATTAAACACTCCTTTCAAATCTCCTTTGCCAGTTTTCTTCTTTCTAACTTTCTAGACTTTGATATACTCTAGAACTCTGTCCTCAGTCTCTTTTTCTCTCTGTACCTCCTCCCTTGGTGATCTTATCCCGTCCAATGGCTTCAAATACCATTAACATGCGACAGATTCCACAATTCAATAACTCCATCCTGTACCTCTCCCAAATTCTGTATTTTTATATTCGCTGACTGTTTGATGATTCCACTTGAGTGCCTAAGAAGTATCCAAGCTTAAAAAACTATTGGTTGCCCACCAAAACATGACTACCTCTCAGCCTTCCCCATCTAAGTAAACATGATGCCCGCTGCCACGGACATCCAAACCTTCCGTCAGTTTGACCCCTCTTCTATCCTCACTGCAGTCCCTATACAATCAACCAAAAGTGCTGTCAACTTTAACTTCAAAAAGCACATCCCAAGCCTGACGACTTCTTACCGCATCCATTGTGACAGCCTCCATCCGAGGATCCTGGTTCACTCTGACATCTTCCGGAGCCTCCTGACGGGTGTCCTGGCATTCT
This sequence comes from Mustela nigripes, assembly GCF_022355385.1. Taxonomy (NCBI): domain Eukaryota; kingdom Metazoa; phylum Chordata; class Mammalia; order Carnivora; family Mustelidae; genus Mustela; species Mustela nigripes. The sequence goes on along the minus strand of NC_081557.1, from coordinate 266,754,948 downwards.
CTCTCTCCTGCTCTTCTTCAATTTATTCTTCATTCATGTCTACTTTTAGAAAGTATATGTCATGTCTTTTCCTTGCTTTAATGGTTCCCCACTGTGCTAGAATCATTTCTAAATCCTTCACCATGGCCTTCAAGGCCTTGTGTGACCTGATCTGTCTGTCACTCTAACATCATCTCTCTCCATTTTCCCACTCCTTTTCAGCCTCACTGGCCGCCTTCCTGATTCTCAAACGTTTTTCTGCCCTAGAACATTATGGGCGTTTTTGCCTTTTCCTTAGACACATTGTTCTTTCAGCAGTAATGTGAATCTTACCTCATTTTATTTAATTATCTGATCAAATTTCACTTTTTAGAAGATCTGAACCATTTTCCATTCTTCTATCATTCTCTGTGCCGTTATCATGCTCTGTTTTTCTTTATAGCTTTTACCCACAATTACATTACATTTCTATATGTATTTAATTGTTTATTATCTATCTCCCTAATAAAATGTATGTTCCATGAAGATAAGGATTTAATCTCCTTAACTCACTTTTATTTTCCCCAGTTCTAAAACAGTGCCCAGTGCATTTTAGGTGCTCAATAAAAAATACTGAATGAGGGCACCTGGGTGGCTCAGTGGGTTAAGCCTCTGCCTTCGGCTCAGGTCATGATCTCAGGGTCCTGGGATCGAGCCCCGCGTCGGGCTCTCTGCTCAGCAGGGAGCCTGCTTCCTCCTCTCTCTCTGCCTGCCTCTCTGCCTGCTTGTGATCTCTGTCAAATAAATAAATAAAATCTTTAAAAAAAATACTGAATGAGTAGATTTTTGAAATTAAAGCATTGGGATAAATAATCTGGTAATAAATTGTCTTCTTTCAGATCTTTTGGTTCCAAGTCATTTAGCCTTGCCTCTTACCAGAACTACTGGGCTTTAATTCCTTATAAAGTGATGTTTGGGAGAATATTGGTAAATGAGGAAGCAACTGGGGGTGAATGGACTGTGAGGAGGCCAGTCCAGGGAAAACTGGGATGCGAGATGTGGGGAGGGGGGATCAGGGGCTTCCAAGTGAACAATCAAATGTTTATGACACAGAACTAGTAACGATCTCCCTTATATATAGCTTTCTAAACCAGAGAAACACACTACTCTCCCCGGGACCAATGACGATGAACTATCCAAGTATCTGTGGATAGTCGCAGTGATCAAACCAACTCCTCCAGCCTGAGCTTCCTCAGCACCCACTGCTTCTGTTGCTCTCCTAAGCACAGCCACCTCTGAACTTCTCGCTTTATAACCAGAGCCCCAGAGCTTCCTTCTGCAGCATCATAATTGCTGTTTGAATGCCGCCCCCCCCCAGCTCCCCATCCCCTGACTTGACCTACGATTCTACACCTCTGGAGCCCATGACGTTGTGGGAGTCTTCTCTGCTTCAAGAAACCAAAACTGGGCCCTAGTCACTAAAGTAGCCCTCACCAGCCATGACTGTTTTGAGAGAGAGAACTTCTGACAGATTGGGGAGGTGGGAAACAAATTTCTAGGTCAAAGAAATTCGAATTCTAAGTGAAACTCTATAATGAGTTTACAAACCAATGATTAGTAGATTTAGTCACATTCTAAGTCTTTTTGCATTCTTTACACAGTATACTAATTAATTAAATGAAATAATGCATGTGAAGTGTTTAGTTCACTATTTAGCACATGCTGTGATGATTAGTACACTTTAGTAAACTGCCTTGGGAACAGAAGTAAGCAGGTTCAATTGATGAATTTAATCACATTTTTTGAAGTGTGTTAAATAAGTCTGTTTTAAAGATCTAATCACTACTTACTTTTCATAAATGCATTATTCTCTCTTTTTTTTTCCTGAAGATATCACTAGATTTTTCTTTTTTTGTGTGAAGATCTAGTTGATTTTAGTAAATGATTCATGAACCGGGCAGTATCCAGTCGAGCCGGCAGAGGGAAGATCTAAAGAGTCGTGCAAAATGCAAGGTTTTTTTCATTTGTTCATTATTTACTGTTTATTAAATATTTTATCTTTTGTTGTTCTTTCATGATTTTATTTAAATTCTAGTTAGTTAACATATTAGGGCAACATTGGAGTGGGATTCAGAGATTCATCTGCTGCGTACAACACCCAGAGCTCGTTCCGGCGCGCCCCTCCCTGCCTTTCGTACATCCCTGCCCGCCTCCACCCCATCAACAGTTTGTTTTCTGCAGCTAAGAATCTCTTATGGTTTGCTTCCCCCTCCTTCCTCCCCTTCCCTGATGTTCATCTGTTTTGTATACTGAATCGATAGAGTCCCGGGAGCTGCCACTGTCACTGGTCACTCAACACCGTTCTCTTTGTCTTTCCCGCCGTGAGGAGGTCTGGGCTTAGGCACACCTGTGAGCTCCTGTCAGGGGGAAAACACAGCAAATTTACCTCCCCTGGTGTCCAAGTCAACCGGACCACACTACGAGATGCATGGCCTGGATTTCCCCCAGCAGATGCCCCAAGGGTCAGGTAACAACCTAGAAGTATAATGACATCAGTGTCCGTGGCAAGAATTTTGACCACGAGGGATACAGGAACAAGCAGGAATGACAAATAAACCTATTCCCTTCCTTCTCCTAATGATTATTCTACGGCACAGGAATTCCAACACCATCTCAGGAGACGTTCCCTGCTGCTGGCCATGTTTTTTGTGAATCTGTAATGGAATAGTAAACACATGATTTTTTATTGGCTTTCCTTTCTCCCCATCTTGTTTCCCTTTTCCTCCACTCTCATGACCTGGGGTTGTACCCCCCAGTAAGGCATTAGCACATCAGCTTTGTCTCAAGCTCTGTTTTCTAGGTAAAGTGGGCTAATATGCATCATAATACTGTAAGGGATTTTTTTTTTTCTTTTCAGCATAATAGAATTCATCATTTATGCAGCACCCCCAGTGCTCCATGCCATAGGTGCCCTCCTAATACCCACCACCTGGCTCCCCAACCTCACACCCCCCATCCCCTCCCGCTCCTTCACAGCCCTCAGGTTGTTTTTCAGAGTCCATAGTCTCTCATGGTAAGGGGTTTTTTAAAGGGAAATCATGAAGAGTCTTTTGTAATGTTCTTAATGTGTCTTTCCCCTTTTTCTCCATTTGGTGCATTGAAGTTCCATAAATTAACTTTATTCAACGCGTGGACATCCAAGTCACTTTGGAATCTCATTTCATAACTTATTTCAAGTTTTAAGTTATAATAATTTTTAAATTATAGCCTACCTTTCCATCAGAGGTTTAGTGGGCTGGAAGAAGAAGGAATTCAGAAAATCTCAGTTAAATAACACGGATTATCATATTTTTCTTACTCAGAAAACTGAATTTAACAGCCAAAATAATGGCTTTTATGGTTTGAACAAACAACAGCTCTTCATCCGTATTCCTGGGGGCTTTACCCACTGGTACTTACTGGACGGCTAAAGACAATGCTGAAATTGTGCTTCTTTTGGCCAACAAATGGAAAGCCCAGATGCCAAGGTGAACAAAGATTTGTGCTCTGGTAGCAGCTAGAGCAGCTGTCTCTTTGGCGTATTCCTTAGAAAGCTTCGAAGTTGCCTGGGATACAGACTTTGAGAAGTGGGATTCTGTAGAGTTTTCAAAGATTTTTTTTTTTGAAGGATAAAGCCCATATAGACATTAAACTTATATCCAACATATATATGATAAACTGATTTGCTTATCTGTGGAAACATGGCATATCATAAATAATCCAAATTACAGCACTAAATGGACTGCATGTATTTTGTTATGATGAGGAAAATGTGACCTACAGATGAAGCTTAGAAGTAAAGACATAAGGATCACCCTTGAACCAGTTTTTATGCAATGCTTAGAGTTTCTGTTTTCACTAATCTTTAGTGATTGTAAATCTTCCTTCAGTAATTGCTAGTAGTTTAACAAGCAAATAGAAATCAAAGTAACACAATCCTAGCTAAAATATATTACCGAACACTGTCAAAATGAAGATGATTGTCTATTTAAGTGATCAGTGATAATGTTTTAGTCATTGAACCCTAACTCAGAATGGGTGAATTATAAATTAATATTTTATATATATATTGCATATATATATCTTCTATATATTATATATATCTTATATATGTATCTTATTTTATATATATTATATATATATAATTGATATAGTATATGGTATGTCATATATACACATATATATGTGTGTATATATAGTATACGGTATATAGTATATATATGTGTGTGTATGTGTGTGTGTAGTGTATGATATATAGTATATAAAGTATACTGCAATACTGCTCTTTTTTAGAAAAGAAAAAAATTACAGGTGATTTTCAAGAAAAGAGTATCCTCTGAAGCCCCGAAGTTCTACATCTGTTCCCTAACCACCTGAAACTGGCTGTCTCTAGAAATCCAACCACATTTGCGGAGCTAGAGGAGCATCTGGCTGTGACTGTGTCAGTCTACTTACTGCTTACCTTACCATCTTCTAACTTGGAAGCAATCACTAGAATCATCATGCCATTAACCTCCATTGCTGATCAGATGTCCCTCTGGTATCTGGTACATTTTATCTATAAGTAAAAGGCACCTTTATGTTACCCTGTTTAGGCACCTAAGTCTCATCATTTTAGGTGGAATGTACGAACAGCCATTCCTTTCATAAAGAATGTTGCATGTACCCTAAGAAAATGGAAATACTGAGGCAGGCAGATTGATGGTATTTTATATTGAAGAAACAGACCTTTGAATGTTTGCCAGGCTTTGAGGAAGGGTCAGCCAGAGCCCCCAAAAGGAGGCAGTTTGCCCATCTTCCTGTCAATAACACTTAGCACGCTGAGCTGTTTTATCAGACAGATGGTGGACCATCAACCGTTATGACCAATACGGTGCTTCCACTCATGCAGAAGGTCCCATGACTGTGAAGCGCCTCTCCTCCATCAGACACGGCTCTGTTGTGTGGCCCTTTACAACTCTGCTTCCTAAATTCTATGTTCCCAGTGGCAGGAAGGGAACATCGTTAGGGAACTTCAGTAGGGTTTTGAATACTTTCATTCAGCTTTAACAAAAGAATTCTGACTTACCAAAGGTTTGCTAGGGTTACTGGCAGCAATGACACGATTAAAATTTCCATCGAATCACAAATGTTCTTCAAATTTAAATATTTAAAATATGTATTACCATTCAGATTGATGCATAATTTCTTCAGAATTTAAACATCAGTCTTAAAAAATAAAATTTAGATTGTCTGACCCTGAGGGAAGAAAAAGGCATTTTTGCCGATGATTAAAACTGGTAGACAGTCTTTTATTTGCTTGCTTATTTATTATTTTTTTAAGATTTCAATTTTTTTTCAGTAATTTACACCTCATGCAGGGCTCAGATTTACAAACCCAAGATGAAGAGTCACACGCTCTACCAACTGAGCCAGCAAGGCACATCCTCATTTTTTTTTTGTTTTGTTTTGTTTTGGTTTTTTTTTTTGTTGTTGTTGTTGTTGTTTTTGTTTTTTGTTTTTGAGAGCCTTTAAAGTTGGGTGGAGATTTATGATTATCTTTTCTTTAAAGATTTGTGTATTTACTTTAGAGAGGTGGGCAGGGGCAAAGAGAGAGGGAGAGTCTTAAGCAGACTCTGCACTGAGTGAGGAGCCTGACGACCCCACTTGATCTCGCAACCCTGACATCACAATCTAAGCCAGAACCAAGAGTCCTGTGCTTAACCGACTGTGCCATCCAGGTGCCCCTGATGATTATCTTAAGTACATTTACATTCAAAGACTATAGTCCCCAAAATACATACTTCTCAATTTTCATGACACTTAAAAACCCAAGGACACGTGACATGGTGATCAGTAGAATGCAGCGTTTGCATCCGGACTTCTTTGTAACCTGGGAAACAAATAGGAGCTTAGTAAGAAAGTGTTGAAACACCTGTAGATTTTGTCAATGCTTCCCCTTTGCAGTGAATAGAACAATACAAAATGTTAACCAAGGAAAGATCCATTTTTATAAGATTTGTATAGTTATGACAAATACATTGTGAAATGTGGGGCACCTGGGTGGCTCAGTTGGTAGGCATCTGCCTTTGGCTCAGGTCATGACCCCAGGGTCCTGGGACTGGGTCCCGCATCGGCAGGAAGCCTGCTTCTCCCTCTGCTGCCACTCCCCTGCTTGTTCCTTCTCTCCCTCTGACAAATAGATAAATAAATCTTAAGAAAATGTGTTGTGAAGTTATTCTTTAAAAATTATTTTAAAACAAGAATAAAACTATGGATACTAGAAGTATCCCCTTTGCATAACTGTTAGTATTTCTGGAAACAGAAAAACTTTAAGTGGTTAGAAGTGTTGAATAAGGACCAACCTGGAGACTTCTTACTTGAGACAAGCACCTCTTAACATCAGTCCTATTCCTGAATGATGGGACTCTGATCCATTTATCTGACCCAGTTACACATTTGTTTCTTTACATTCAGATAAATCACGAATATAGGAGTATACCTAATTGTTAGCCTAGAATTGTTTGCCCCAAATAGTCAAAAACCATCCTGTCACCACCAACAACAAAAGGGAACTCTTCGCCCTTTATTAGGTTCACATTTAAAAGAGGAAAACACCATTGTTTGTCAACCTAGTATAGTCTGTTCAAAAGCAATAACAAGATAGTGGACAGGTAAGTTTCCTACGTGGAGTCATGGAGGGAGCCATTGGGCCAATTCCTTTAGATAATTGGTTTGATACGGGTATTTGCTTACATAGACTGGCTTCAGATTTTTTTTTTTCCTCTTCAAGCTGAAGCTGTTTTCATTCACACTTGGGGTCCTCCATCTGTCGATAAAGCCTGTTAGCTCACCACCTCACTGGCTCTGAGGTGCTAGTTTTCCATCTGGTAAAGCCCTAAAGAGAACCCCAGAGTCAGAGAAGCGTGAATCCTATGGGTGCTCTCAACTCCAAGGCTTATGTCCCCAAAGAGATGGGGTCTCTTTGAGAATTGGCAAATGTTTAGAAGCGATACATTCTGAATACATTCATTCCTTCTCCTCTTGCAGAAAAGATGCCTAGTAGTTCAGGCAAAGCGCTGGATTGGGCTGATGGTACGGAGTCACTCCTGCCGTCCTCCCGCTTCTCCTTTCCTTGCTCCTTTCTTGTGACCACGAGCATTTCACTGCGCACTAATGTAATGTAACGTAGATACTGACTTACGGTGTCACAGCACTGTGTGATAAGTTTAACTCAGCATACAGAGAAAAAAGAAATATAATGGCTGCAGGGAAAGGATGATCGAAAGCTGTCTTTCAAAAATATATGCTATAAGAGCCTATACTTTTTTACTAGAGGTGAGTCATGAACTGAACAGTGAGTACCTTAGTCGCTTGCTCAGAGAGAAAAAGTTGATTAACGGTATTTGAAACACCTACTCAATTGATTTGAAAAAAAATTAGACATTCCTGACACTGAGATTTGAAAGAATTTTTTTCTCATGGACTCTCATTAAAAGAATACTGTCTGATATAGAGAGTAAATCCTTAATGATATCCATCCCGTAACTGCAACAAACTCCATGGGCTACTTCTAATAATGACCTTCAGCAAACTAACAGCAAAGCTTTGAGATACAGTTCAACAAAAGCAAACCACTGTGAACTAAATTCACAGTTTTCTATTGTCTGTATTAACCCCAAAATAAAAGTGTCAGTGAGTTTGAATTTATACTGCCTGGAAAGTATCTGGACTGTAGCTTTTTTTCTTGGCCAATTAAATATAGACCCATATGCCTTGATAACCATCCATCCAGGGAGTCATCAGGAAATACGACGACCAACAGGACATGTGCTTAAACAGAAAACCACATGAATTTCTTCAGAGTGAGCCATGGGGCAAGGAAATAGCCTTTTATAGGATCAAAATTTTCCTAAAATAATTAAAATTCTGGGTCTAATCCAGATATATACAGATATCTATGTAGATAGATATTCCAGACACACACACACACACACACACACACACACTTGTAATCAAAGCCCCGACTTTCTATAGCAAAAGATAAACCTGAAAATCATTTTATCCTGGAAAGATTTTAAAGAACCATCACTCGACACAAACAGTAATTTACTGGTTTTGCAATCTTATCTTTTCTGGAAAAGTTTTCCCGAAACAGACCACCTCTTCTTGACACAGAAGGTCTTGGTTTTCGCTATTTTCTCGGCTCCGTGTTTGTGTTCTTCTTTGCTGGCTTTACCCTCAGGTGAACTTCCTCATTCTAGTGACAAAATGCCCACCAGTAACACCGGAATATATTATCCCAATTAAAAGAATATACATCTCCCTTCAGAGAAATAGCAAAGGTCCTGGTCTTAAATCTTACTGGTCTAGCTTAAATCCAATGCCCATCATGAGCTTATCACAATAGTCAGATGGATAAAATATACTTATTAGCCAGTTCCAGTTCATATGCCTAGACTTGAAATAGAAAGAAAGGGAAAAGGTAGTTTCATCTGAATGTCATATACATATACCAGGAGTCAGCAAACTATGGCCCACAAGCCAGCTACCTGGTTTTGTGAATAAAGTCTTATTGGAATATAGTCAATGCCTGCTTGTTCATGTGTTGTCTATATCTGCTTTCATGCTGCAATGGCAGAGTGAAGTATTACAACAGAGACCATATAGTCTGCAAAACCTAACCATTTACTATTGGACCCTTTAAGAGGAGGTTTGCTGACTCTTCACGTGGACCAGGAAATGGAAAGGAGTAGTTCTCAAAAGAAAAACAAGGACTATATCTATCCCAGTTTACATCTGCTGGCCAGGTAAAATCAATACTACACCACCAGGATAAACTGGTTAAAAAATATCCTCACATAAATTAGTTAGTTGAATTAGGTAGAATTTAGAAGGCATCTTAAAAAATAATATTTAATTATTTTAAATTATCTTCTAAAATCACCTTAATTGAAGACACTGCCATATATATATATATATATATATATATATATATATATATATATGTGGAAGGATGCTTAACTTTATTTTTCTCAAGGTAGGCTATAGAGAAAGAGAAACACTTGAATCCAATTCATCCAAGGTGATATTAAGCATACAAGTTAAAAACGAACAAACAAACAAAACAAGGAAAGAAGCTTCTTGGCTGATAATGGCTAAGAGCAGGTAATGATGGCTTAGAGATGAGGCACAAACTGTTCTAGTTACTTTATATATTCTCATCTCATTTAATCCTCACAATCAACTGTGTGGGGTAGGTATTGTTCCCACATTTTACAGATAAAACTCAAAGAGGACAAGGACCTTGCTCTGGCCATGAAAGTTATAGCAGTAGAACTAGCCCCTGAACCCATGCTCCCTCTCAGGGGCACAGGTGACTGTCTCCCCTGGGAAAAATAAAAACTAACTCACGGTGAAGTGAACAGAGAATGAACCAGTCCAGAGTTGATATTCTGTGGCTGTGCTCCGCTACCTATCTGTGGCAGTTGTCGAGCGTCCGAAGAATCTTGGGGATGTCAGACGCCACACAAGAATCTCTCTAACTGACGTTATCCTCAAGAACAGGTTCTCATTTCATAGGCTAAACCAGAAGGATTCGGGTGTTTATATGCGTCATGGGGTTCATGATTCAGCAGGACGCTGACCAGTGATAGAGGCCTCCACTGAGGGGCAGGAAGACTGGATTGTTCTCCTGACTTTGCCAGGTACATGCGACACAAAAGTGAAATTCAGCCATTTCTGATATGTGGATGAAACGTCATCAGCTTCCAGAGAATGATGTAAACATTTACACAGAAAAGAAAGCTGGGCCCTTGGAGGAAGCGTTACGTGTGTCATTGCAGGTAGACCCAAGGCGAGTCGGGGGACACTGAGTAGCTACTTTGGAGCTAAGGGAAACTTTCAGATGTGTGAAATAATTATCAGCACTGGCCTCGTCTTTTTTCATCAAGTCGTGACATACCCAACCTCCACTGGATCACATTAAACTTCAGTCATCATATCACCTATTCCGTAAGTTCTTCAAAATGCATTTCTAAACAAGAATTCTATGAAAAAACAATCACAATAGCATTCATATATCTGAAAAAATAAGTGATAAATTCTTAATGTCACTAAACAACCATCTATTGTTCAAATATCCCTGGTTGTGTCATATATATATATATTTCATACATCTACACATGTGATTGGTCCTAGAAAACATTTCATATTCAGGATCTTACTGAATGCATCTCCACTGTGTTACTTAACACATTCTTTTTTGTCTTGTATTTCCTATAAACTGGTAATGGATCTGAAAGCTTGATTAGATTTAGGTTTAATTCATTTTTGGCAATAATAAATCATAAAAATCATGCGTTCCACCTTCCTACTGCATCTCATGAGGAGGCACATTATCGGTTGCCTCTCTTTTCATAATGATAAAAGATTGATTAATTGGTTCTGATGTTATCAACCTGACTCATCCACTAAAAAGTGTGGGATCACTTTTATGGGTGCGCATAAACATCCAAGAAACAAGCTGACACAGTTTCAAAAAGGAACAAACTTTTTGGAAAAGACAACTTCCCTACTAACTGTGGTTTATAGTCTTCAGACATGGGATTTAGTCACAGATATTCTTAAATAGGGGCGGCGGGTGCTTAAAGTCCCATATTGTGAGTAGGGAAGACAACTTCTCTGGAATACCCTATTTAGAATTGTGTAAAAATTGAAATTCAGTGCTAGTACCTTCTTCATTAACAAGTCCTTCTACATCCCCAATATTTTCCCCCATTATTTCACCAAAAAAAACATTGCTAATTTTATTTACTTATAGAACTAGCACTATGCCAGACCGACAGGCTTTTTTTTCTAGAGTGATAGGCCATATGCAATAATTAGTTTCCATTGCAAAATTATCCAAGGAACCAGTTATGCTAGTGGCCTCAATTGCTTTCTACAGAGTTAGTCTGTTGAAATCATTTCTGGAACATTTACTATACATTGTGCATTGTGTGAGGCTGTGATAAAACAGGCATAATCCTATCCTCACGAAGTGTTTTAGGGAATATACATATTAATAAGAAATTAAATAAAGAATTAGAATGTGCAAAGTATTTCTAAGAAAGTAGAGAATGCTGTACACCATGGGAATCTCTGCTACAATTTGTGTGTCAGGGAAGATTCTGGGGGGAAATCTAATTCCTGGAATTGGAGTAGAGTAAGGAAGAGTGGGACTGTAGGTCTGGTACTATTAAATAATTTTTCCAACTCCAAGTGAGTCCCAAAGTTCTTGAGTGATTTCTCTATTAAAATTATCAGATCCCATGTCCTTAATATTCAAACCTGGTAGAAATTATATATATATCACATAAGAAACCATAAAACCCTCTAAGTTTTTTTTTTCTCCACATAAAATTTATTATAAATAATGCTAATGCCAGGGCATCAGTCCCTGTCATAAACTCCAAAATTACATTCTGGTCTCTCTGATAGCTTCTTCTCAAAAAAAGCCAACCTCATTTTTAACAATCGTTTGTAAGCAATTAGTACAGTACTTATGCACTGTAGATAGCAAAGATCAGGAAAAAATTGTAGACCTAAACTGGAACACTTTTCTATACAATCTCTTGAAAAAATCTTAAAGATATAATAGAAAATACAGGCTAGATACCAGTAAATGTAGATAGAATCTTGATTTGTTGCACAGACTTTCATTTTACAAAATGACGTAATGGTTAAGAGCCAGCAAAAGGAACTAACTTCCATTTCAGCTCTACTACTTACAAGCTCTATAACATTGAAGCAGTTACATGGTATCTATCTATGCCCCAATTCTCTTGACAAAGTATAATAATAATAGCTTCTCCAAAGAGTACTAGTGAGGCTTAAATGAGATGATGTGTCCCTTAAATCAGGATCATGGCAGGAACATGGAAAGAAAGTATTAATATTAAATATTAGCTAAATATTAGCTATTTTTATTACTAATAAATGTGCACTGATAGATTTTTTTAAGCCCTGAAAGCCAGGTCTAGTGGTGAGTGAAAGCAGAGTTCAATTTTTGGTCTAATTCTGAGTAGCATTTTTATTAGTTCACTGAAAAATTCTAACCCTTGTGTGTATTTATGATAACACTGGGAAGATAACCAATTTGAGCTTCATTTCCTCATTTAACAGATAATTTGTTATCTACTTTAAAGGATACATAGATCTAATAGTTCAAAAATCAATCCACACATATATACTAAATTGATTTTTTTAGTATAGAATAAAGAGTAAAGATAATTCAAGGAGAGAGTCTTGTAAACAAATGGAGATGGAACAAGAGGTATCTATAGGGCAACAATCCATTTTCCACACTATACACAGGAGAAGCTCATTGTGATCTTAAGTATGGCAAATACATCTAGATAAGTATAATCCATATAAGAAAATACTGATATATTGGGTTTTGTAAAAAATAAAATATCTGCTCTGTGAAAAACACTGTTAAGAGAAGGAAAAGACAACACAAAGACTGGGAGAAAATGTTTGCAAATCATCTACTGAAAAAAGACTTGTATTCAGATGATATAAAGAAGTCTCAAAACTTACTAAGAAAATTACCACCCAAAACAAAATATGGGTAGATGATATAAGAGAGCTAACTGAAAATTATGTAAAGATGGCAATCAAGCACATGATAAGCACATAAAAAGATGTTCAAAATCATCAGCCATTAGGGAAATGCAAATTGAAACCACAATGAGACAGTATTCCACGTGCTCTAGCAGAGAAATGGAAACTCATGTTCCCACAAAAACTTACACACAAGTACTTATAGCAACTTCATTCATAATTGCTCAAAACCTGAATACAACCCCAATATCCTCTGAACGGCGAGTGGGTAGAACAACCTTGGTACAGCTATGCAATGAAGAATGAACTACTGATACACACAATAACATGAATAAATTTCAATGTATTTTAAGCGCAAGAATCCAGACTCAAAAGTTTACATATTATAGCAGTCAACATATAATCCATTCTGGTAAAGGCGAAATGATAGGGACATGGATTGGGGATGGGGAAGGGAATAACTAAGTGGCTGAAAAAATCTGTTAAAACCTGATTGGGATGGTGGCCACATGACTATACAAGCTCCATGACAGCTACAATAGCCAAATAATGAAAAGTCCATTGACTGGTGAATGAATAAAGAAGATGTGGTACATAAAACAGTGAAATATTACTCAGCTATCAAAAGAATGAAATCTTGCAGGGCGCCTGGGTGGCTCAGTTGCTAAGCATCTGCCTTCGGCCCAGGTCATGATCCCAGGGTCCTAGGAGCCCCACATCAGTCTTCCTGCTCAGCAGGAAGCCTGCTTCTCCCACTCCCCCTATTTGTGCCCCTTTGCTGTGTCTCTTTGTCAAATAAACAAATAAAATATTTTTAAAAAATGAAATCTTGTCATTTGCAATGATGTGGATGGAGCTAGAGTGCATGATGCTGAGTGAAATAAATCAGTCAGAGAAAGACAATTCCGTACAATTTCCCTCATTTAAGAAACAAACTGATAAACACAGAGGGAAAAATAGAGGCAAGCCAAGAAACAGACTCTTAACCTTAGAGAAAAATCACTGGTTCCCAGAGAAGAGAAGGGTAGGAGGCTGGGTTACATAGGCCATGGGGGTGGAGGAGGGAACCTATGATGAGCACCAAGTGTTATGTGGGAGTGTCGAATCACCAAAGTGTGCACCTGAGACTGTACAATCAGTCAAAATGAATAGAACTTACACCAAAAGAGTAAATATATATATATATATATATATATATATAGCAAAATAAAATAAAATAGTCAAAATCATTTAAACTAATTAAATAATCAAAAAATTTTTGAATAATTAAATAATTTTAAAAAGTCTTTAGTGGGGCACCTGGGTGGCTCAGCAGGTTAAAGCCACTGCCTTCGGCTCAGGTCATGATCCCAGGGTCCTGGGATCGAGACCCACATTGGGCTCCCTGCTCAGTGGGGAGACTGCTGCCCCCCTCTCTCTCTGCCCGCCTCTTGGCCTACTTGTGATCTCTCTCTGTCAAATAAATAAAATAAAATAAATCTTAAAAAAAAAAAGTCTTTAGTGGTGGAAGTTGTAATGGTGGCTATATTAGTAGTACTAGTATTAGTATTGGAAAATCCTGTCAAAAATTACTAATATTTCCCCAAATTATTTTATTTTAGGAAGTTAATACAATACTCAGGCCAGAAAACAAAAAAACAACAATTTCATGTGTTTGTATAAAGATTAAATGAGATATATGCATACCTCATCACACTGCTGTCGTCAATAGGCAGTAGACAATGGACTTCCAGTAAATGAAAGTTATTATTCTTTTTGTCATTGCTAAGAGATATTTTATCTCATTCTTAGAGTCTTTCATTGACTTTACAATAAACTCCCAAAGGGGAAAGATGGCTAGTGTAGATACAATGAAGTTCCCGAAATACTGAGGGAGTTCAAACTAGGGACCAAAATAAACTGGAAGAAATTTACTTAAAACAAATAGAAGTATCTACATATTTTCATAAATCAATTGATAAAATGCTTAGTATAAGCAACTTAACCAGCAGTTAATATAAGACAGAAGATGGGAGTTTTTGCTGACAAGTAGCTCAAAGTGACTTAGTGGTGTAATATTGTAGCCAAAGGAAAATACAGGCTGCGTTATTTGAAACATAGTAACCTATTCAAGGGAAAGACAGTCCATGGCATTCCACTCTCACCTGAAAAATGGTTTCCACCTCGGGATACACACTTTAGGAGGGGCACTGACAAGTTGGGCTTGTCACCTGTACAAGTGTAATCAAAGAGAAACCTTGTTATAAAAGAATTGAGGGAACTGATGATGCTCTTTCTGAGTAATCAATGAGTCTATGTCCAGTCCTACGCATGGCACAATATCTGTCTCACTTAAGTAAAATTGCACACCCGACTTGTTAGTTTGATCTCAAATTGTTTCTTAAGAGATCCACTCACACTCTCACACTAATTTATGCCAAATACCAGAACAATTCTGAAATTGATGTCTGTGTGCAATCCTTCCCATCAAAGTCAAAACATTCTTAAATCTCTTCTATTGAAAATACAGAAATAGCCCCTCTCCACCTATATTTTTTCTCTCATTAAAAGATTGCTTATATTTTCTTCCCACTCTATCCTAACTCTACCCCTTATCACTTCATTGAAACAATGCTTTCAGGGTGCCTAGGTGGCTCAGTCATTTCAGTGTCCAATTTTTGATTTCTGCTCAGGTCATGATCTCAGGGTCATAAGATCAAGCTCTGCACCAGGCTGCACACTCAGTGTGGAGTCTTCTTAAGACTCTCTCTCTCTCTCCCTCCCCTGTCTAAGAAAGAAAGGAAGGAAGAAAGAAATGAGAAGGGAAGGGAAAGGAAAAGAAAGGAAAGGAGAATGAAAAAAAGAAACAGTGCTGCCTAAAGTCACCAGTGAAATACAGGTTGCCATCTGTAGCTGATAATACTCAGGTCTTTTCAAGTGAGGTCTAGCCGACACCCACATCACAGAAACTGTGATCTTCACTCTCTTCACAAGCCTCTTGTCCTTCTCTGTCTCCTTTGGCTGATGGCTGGCTTCCAAAATCCATTCCCTATTTCTTCAGTAGATTTCATATTTAAGCTGGGCATATGGCCACCAAAACCTCCATTACAGCTAGTCTGTTCCTAGGCCAAGCAAAAGAGATATGTGCACCTTTCATGTCACTTTCTCAAAAGGAAACTCTGACCTCTCCTCCCATTCTTTCTTCTTCTATGAGTGAGAAACTGGTGAAGAGATGAGATGGCCCCTGAGGGAGCAGTGGGGCTGCGGTACAGACCCCGGGTCCATGACCCATGCACGGAGCAGAGCTGCCTATTCATCTTGATTACCTGTTTTCCCAGACAATTTGTACAAAGAAATTCACCTCATCTTGTTTCAACCATCATATTCTTTGGTCACTCTCTACAGTCAGTTTATCCCACACATAATAAAGAAAAATTTTGATACTTAATAGTAGAGTGGGGGGGGTTGGGATTTTTTTTTTTTTTTAAGATTTATTTATTTGAAAGAGAGAGAGTGAGCACACATGAGCGGGGGGAGAGGCAGAGGGAGAGAACCTCAAGCACACTCTGCCCTGAGTGTGGAACCAGATGCCAGGCTTGAGCTCATGATCAATGAGTAATGACCTTAGCCCCAATCACCAGGCAGACACTTAACCAACTGAGCTACAGGCACCCTGATAGTAGGGTTTTGCTGAAAGAAACTTACAATATGTGGTATTCACTTAGCGTAGTCAGGAAGTCAATGCCACAACACATACGTACACACACACCTGTGTGTGCAGGCTGCGATCTGGAAAGCTTCTTTATCCCACGGTAAAAATGCTCCATCAAACTGTCACCTGACCTAACTAGGACAGGATACTCCTCTCTTATAAAAACTGTATCATGAGGGCAAGCACTCAGAAAGAGCCAGAATGTAAGTATATGTTGACTGCACTCTGACATTTTTAAAAAGACACTAAGACAAACATGAAGTGACAACTGTTTAAAGGCAGATCTTTGAAGGGAGACCCCTATGCCTGAAGCTGTATGAACTAGTGCACAGTGACTGGGAACCTTGTAGAGTTGGAAACACCAGTTACTATACACCAAAGAGCAGGAAATAAGACTCCAGGCCTCTTTGGAGCTTCCTGCAATAAACCCATGCAGGTCCTCTACACCAGAAAATGGGAGCTGGCCCAGGGGCACACATAAGACTAAGTGTATCATATCCTCTCTCAAGCCTGTTATTTCTGATGGTGACAAGTTAGCCATCTGATGCTGTGATTTGTAGCCACAAAATGGTATCAATTCTGCGCGTTTCCTGTTGTCTCTGCCCCCCCCCCCATGCTCTCATCATCACTCGCCAGGAATGCTAAGACAGCCTTAACACTGGATTTCCTGTTCCACACTTGTCATTCAGTGCTTGGCACCACAGCCATAGTGATGTTTTAAATAAAGTAAATTTAATCATGGTACATATGTTTAAAATACCACAATTCTTCAAGTATATTAGAAAAAAGACCAAAACCTCAAATGGTCCATGAGGCCCTACAGTCTAATATCCAACTACTACCTCTCCAAACATTTTTTAAATAAACTTATTTTTATAATAGTTTTATATTTACAGAAAGATTGCAAGTGCAAAGCTCTTATATACCCCCAAGCTGTTTCCCCATTATTATTAATACTAATATTGTACATTTGTTACAACTGAGGGACTAATACTAATACCATTATTATTAACTAAAGTATATACTTCAAAAATACAAATTTTTATTTAACATCCTTTGTTGTTGTTGTTGTTGCAGGGTCCCGTCCAGGATACCACATTATATTACATTTAGTCACTGTGTCCCCATATAATGTTTGGTCAGACTTCTCATGTTTCTGAGGATTTTGACAGTTTTGAGGTATTTTGTAAAATACCTCTCGATTGGGATTTATCTAATATTTTTCTCATGACTAGTATGGGGTTGTGGGTTTTGGAGAGAAAGACCGTGTTGGTAAAGGGCTATTTCCATCATATGATAGCAATGGTATGTGACTTATCACTGTTGATGTTGACCTTGGCCAACCCAGTCCCAGCATTATTTTATTCCATTCTTCATTTCATTCTCTAAATTCTAGCCACCCCGGCCATCTGGCTGCTTCAAAAATACTGCTCGCTTTCTCTCTCTCTCTCTCTCTGGAACACTCATTTGTCACTTCCACTCTCCACTTCCATATGACAAGCACCTGCTCACCCTTCAGATTTATGCTCAAGGCACTTTCTCAGCAAATATTTCTCAGAACTCCCAGTTCAAGTCAGGCTTGGGAGTTTTTGTCTTATGCTTCTGCAGAATCACGTTCCTTTTCTTTAGTTCACTTACTTACCACTAAGCTATAAACTCCAAGTGGAAAGACTGTGTTTTACGTCTGCTTGTTTTATACCCAACTGAGTGTTCCTGATAAGTAATGTAATACCTGGCACTGAGGGGTTGAATAAAATAGTAGTGAAACTGTGTGACACTTTCTTAACTATTTGGATTGATCTAATAACAGGAGAAATACTATAAGACCCCTGTCAACATTTACAGCAGGACTTACAATGTAGCATGCTACAGTTCCTTGGCCTCAGCGATTTCAAGGCAGTTTTGGTGAAAGTGCCATGCATCCTTGTTGGATCATGGGAAGCCATATCTGGAACTGAGAGGACAGTGCTCAACCCAGAGACAGGGGACATGAGGCAGATTGAGTCAACATCTCCCTCACTTCAGTTCCCTTGGTTCACGTCCCAAATAAGGTACTTGTACCTAATTCTCTAACTCAAGGTTTCTTTTCAGGGGAACTAAGGAAAAATTCACGTGTTCATGCCATCTCAGAAATCAAAACAGAAGGTAATCTGGGAAAATCTATTAAAACATTACATGTATATATCCCTGGACCCAGCATTCTCAATCTTAGGCATCCACCTGGCAGAAATAAGAACATGAATATGTAGGATATACATATAAGAGTTCCTGTTGTAAAATTATTTAAAATCACAAATCGTGGATATAAACTGATAGGAAAATGGAAGAGAATGTTTGATAAAATTATATATCCACAATACTGAATGTCATATAGCTATTTAAATACAATAATCTAGATATGAATTTATTGTTACTATTAAGTGAAAAAAATTATCAGGAGATGTGTAAAACCTTATCCCATTGTGTTTAAAGGTAGGTAAATTTTCCTTTATGTGTGAGTGTATGCTTCTATAAGCAGATAAAAATATGGGAGCATAAATATAAAGAGTTTACACCAGATATCTCAGAAGGACAGGGTTATTAAGGGAGAGCAATTTTCTTCTTTTTTACATCTTTTTTAAAATTTACACAGATGATAGGTAGTATTTGTGTAACAAAGGAATATTTTTTTTAAGATTTTATTTATTTGACAGAGAGAGATCACAAGTGGGCAGAGAGGCAAGCAGAGACAGAGAGAGAGAGGAGGAAGCAGGCTTCCCGCAGAGCAGAGAGCCCGATGCGGGACTCAATCCCAGGACTCCGAGATCATGACCTGAGCTGAAGGCAGAGGCTTAACCCACTGAGCCACCCAGGCGCCCCAAGGAATATTTTTAAAGTGAAAACAAAATTTAAGAACAGCAAATTAAGACACATGAAAGTACTAATTTATAGAATAAATAAAATTACTCAAGTATCTCATTTCTAACAATAGAATTAAAAGGAATCTGGGAGATATTCCACATGTGTTGAACATAAATCAGGAATAAGTATTCTTTCTTCAAAAGTTAAAGTACAGAAATATCAAAAATGATTATTGAGGTTTTATACTTATCAAAGTATATCAGTGTAGCTTCTCTAGGGAAAAGAATCAAATAATAGCAATAATAATTAGATTTGAAAAATCATACTTATTAAGAAGAGATCTTCAAATCTAAAGATCGTCAAACCTTTGTGTGAATAAAACTAAAGGGATTCTGATGAAACAAGCAAACAGAAAAAGAGCGTATGACGTATATGCTGAAGATTCCTGAGGTTGGTAGTGGATGGCATTTTGTGACTCGTGTCTTGACAAAAAGAGCACTGGCATCGACATAGCTGGCATCTACAGCGGTGGCACTGCAGGCCTCATGCCACCTGGGACCACCAGCTTTCAGGCTTGCCTCCTGGCCATGCTTTGCTTCTCATCTCACACTTACACCTGACCTCTCTTGACTACTGCCCTGTGGGCATCTAGACTTCCAGATGTGGAGCCCTTCCTCTCATGCATGCATGTGCAACTTCAAAGTGCAGAACTGACACCCTCTGGTCAATGGTTGACTTATTTTTACAAAATAAAACACAAAAAGGATAAAACAGAAACTAAAATTGTGATCTATATGGGGTAGAGTTGGGAGAAACACAGTAAGACATATAAGAATAGAAGCAAAAATTCCATGGGTATTATTTTATGTATAGACTTCTAAGCCACATAAATTTTACATAATCAAAACATAAATTTAAATAAAAACAAACCCCCAAATTGGAAGCAGCTGTTCACATACTCAAATGAATAACCTAATCACATGGGACAATATTATTCCACGTGACTTTTGAGTACAATATTTTGGGTATATCTATTGAGTGAGATACAGTCTAAAAAAAAACAAAAAGCAAAAAAAAGCTACTCACAAAGAAATCTTTAACTTGACTTCGATGCAAAATTGGTATCATAATTTAGAAAATTTTTTATGACTATACAAAAAAGTGAATAAATGTTAATGCTATTGGGTACCAACACCTTCTGCATAACTATTTATATAATAGTTCAGGGAGTTAAGAAATATTATAATATTAAAATAGAAATGGAAATATTAATTGGAATTCAACACTTAGCACCCCCCCACACACACGTACACACATACACACACAAGCTATTCCAGTGAAATGTTATAGACTTAAGAATGTTCCTATAACAATGAGTGTTGATAGTCCAGATCTTGATCCTGGACTCCTTGAAACAGTGGCCAGTTTCAGATCTAGGACAAGGAAAGTACAAGGTGAGCCTAAGACATTTTATTACTCTAGAAGTTAAGAAAATGTTCAAAAACTAATAGAAGTTTGATTATAGATAGTTTGAAAGCAAAATGGCTTTTTAAGAAAAAGTATTTGAGGACAAATGAAAAAATATGAATATAAGATATTATTGTTAATTCTCTAATGATATTGTGCATATGTAGGAGAATGCCTTATTTTTTAGAAATATATGCTGAAATATTTAGAGACAGAATGTTATAGTGCATGGAACTTATTTTCAAATAATTCAGAAAATATGTATCATATCACATATACATACACATACAGATGAAGCAGACACGGCAAAAATCATAATTACAGTTATTGAAGATGAATGGTGGGTACAATAACCTTTGTACTCGCCTCTCGTCTCAGCATGCTTGGATATACACATCTAATAGAGCAAAGAACGGAACTGGAGCCACCATCCCCACCAGGTCCATTGCAGGGCTCTGGGTCGTGTAGCAACAGAAAAGGAGACGGTGAGTAGTGGTTATGGAGAAGAAAAGAAAAATGGACGGATTAAAAAACAGCTTCCTATAAGCCAATATCATAACAGCTTGCTCATTAGATTAGTGTGATTACTTCTTTATTAGGCCTTATTTGAGCTGTCATCTGGTATCAATTAGGTCAGTTATAGTCTGTCAGGTCTACCGGAGGGAAATGGAGCAAGGTCCATCATGGCGTGAGGATGGCGTAATTAAAGCAATGGAAATAATGGCTACTCTTCATTTAACCCTCATCCAATCAACCAAGCCCATATTGGCCTTCCACTCGTGTTGAATGCTAAAGATGTGGAGGAGGGAAAAGATACTGCCAAAACAGAGTTTTTAAAATCTCATTTCAATCATAAAACCTAATCAAATCATTAGTGAGGTGATAAGTTACAGCTAAAATATACTGAAATATCAATGTAGAGACTAAAAAAGAAGGCATAATTCATTTATAAATATGTTCATTAGTAACTTAATTCTATATATATGTTACATATCATACACACACACACACTCTCTCTCTCTCTCCCAAAAAGAGAGAGAAGAACAAAGATGAGTTTGTACATATTTTACTAGAATGCACAAATTCTGCATAGGTAGTCTAGAATAAAAGGAAAAGCATCATTAAGCTGACATGCGTTGAACACATAGTGCCCCTAACCCTTGGAGAATCTAAGCAAAATCTTGAGACCAAAACTGTAGTTGTGCTGAATATATTTCCAAAGCAATTTTAAGTCAGCTTGAATTTATTCAGTTTCAGCTCAGTTGTAAAAGTAACAGAGGAAGCATGGAAGATACAGAAATCCAATTTAGTCTAAGCATTAAATATTAGAAAGTAGTAGGAGTAAGTTTGGGATAATTATTCCAAAAGATTGAAGTATGGTGAAATTCTACTTAAATACCTCTGAAAGATAAGGAGGTGTTTGGAACAATAGTTATCATGTATGACACACATGGAACACTAATTTTAATAAAACCTGGTTTTATTAATATTTAAATTAGACTTAATTATTACCCCAATCTATACAGTCATTCTGTCATGACTCAGAGAGCTCTTCAGGACTTTAGAGTTTTATGTATAGAAATTGAGTTGAATAGGTAGTTACTATACACTATATTGTGTAAATTGTTTCTTCAACAAAAAGGCTGATAAGAGCTTGTCATTCCTTTTTCTTTCATAAAAAGAGAACGCAAAAATAGGGAGTGCGGAGGTAGGGAGCACACTGTGTTTGTGGGTCACTGGTCGTCTGTATCACACAGTGAATGGGCGACAGTGATCTGTTCTCGGCCCCTGAGGCTCCCTTGCAAACGACGCTTGACCTGTTTGGGATAAGTCCCTTAATCTTTCTGGGGCTCCGTTTTTATCATTTATTAAATAAGGAGAGTGTATATTTCTAGATAATACTTAAATTACTACTCAGTTTTAAATTCTGTACCTTTTATGGCTTAGTTACCACTTTCTAAAGTCACTCACCTCTGACAGGAAGGAATTAGGCAGGTGCAAAGAAAGCAAAAGTGAGATCAGATTCTGGGAAATATCCCTTCTCCCTCTCCTACTTTTTCTTCCTTCCGTCCTTTCCTTTTTTAAGATTTGGGCACTATTCCTCATTTAACTGATAAAATTGCCTACAGTATAGAACATTATGCTAATTATAATATCCTATCAAATTTCCTAGATTGTCACAGAATTTGCAGGTCACATTTCCCTAAGTCTCTTAGTATCAACAGATATTAGCCAATGGCATCATGGTCCTAATAACATCCTAAATTAGTCCTAGCCTAAATATTACTATGCCATAATAAAGCCATTCCTTATCATAATTCTTGTGCTTATAGATTCCCTTTGATGATCCTAAAGTTCTAATGAAATACTGTTTAAGTCTTCAAAGTTTAAGAAGCTATTAGCATTAGACACAAGATAAAAGATTGTATCTAGCTTAGTTTTAAACCTTGATTCTTTGTTTACACGATATTTTCCCTGTTTATCGCTCCAATATGACCACGTCAACTTCAATTTTACGGCAAAGGCACCAGGCTCTCCAATCCCCGATGCCCCTCCACGGCTTTTCATCAGTAGTTTGACAGGCAGTTGCTCTCCATCTCTTTCCAAGTGAGCCTGGGGTGGCCAGTTCACCAGGGCTCCCTGCAGTTCTGCCAGAACATGGACGCGTTGCTCCGCATCCCAGTGCCTGCCACCGGGGCTCTATGAAAATGCAGCCTCACTAATAGAAGCACAATATGCGAGATGCCAGTGCATCTCTGTGATTTACAATATGTCTAATGTGCAAGCCCAATGAAGAGGTTTGTTGTCTACCATAAAACCAGATGGATGTAAGCAGTGATTAGAAGCAATTAACTCTGTTCAGCACTAAATAACTTTCCATCATTAATGTACATTTTTCCACCTCATTAGAGGTACAGAGGAGAGCAAGAGTAAGGAGTACTCGATTTGAATCTCAGATATGCATATGTTTAGAGGAAAAAACCTACATATTTGCAAGGAAAACAGAATACATTTTAATAGAAGCCTTGTTTTGAAGCCATTCTGTTCCCTCAAAGCTGGCGGGGGCACATCATCTATTTCGCCAGCCATCCACCAAGCTGTAGGTGAGTAGGAGACACAGGAAGTGAAGGTCTGGTCGCATTTCAGTTATTTGATGAATTGACTAAGTAGAACTTTTGCTAATTGATATGATTAAAAAAATAAACTATATCCCCCACCAAAAACTTTCAAATATCATTGAGTTCTTCAAGTATTAAAGGAAAAATTCTAGGCCACACACTTAAAAGGTAATGTTAAATGAATAAGGGAGATACACTATTATCTCAAATATAAAATATTCAGGAAAAGAATATTAGAAATAAGTAAACTAAATTAGAATTAATGAATGTTCTAGGTAATCGGATTCTGGGTGATTTTTCCCTTTGTTATTCTGATTCATATTTCCCAACTCTTCTATAATGTACAATTATTTGTTCATATATCTCTTACTCTGCTCCTCAGGGGTCTGGACATAACTTAGTATGCATGAGTTAATAGGAGTTTTGTATGTATCAATAAATACAAAGAAATAGTAAAGCAGGGCAGTTGTATTTCCCTTTGATGACTATGAATGGATAACACTTATTGTTTATCAAAGTCTTTGATTTTTTAAATGTATTTTTAATGATACTAATAGTTAAGATGTAATATTTCCTCTTTGCTAGGTATTGCTCTAATTTACATGTATAGTTTCGTTTAACCCTCACTCAATAATCCTATGAATCAGAGACTGTACATAATCCTACTGTGGTTGGTTTAAAGCTACCAATGATTTATCAATCAGATTGCAAAATTCCTGAAACTGTAAC
This sequence comes from Mustela nigripes, assembly GCF_022355385.1. Lineage (NCBI taxonomy): Eukaryota > Metazoa > Chordata > Mammalia > Carnivora > Mustelidae > Mustela > Mustela nigripes. Next base: position 266,730,519 of record NC_081557.1, on the reverse strand, counting down.
AGTCAGCTCACAAACACGAGTACAGGCCAGCACCAGCATATCACTATTTTTTTAAGGGCCAAACTGCATGTTTTACAGAGCTGAGCATGCCCCAGGTAAGCAGGAATATCAGCAGCTCTGTCTCTAAAATTACGCCATCAATATGGATGTTGTGATGGACGCTGTCGTCAACAGCCACCCTTCTGTTCTCCCATTTTTCCCTCCTAAAAGAACTTGATTTTGCATGTTGTCCACTCCTACTCCAGAGGGAGCCTTCTGGTGCATCTACACGAAGAGGAGCCCAACCTTTACCTGATGCTATTATTGGTCAAAAAATGGGCCCATGGGCGCCTAGGTGGCTCAGTGGGTTAAGCCGCTGCCTTTGGCTCAGGTCATGATCTCAGGGTGCTGGGATCGAGTCCCACATCGGGCTCTCTGCTCAGCAGGGAGCCTGCTTCCTCCTCTCTCTCTCTGCCTACTTGTGATCTCTCTCTCTGTCGAATAAATAAATAAAATCTTTAAAAAAAAAAAAATGGGCCCATGACCTCGGCCAGCCTGAACATACTAAAGAGAAGAATATACACTCCGTACTTTGAGAAGCACATTGTCACTGTTCCTGTCATTTGGGAACAGAGAAGCATGTAATGACTTGTCTGATGGCTAAAGAAGTAAGCTTGAAACCAGGAATGGAACCAAGTTTGGATGAAGCGGGGTGAAGGGAAGCAGAGATCAGACAGTAGGCTCCGCGGTAAAAGCTCTGAGCCACTTGTGTCCGCTGAATCAAAGCCATCGTTTTCTAAGCAGGTGGAATTGGAACTTTCTTTCACTTGGAGGCCAAAAGCATCTGAACTGATACAGGCTTTAACTCAGGATAGAGTAAACTAGATGATACACCTGATTATGAGCTCCAGCCAGGCTCACCTAACTATACATAAATCCTTAAAGCCGGCTACAAAATTTACACTTTCTGGTTTGGGTGCCAAAGCACCTTGTGAAGAGAGCATTCAATGAGACAGAGGGGGACCAAACAGTATTATCTTCCTTCTCACAATCAAGGAGAGGCACCTAGAGAAGAAGGAATGTGAAAATACCTTTCCCTCACACCATGGTAAGAACCGGTGGGCAGTTAACTCTTGCCTAAGGACAGCAGTTGGGACAGAGAGGGCTTAGTCACTGTCAGCATATCAAAAACAAGGGCAGAAGGAGGAACACAAGCTATGCACGGACTGTCATCTATTTTAAGACCAACATGACATAAAAAGTAAGTATTTTATTTTTGTCTAGATCTTTTTTAGAAAGATAAGCAGATAAACATAAGCTATAAGGTATTCAACTATGTTGAAAGCATACAAATAAATCAGACTTAAACTGTGTTTTCATTTTATGAAATTCGGGTACATAAAATAAAGTCATATAAAATCTAACCCCAAGTCTTGCTTTCCTTACCATAGTAGCCATAGAATAGGATAGATTATGCTGATGAAAATTCAAATATTCACTTTAGGAAAAAGGGCTTTGCAAATCTGAATTTATAAAAAATTTCAAAATGGAAGTCAGACCAAATTGTATTCCCAAATCATTAGATTAGCAAAGATCACTAGTGTACCAAAGAAAGCTAAATCTTGCCACAAATCGCAGCCCCAGTCAATTTTACCATCTACGTTTCTGACTATTCCTACTTGCCTATTAATACTTTCAGCTTGGCGCTGACTAGCTGAACTCCGAGCTCTTTTTTCCCTCACACTATCTGTCCCACAAATACAGTGGACCCTTGAACAACATGGATTTGAACTATGTGGATACACTTACATGTGGATTTTTTCCCAATAAATACAGTACAGATAAATATATTTTTTCTTCCTTATGATTTTCTTAGCAGCATTTTTTCTAGCTTACCTTATTATAAGAATACAGTATAGGATACATATAACATATAAATTATGTGTTAATTGACTGCTTTATGTTATCAGCAAAGCTTCCAGTCAACAGTAGGTTATTATTAGTTAAGTTTTTGAAAAGTCAGAAGTTATACACAGATTTTCAACTGTGTGAGCAGTTAATATTCCAAACCCTGTGTTGTTCAAGGGGCAACTGTATGGTTGTCTCCCTGTGCTTTTGGCACGTGCTGAAATTAAATTGTTAACCTGATAGTCCCACCCAATACCGCTGTAACTGTGATAATAATTAACCAGTATGCTTTTTTTTAACTTCCCAGAATCAATGTGAAAGTGATCTACCCTACATGTAGAGGACTATATATAGCATAATGAAGAATGAAGAAAATAATATATGGTCCCTGTCCCAAAAAGTTTACAATTAATTGTGAAGATTGAGATTTTTGGACAAAATCAAACATTACAAGGCACCATACAAATTGATAATATTCAAGAAAGACAGAGGTTCCTTATCTACCCAGAATTCAGCCTATAATCTACTTTACCTCTTATAATCCAGGAGGCAAGCACAAAAAACCTTCTATCATGTTGTACGTTTCAAGGCCTTTATAGGAAGGGAAGCCTTGAGCCCTCACCTGGTGATTATTTCCTATTTTTATAATATCCTAAAAAACTAGGCTACATAATTCAAGGGTACGACTTATTTAGAGTTACAAAATAGATCTTGAAAGAAATAATGGCCCAGAGCAAAAAGAAGAAAAAGAAAAACTTAAATAACAGGGCAATAAGCCTACATATCTCAATGGCCCCTAAGAACACAACATTTTAATTATTGTTCATAATGATGACCCTGAATCATCAAGAAAGTGTGAAATTAGAATAATTTGCTTAAGATGGCAAGGAGGCATTTAAATTTAGCTTTTAAAATGTTTCATTCAAAATAGTGAAGTTGTAGTTCTTATGATAGGAGATCTGCTCTCCAGAATTTCTTACATTCCCAGTGTACACAGGCTTCACTATACACTTTTGTTCTAGAAAATTCCAGGGAGACACCTGGCAATGACAGTCTTTTTAAGCTTATGAGAATATCTCTCACAAGAAAAAAAAAAAAAAAAAGTTGACATTTCTTTCTAGAATATTTTCTCAGATGAAGTGTTCATCAACTCATGTTTCAGGGGAGGTTTACCAAGTGGTGAAAAGAAGATGGCCAGTTCTAGACGCACTGAAATGGAGGGCATTCGAAGGAATTTTACCTTGCTGCTTCTGTTTTTCTGCAAAGTGAGCCATTCAGGCATTGCATCTTCTGAAATCTCCTCGCCTCTTTCAGGGAAGCATATTGGGGCCGAGCTTGCCAGCTGTCTGCTCCCTGTGCCTTCTGCTGCCATTATCCTGAGGTACCGCCCCACCTTCTGGCCCTCCAGCTTGTGGGGGGTGGGGAACCGGGAGGGGAGCAGAACTCTTCCTGCCTCTGACATGCGTCACACAATGAAAAGAGCAGAAGGATATGTATCTATACATATATTTGTCTCTCTGTACATATATAGACATACATAGACTGATCATGTGAGTGTGTGCCTGTATATGCTTGTGAATCCACACACCCAGTGCCAGAATATCTCTATATGTATATATACACAGTATATATTCCATATGCTCTTTCTTTCTGCAGCACACATATGCAGCTGGGAATAACTACTGTGAAAAAAAATACATACTTACCAAAGACAAATTATCAAGCAGAATCAACAATGTATGGAACTCAGCGGTTACGACCCTTCTCATGTGCTGCTTGCCTTTACTAAAACATGCCCATGCACCTTCAGAAAATATCCAGCATTTCATAGTTCATGAATATGAAAATATCTCTTTTTCCTAAATCTCGTGTTTTGTACTGCTCAGCCAGCATCCCTGAGCTGGTTCTGGACCAACAACCACTATAGTCAGAGGCTTAAAGAAGCCAAATGGACGCTTAATGCTTACAGGATGGTTGTGGAGGTGCCGGAAGGCACAAAAAAGCACAGCATGCTGGGAGCAGATCCACACATGAGCAGGTTCAGTAACAGACAAATGTACGCAGTGACCACTGCGCGCATCGCTACCCAAAGGCCCCGGCACACACTTTAATCCCCCTCGTGCCTCTGCGCGCTTGGTTCTCCTGCAGTTCTCTTGCCATTTTACAGATGAGGAAAGTGGGGCTTAGGAAGGCTGAACAACTGACCCCGGAGCCGGAATCTAGCCACGCATGTCTGTCTCCACAGCCTGTTGTCCCTTTTTTTTTTTTTTTCTTTAACTTTAGAAAGAGGGAGAGAATGACCACAGGCATGCACAGGAGGAGGTGCCGCAGGGGAGAGAGACGGAGAGAGACTCTGGGACAGACTCGGCAGTGGAGGTGGAGCCCAGCCGGGCTGGATGTGGGGTTTGATCTCAAGACCCTAAGATGAACATGCTGAGATCCCGACCTGAGCTGAAACCAAGAGTCAGTGGCTTAACCCACTGAGCCCCCCGGCGCCCGTCCACAGCCTGTCTTCTCAGCTGCCGCTTTCGGCTGCCTCTTGCTCAGGGTGAATTAAAACAGCTCACGTATATAAAAGCAAATATCACCCATATAGGAACGGAAAAGCTTGTAAGACTGCTCTGGGTGGTGGAAGTTAAAGTTTCCTTTTAGATTCTTTTGTGCCATTCCTTTATTACGAGCCGTTAGTACATCTCAGGACGCACTGTCTGACCAGCCAGCGCCATCCAACTGGGTTACTGCAGCTCCAGTTACAGGACCTCTGATGTAGAATTTTAACTCAATTTAAAAATAATTCCAATAATCCCAATGTAAGTTTGAGCATTAAAACAGCAAAAAATACCTGTTTTTTCCTCTAGTGATCTATGAACTTTCACTGAATTTTATGGGGACAATAATGTATTTGTTGCCTCAGAAAGACAACCATAAACCAAATTCCTTCCAGTGTTTATGTTGCTTTCCCGAGGGACTTAGATTGGGAATTCAGTGGACGCATCAACTATTCTTGGCTGCTACAATACACTGAATATGCTTTAGTGGCCTGAAAACGCGGGTGATGAAGCATGTGCAGGCCCAGTGGCAAACGGCCGCTGCCCCGACCGTAGCTCCGTGAAGACTTCCTGTTTAGGAATCTACAAGAAGGTCATCACTTAGTAAGATCCATCGCTCCTTCGATTATTCATCTCCCTAGCACACTGAGCTTAATTCTCCTTACTGGCTAAATTGCTTAATTTAGGGGCTTGGTGGGGAGGGATCCTAACTCATTCAGGTCACTTGGTTCTGTTAAGATTTATAAAAATATATTTCAGAAAGAGGGTCCATTGGGGCAACATTTTCAAAAAGTTTTTCAGCCCACGAACTTCTTACTAGCTTGTCCATTTACAAATTTTAGGAAGTAAGGCTATTGCCATTTAGTATATAATTCCTGCAATTAAATGAAATATAGTATTACCAGAAAAATTCATGCAAGCCTGAAAATTATGTTCCAGAAGCAAAAGACAATTTTGCAGCAGTTATATAGATAATTGGTTAAGTTCCTGGCAGTTTACTGACCCCTAGATTTGGGGGCTTTTTACCATTGCTGTTAACATCCAAATTACTAGTTTTATGTATGATTCTTTCATTTTTTAAAGTTCACAATCTAGAAGGAATTTCTATCAAAAGGTATTACCCATCTAGCCAAAATACTCCAATATATAAAATATGTGTAACCCTATGCAGATATGATTGTTCCTTTAGCTGTAAATACTAAATTATGAAACTATAAATACTAACTTAGGAACAAAACTGACTTTAAAAAGCAGTCTAGAACTATTTCCTGGGCTTAATCTCTTTTTTTTTATGAAGGCAGAATGATCATCTATTCAAAAATTAGTTTGGTTTAGAAGTTTTGTTTTATATGTGAGCTAAAAACAATAATGAAAACCATCTCATCTTCTTCAGATGGAAATGGGAAAGAGCTGTACTTAAACTCCTAAGTTTTCTTTCACAGAAAACACAATTTTTATTTATAAAACACAATTTTATTATTTACCATGTTTTACCCCAGCAGCTAAGTCCTATGGTAGGTTCTTAATGAATTATCACACTTAATTCTTACAGCAATCCTATGGGAGAACTAATATTACACTATATTTTAGGTAAGAAAACAGGTTTTGAGAGTTTAAATGCCTTTCTAGAAATGTCCTAGTAACTGAGGCCAAACAGAAGAAGAACCAAAATGCCTATTTTTAAAAAATCTTTTAAAGATTTTATTTATCTATTTGACAGACAGGGATCACAAGTAGGCAGAGAGGCAGAAAGAGAGAGAGGGGAAGCAGGCTCCCCGCGGAGCAGAGAGCCCGATGTGGGGCTCGGTCCCAGGACCCTGAGATCATGACCTGAGCTGAAGGCAGAGGCTCAACCCACTGAGCCACCGAGGTGCCCCTAGATGTCTATTTTTTGATGTGATTATCTGTTTTGCGTGTGTTCAGTTTGAGGAGTTCTTTATAGATCTTGGTATCAGCCCTTTGTCTGTACTGTCATTTGCAAATATCTTCTCCCATTCTGTGGTTTGCCTCTATGTTTTGTTAATTGTTTTCTTTGCTGTGCAGAAGCTTTTGAACTTGGTGAAGTCCCAAAAGTTCATTTTCATTTTTGTTTCCTTTGCCTTTGGAAATATGAACAGACACTTCTCCAAAGAAGATATACAAATGCCTAACTGACACATGAAAAAACGTTCATCATCACTAGCCATCAGGGAGATTCAAATCAAAACCACATTGAGATACCACCTTCTACCAGTGAGAATGGCCAAAAGTAGCAATACAGGAAACAACATGTGTTGAAGAGGATGTGGAGAAAGGGGAACCCTCTTACACTGTTGGTGGGAATGCAAGTTGGTGCAGCCACTTTGAAAAACAGTGTGGAGATTCCTTAAGAAATTAAAAATAGAGCTTCCCTATGACCCTGCAATTGCACTGGGGTATTTACCCCAAAGATACAGATGTAGTAAAAAGAAGGGCCATCTGCACCCCAATGTTCATAGCAGCAATGGCCACGGTCACCAAACTGTGGAAAGAACCAAGATGCCCTTCAACGGGCGAATGGATAAGGAAGATGTGGTCCATATACACTATGGAGTATGATGCCTCCATCAGAAAGGACGAATCCCCAACTTTTGTAGCAACATGGACGGGACTGGAAGAGATGATGCTGAGTGAAATAAGTCAAGCAGAGAGAGTCAATTATCACATGGTTTCACTTACTTGTGGAGCATGAGGAATAACACGGAGGACATGGGGAGATGGAGAGGAGATGGGAGTTGGGGGAAATCGGAGGGGGAGACGAACTGTGGACTCTGAGAAACAAACTGAGAGTTTTGGAGGGAAGGAGGGGAGGGGGACGGGTGAGCCTGGTGGTGGGTATTAAGGAGGGCACGGATTGCATGGAATCCTGGGTGTGATGCATAAACACTGAATTTGGAACACTGAAATAATCTGATGAATAAATAACTAAGATGTCTGATTGCAAGAACTGGTGCCTTTGTTCACCTTGATGTCTGCCGCTTCTATCTGATTCTTACTGGAAGCCAAGTTCTGTGAAATTTATTTGTTGAAGATTGTCTGAAGGTCAGGCAGTTCTCATAATTCTTTAAATAATCTTAGTTCAAACTCAATCAGAAGTGCCATACTTAAAATCCATAATTTTACCTTTGTAAAACTGCTTGAAAAAGAATTATGCTTTAGTGTTAAACACCAACCTACACTGGAGATCATTATTCCAAGCATATAAAATTCACAATTGTATTATATAAAGGTTGTTGAAGACATCATCATCCCCACTAAAAGAGACTCCTCTTTTGGTTTTTTAGATAAAAAGCAATTTTTTCTTTATAAAATAGTATTAGTCTTTGTAGAAAAACAGAAGACAGTATAAAAGATGAAGAAAGCTGTTTAAAACACTCAAAATCCCCACTACCAAGTGATCACTAATAATAACTCTTTGGAGTGTAACTTTCTTGGCCAATTTCTTATGTTAATATGTATTTATAAGAGATGACCCATAATTTATTAAAACCAAATCTTAACTGTTGAATATTGAGAATGTTTGAATTTTCCTTACTATATACAATAATTCTATGAGCTTTGTTGCAGCCACGAAATCTTTGTCTATATCTGAGATTTCCTGATAATACAATCTAGTAGAATTGCTGAGTCAAACAGTAAGTAGATTATTAAGACTTTTCATGTATTCTATAAATCCCTTTCAGAAAAGTCATATAAACTTATATACCCAACAGCAGTGCTTAATTAAGACTGCTGATTGCCTGAATCCTCACAAAAATGAACATTATTTGAATTTATGTCAACATGGTAAGTAAAAACTGACTTCTGTTTGATGTTTCAATTGTATTTCTATTATTTCTATAACAATAACAGGATTTTAAAAATATTCTTAGCATGTGTGTTTCTTCATCTGAGAGTGTCTTGTTCATTCCCTTTACCTCTTTTTCTGTTAGAGGGTTCATCTCTTAGTCATTAATATATGTGATAACTATTAACTCTTTGTCACATCTATTTCAATATTTTCCCAATTTATTTGCTTCTTCTTAAAGATATATATTTTGGTATTTTAAATACTTAGGTCACAATATCAGAAAAGAGTGTGTTTTTGTCTTATGTGCACTATGCATTTTGTAACTGATTTTGTTTCTTTCTTCCCTCTGACCACATGTAAGCTTAGAAACAAATTTGTCATCTACTTCTAACAACAACAGAAGCTGTGAAGTATGTGCACTTCTGTAGGGTCCTTCATTATTTTCTTGTATTTATTTCCATTCATCAGAGTTTCCTCAAATATTTGTGACACTTTAACAGTATGTGTGTATTGCATACACAATATGTGTGTATTGCAAGACACCTCAAATCACCGCAAAGTTTGGGACACATCTATCTGACTACTTTGAATCAGATATTCATCATTTGATCAAGCCTAACAAATGAGAGGAAATCAGCTTCTGTTATAAAGTTTTCCTTTCCTTTTTTGAGGCCTGGATATTCTTCCATGGTTTATAAAGTGGTTTAAAGTAATTCTGAAAGCAAGGCTGTAAAACTGTCAGTGCCAAATAATATCACTGGAATAGTAGAAATTTTCACATATACACCAATACCTAGGTATTAAATACCTTCAATACAGCAAGAGCTCTAACAATCCAGCGCAAAAAAAATTAGTATCCTAGTGAGAAAAAGACAAAATCTGATGCTTCATGGAGAAAGCAAAATAAATATGAACACAGCAAACAATGATGATTAAGTCATTGTAAATTAAAACAAGAGTCCATGTTTTATTTGTCAATACTCAGTTACTCTTAAAAAAGAATTGAAATCGGTGATCTCATTCACTGCTGGTAAGTTTGATGCTTCTATAAAGCAATTTTGCTAAATGCACAAAGAACCTTAAAAAGAAGTCCATAGGCCTTAATTTAGTAATACTATTACTAAGAATCTATTCTAAGATTTGCCCAAGAAGTCTAAAAAGACATTTTTACAGCATTACTTATTATGATGAAAATTGGCAAACACTGTAAATGTCTAATGGGTCAATAAATTAAGACCCATACATCATATTTTAAAACTATTTTTAAAAATCTTATTTTCAAGGTATACCATAAAACTTCGAAAAGATTTCATGGAAAATCTTAAGAAAAAAAAAAAGAATATGAAATCTTACATATGGCTTAAAGCCAATTTGTAAATACAAAGTTATAAATTTAATATAAAATTATAGACACACGTAAATATGTTATATATAACTTATTACATATCTACTTTCATGAATTTTTGAATTGGGACTTTGACTTCCTGAAAGCAAAGACGTCCAGTGGAGAACAACTTTGTCATAAGCCAGTTAGAAAACGAAAGCACTGGCCTCAACGACAAGCAAGGGTTTCACAGTGAGTCGCAACAATGATGGTTTGCGAAGCATCAGAGTCTAACTAGCACAAGGGGAATCCATGATAAGAAACTCAACTTAAGGGCAAACCATTTTTATAATTGTTTGGGTTGCTTCCAGTGATAGGATATCTAATCATGAATTTTCTCACATAAAAGTTCATATCCTCTATGGCTTCTATATACAGAACAACTTCCCTAGATATACTCCTAATATATATTCCCCTAAATAACTCCTACTTATCATTTAGGTCTTCAGTGTTCCTTCCTTGGGAAACCAAAGATCTGACCAGAACAAGTCAAGTTCCCAGTTTATATAATAGCTTCGTACTTTTACAATTCATTATTGTACTTACCTCAAATGTAATCAAATAATAAAGTGAATGATCAGTCACGTAACGCCTTCTTCCGTCTTACCCAGAATATCCCTATCGAAGGAGGGACCATCTCCATCTGGTTCACTACTCTGTCCCCAAGGCTCAGCAAATATATTAATAGGTTTCATATTACTATATGCCAGGTATCCTTCTAAGTTCTCTAGGTGTATTAGCTTGGTTCATCTTCTCAACAATCCTAAGAGGAAGATACTAAAATCATCTTCATCTTAAGGCCAAGATCATACAACTATAGTAATTAATAGGGCCAGGACTCCAACTCAGGCAGCCTGGCTTCTTAAATCATGACCTAAGCCTCCTTGTTATAGGTACCCCATGAATATTTGAACGAGTATTTGGAGAAATGAATGAGAAATACATTAGCAATAAAATATGTATTTGCCATGAATTAAGCACCAGCAGAGACATGTCTGGTAACAGCTGTAGCTCATCATTTCATGGTCACCTGATCATAATAGATGCATAGGACTCCAGTCCTATAATGGAAATACCAAGAACAAAGCTCCATAGACACCCTCATTAGAAATTCAATTATAATGATTTTTTTTAGAATAATAGACTATTTTGAGGCTTTCAATTTCAATGACAGGAATCTGAAATTAAAATATTTGGAGTGAAGGCGTAAACAGTTTTATGATACATATATGCATCCACTCTAATTACAACAACTGACCAACCACAAAGCTCTCCCCTTTTTTGCATGCTCTTATTTCCTGTTGAAATCAGCTTTGAAAGAGGGTCTGTAATTGCAAACAAGTTGTGCAGAATAAACAAGCCATTATTGTAATGAGGATGATTCTTGCTGAGGATTATTTTTAAAAGCCAAATTATAGACTCACAGTCTAAATTGTATCTGGTTTTTTATCACTCGCTTTCAAATTTGGTACTTCTTTGCATTTTGCCTGACCTGCTTGCTAGTTAGAGCACAAGTTCGCAGAGCCCCTTCTAAAGCTATAATGAGCTTAGGTAATAACCACCACATAATTGTGTTCAACTGCATACAAGTGTTTACTTTTTACTGCTGTGTGTCTGCCTCCAAGATTTTTGAGATGTAATTATGCATTGCAAAATTTGCATGTTGCCAACCTTGCTTGGACTATTTTTGCTATGTTTCACATTTAAACTGCTTAAGTGCATAAGTGGAGGTATAAAACAGCCAGGTTTTGCAGACTAGAAAATTACTGTTGCTTAAATGGCAGAATTTCTGCTCTGTGGTTTCCTATTTCCATGCCTTGCCTCAGCTACATATCTTTTTAACCATCTGTTTCTTGCTGGCGACCAGTGACAGGGAGGCAAGCAACTGTATCTGCATTACTATGTAGTTTGACATCTGGTATCTAAATCCGACCATAGTATTTATTTGTGAATTGTTTAAATATAAGATCATATTAGTTACACTTGCAGATCCCTCTGCATTAACATCTTCAACTCTGCTTCTGCTAGAATTGCATATCATTTCCCATAGAGAAAGAGTATGCATGTTTTCCTGCAGGTTGCATAGAATTTGAGTATGTAAATATGAAATTTGTTAAGTAGCAAAAATATATTACATATGAATTAAAATTGTAAATTTCAGATATGATAGAGGGAACTCAACAGACATTGCAATGTGCACATGCTTTTAAGTATTCCTAAGACTGCTCTTGAATGAATTAAAAATCTCTTTTAAAATAGTAATCATGAGTATATATGTGTCTTATTGGACAAAAACACTACTGATGAAGGATCATTTGGAAAATTATGCTTTTCTTCCTAAACGGGGAGGACTCTGCATTTTCTTCTTTCCCCTTGTGGCTTCCAGTGTACATCTGGGAAATGGCCACCTACAGTCCGGGTGTAGCAGGTAGCCCCTGAGTGTAGCAGGAACCATTGAACAATGGCTGTGGTCTCATTAGTACCCCTCATGACATAGTTTACAAATAATGGTCATAATCTTCTCAGAATCCATTAGCTCTTCCTGCTCGTTATCGACTCCATGCTTGATGGAGACCAACTTGACACAAGTGAGCCAAGAGCAATTCAGCTGGAAAGAACAACTCAGCATTAAAATTACTCAGAAAAAGAAGCGTGATTCTGGAGGTGTTCCCTGGGGCTTAAGAAAAGAGAAAGGGAACCAGCCTCCCATCCCCATGAAGGAGATGCAGACTCTACCCGGGATCAAGGGGAGCCTCTGAAAACCAGGCCGTTTCATTTCTTGCTCTTTCTGCTCTCCTACTTCCTGAAGAGGCGTACCATAATCTTGTGACGATCAGCACAGAAAGCAGGTATGACATCTGCTCAGTAAACTACCTGAGGAATATTACTTTGCAGGGTCTGTGGACAAGTTATTTAAAAGGCAAAACCACAGTAAACTAGGGGCATATTTACCAGCCTCTTCAGCTGAAACTCTAAATTCTCATTAAATTTGCTTTAAAGTATAGTAATTACGATGCATAATCCTTCCTACCTACCCACCCACACCCGTTGTCTGCCTGCAGGAATTGCATTTATCTTGTACGACTCTGCTCAAATGTCACTTGAGCGTGAAGTCTGTCTTGACTCTCTCAGAGCTGGGTGCTTTGATACAGCTCTCTTTTATACTCTGAAATCACACTGCATTACACTATACTGCATATTCCTCTATTAAAATATTTATACAAGTGGATAGAGATTGCTTGTTTACATAATAGTACCAGTCAACTACTGCCACAACAAGGCAGTATAACAAACTCAGCAATATCAGTAGAACAGTAAGCATTTATTTTTACTCACAGGTCTGTGGTTCAGGTCAGTACTGTGTTCTAAGTGTTTTTCATGTGTTGTTCAAGCTAAGTAGAAAAAGACAAGGGGAAGTTCTTCAAACAATAGGGGTGACAAACGCAAGCAGAATTATGCACAGCCTTGTAAGCCTCGGATCAAAACTGGCCCAGTCACTTCTGCCCACATAGCATTGGCCAAAGCAAGTCAGACACCCAAGTCTAAAGTCAAAGGACAAAAAAGTACACCTCATTTATAATGAGGCCATGGTAAGGATATGGATACAGGGAGGAAAGGAATACATTGATAATTCAATCTACCTCAGTTCTGATATAGCTAATGTCACTCATTCAATAGTGATTTGTTGGATGAATAAATAAATAAAACCAAAAATCTTCAGAATAAATCCAAAGTTGTAAAAATACAATTTGCCTTTAAATATGTAAATATATTGTGGTGCGTGGGGGCTCAGTGGGTTAAGCCTCTGCCTTCGGCTCAGGTCATGATCTCGGGGTCCTGGGATCGAGCCCCACGTGGGACTCTCTACTCATCACAGAGCCTGCTTCCCCCTCTCTCTCTGTCTGCCTCTGCCTACTTGTGATCTTTCTCTCTCTCTGTCAAATAAACAAATAAAATCATTTTTAAACTAACTAATAAACATGTAAATATATAACCCATATGATATATGATACATGACATGTGATATATATGTCATGGTGTTTAAGCTCCACTTTGCTAAGCTTCGAGTTATCAATTTATCTTAGTTGGGTTTAAGTGCCTGTATTAGTCTCCTATTGATGCTACAATTGACTGGTACAAACTTAGTGGCTTAAAATAACACAAATATATGATCCACAGTTGTGGAGGTTGGAAGTCTGAAAAGGATTTCCCTAGGCTAGAATCAAAGTGTCAGCAAGACTATATTCCTTTTGGAAACCCTGGGGAAGAATCCATTTCCTTGCCTTTTGAACTCCTAAAAGTTGTCTACATTCTTTGGCTCATGGCCCCTTCCCATCTTCAAAGCCAGTGAATGTCAGTCCAGCCTTTCTCATGTCACATCACTCTTCTACCTTCCTCCTCCACGTTTAAAGGACACTGTGATCACACTGGGCACAGCCAGATAAACCAAGATAATTTCCCTAGTTTAATTTCAGCTACTTAGCAATCTTAATTCCATTGACAACATTAATTTCCCTTTGCCATTTAACCTAACATATGCACAAACTGCACGGAGTAGAATGTAGAATGGAGTAGAATCTTAAGGTCGGGGGGAGGTGGGTGGTGAGAACAATTTCTCTACCACATGTCCCTAACATATAGGATAGGAAAAGCACAGACCCAGGAAATTGTTTTGAGTCTTAATCCTAATAAGAAATAGTAAATTGGACAGCCCATTCAAATTTCGGTTGTTTCTGGTGAAATGAAACAGTTGTCCTAGCTGATCTCTAAGACTCCTTCCAACTCAAATTCCCTTGATTTTATGAATATAGTACATACAATTAAACCTTGGTGTAAGAAGAGATTTAAGACTAATTCATCATCATAAAAAGAATGAGGTAAAAACTTAGCAGTGTTATGGGAACATAGAGGAGTGTCATTAATAATTCTCTCGAGGTGGCTACAGGGGCTTCATGGAGGAGATGAGGTCTAGCCTCACATGCCCCGAGCGTGTAAGGACAAACGCATTCTTGTCATGGGAACCAGTGCAAAGGGCATAGGGATTGTTACGTAAGGGCATCAGCCATGCAGAGAACAGAGAGAAATTCTATGTGGGCAGAGTATAGAGATGGAGGAGAAGAAGCTGGAAGTGTAGATAGAGTAAGACCAGATTGTGGTACCTTCTGTAGGCAAAGGAAACACACTGTTTTTTTTTTTTTTAATTATTATTAAGCAAAGGAGTGCTATAATAGGCTTTGTATGTTTTATAAAGATACTGCAGAAATAATGAAAGAAGTTCTTTTTACCTACTTTAGTTTATTTAACATTCTAGCTAGTAAGGCTTCATTAAAATAGCTTGTCAGACCCCATAAAATAGTTTTCTTAAAGATCTAAAACAAACAAACAAACAAAAAGAATAAAGTATTGTTGCATCTAAGCTTATTATTATTTTGTATGTAAAAGTATCCATTTATTTAGAATAAAACCATGTTTCATTCTCACTTTTTAAAATAGAACTGTTAACTCAGTAAGGTCTTCCATATAAATACATTTTAGAGACTAAATAAATTCCCGGCCCCAAATCACGTTCAGCCTCAGTCTCAGCGACCACCTGCTGTATTGACCCACCTCTTACTGTCGAGTGTTTCTTGAGAGTCCGCTCATAGGTGCTGGTCTACTCTCTGCTAGAAGCAGAATCTAAAGTTCTCAAGTACTATTGTCTCATTCTTCTCAGAAGCACGAGATCTTCAGTGACGAGTCTGCTTCCTTCCGACTGAATCCCTCACTCTTCTGTACCGAAAACGTGTTCTGACAAGACAGGATTCTTTTTTCCCTCCGGTCCTCTTTGTCTCTCCTTCCTTGGGGTCTGGGGACTTGGCGTCTCTGGGTGTTTGTCCTGCTGTGTTGTGGTCAGCCTCTTCCACCTGAGAGCAGAGTGGGCTGTGGTGTGGTCACTCAGGGCACCCTTGAGACAAACTGGGTTCAAACCTGACCCACCACTTCTTCATACAATATTGAGCAAGTTACTTAACGACTGTACATCTTAGTTTCTCTATCTGTAAAATAGAGATAAAAATAAAACATACTTCACAGGGTTGTTATGAAGCATCGGGTGTGTTCATATCTATAATGTGCCTAGAAAATAGGCATCATGGAAGTGTTGATAAAGTAAACACCCCAGACTGCCAGGTTCGTGAAAAAGATTAACCTTATACTTGCTTAATCCCCCACGGAGGATTTTCTGATCCGTGGAGTAGAACATAATCCTAACTGATACATGTGCCACCCAAGGTCTTTCAAACCTGGCCTTTTACTTCCTTTCTAACCTCATTCCTCATCCCTCCTTCCAGTCGCTCTGTCCTACTTTGCCTCTCCCTAGGCTTCCAGAGTCCCATTATTAAAACGTCCATTCATCCTTAAAGACCCACAGTGAACCTGCAATATTACATCATGCAGAATGACTTTCTGAACTCTCGTTCCTCAGACCATGTTGTAATTATTTCTTTACATGTATATTCCTTTTACTAAAGTGCAAACAATTCTTCCCAAGGAAGAATCACTCTTTTTTTTTTTTTTTCTTTTTGGTTTATCTTCAGTGTCTTGCACGGCAACTGTTTATCATGATTAAGTTATCAGGAAACGTTAAATGAATAAAGGAATCACTATTCTGATTCTTGCTATCAAGACATGAAGATAAGTTATTTATAGTCTAATGTGTGCCTTTATTATTATTTTTTTTAACATTTGTTTTAGAGAGTGTCCTGCATACACCCCAGCTGGGGGAGGGGCAAAGGGAGAGGCCAAGAGAATCTCAAGCAGACTCCCAGCAGAGGGCAGAGCAATGCAGACTCGATCGCACAACCATGAAGTCATGACCCGAGCTAAAACTAAGAGCTGAACAATTAACCTACCATGCCACCCATGTGTCCCTGGTGGTTGTTTTTTTGTTTTTTTTTTTTTAATAGTTTCACATGTCAGGCCAAATTGACATAAGATGTTTACTTTAAAATACTTTTGTGAAATCTCATCTTTTTTTTTTTTATCTTCCAGTAGTTTATTACCCAGTGCCATACTATTATAATCTTAACATGTAATAGTCTGTTTTTTTATATAAACATATATTTTTATCCCCAGGGGTACAGGTCTGTGAATCACCAGGTTTGCACACTTCACAGCACTCACCAAAGCACACACCCTCCCCAATGTCCATAATCCCACCCCCTTCTCCTAAACCCCCTCCCCCCAGCAACCCTCAGTTTGTTTTGTGAGATTAAGAGTCACTTATGGTTTGTCTCCCTCCCAATCCCATCTTGTTTCATTTATTCTTCTCCTACCCACTTAAGCCCCCATGTTGCATAGAAATCTTATCTTTTAAAAACAATCCAAGAAGATTAAAAACTTTATTTTTTCCTTATAAACATATTAAGTCTGTTTTGTTTGTGTGTTTCCTTTTTGTTTTGTTTTGTGTTGAGTTTTGCAATTCACAGAGATATAAATTTCGTGTTTCTATTATGTTTGAATCTGGATTTTCTCCGAAATTATAAAATACTAATATCAATACAACAAATGATAAATATTTTGTTTTACTTGATGTTTAAGTATCTGTATTCTTTGTTTTATGTGCTTCCTGTATAACTGTGTCTTTTTGCTACCCAAGATCAGTTTCAGGATCCATTTCACTTAAAACCCTTTATAATTCTCTGCAAACATTCTACAATTTTCTCTCCCCAATTATTGCTATGTTTGCTGCTATCAACAAGACTCCTTTATCAACTGTCACTCCTCAACTCAGGAAGTTCTCATGCTACTGATTTTCTCTTCAAACTTACCCTTTCCATTAATTCCTGCTCCTCAACAATTTTGTCTTAGTTTGGGATCCTTATAGCCAAACACTTAGAGAAGGGCTCAAATACAAGTGTTTTATTTGGAAGGCAATGCCAGGAATGGGGCAGGCGATGTCAGTGTGACCCTTTTTACAGTGCAGACCACAACTGGTCTTCCTGCTTCTGTCCTTGAACTTTTCCCATCTGGTATTCTCATTACTACCAGGATAATCTTTCTAAAAAGTTTCCTCATATCCTGCTAAAAATCTCCCATGTTTCTTATCATTTTCTAGGTATAAACCAAGCTGTCATGAATGACCCTTTCCATCCTGCCTCCCTGTGTCTTTCCAGGTGTGTTTCCTGACATTTTCTCCTTCAGCTCCGTGGAAGCTCCCTAATAAACCACGGCTAAACCCAAACCCCCTGCACTGTCATTGTTTGCGGGTCTGTCTCACCTGCTCAATCTGATAGATGAAGGAATGCCTCTAGGACTAGTGTTGTTCCCAACTGCAATATTGTGAAAGACCACAAGAAAACAAGCTTTCAGTTATTTAACAATTACTGAGCTACTGCGAGTACAAAACTATGGGAATGAAGAAGGCACAGAGCTATCTTAAGGAGCTTTTATTTTAGAAGGAAAGATTGTAGGGGCAGAAACCTTTCTCCTTCTTCCCTTCTAAGTTCTTTGTCTGGTCTAATGATTAAACTGACAGAAGAAAGGTTAACAGAAGAAAAACAAATTTTGTGCTTAGGGGAGTGGCATACAAATATGAGACTCCCCTTCACAGTCTGGTAAGGAGATGGGGATAGGCATCTGGGGCTTCAAAAGGGAGAAAGACAATACACAAGAAGACAAGAAGAGCAAATGTTTGGTGAACAAGTGTTCTCCATGCCATGCAGCGGAGTCTCTCTGATATAAAAAGTTATCTCTAGTAATAGTTCTCTTCCTGGTACAGGCCCCCGATCTAAATTCTTTTGGGTGGTTAAAGGAGACTGTGACTGAGTTTGCTGAGGCTGGAATTGCTTTCAGCTCAAAACAACCCTCACGCCAAAGGGACACATTTTACATGACATATTCTGCTCCCCTCGGTATGAATACACGTAACTGTTAAAGCCAGGTGTGGAGCTATACACTTGATTAGATGAGATAGTCACACAGGTGTGTGAGTTCATAGCAGGGAGAGAAAACAAGTTATACCTTACATTGGACTTTTCCAATTTTGGCTTGCCCTTTAATACTCAGAAATCCTCTCTTTGGAAGAAAATATCTTTATTCAGGAAAAACAAATTAAAGGAGTTGGTTGTCTTGACATGACGTTTATGGGTGCTCGCTAAGACTCAATATATCCAGGCTTTTTCTTTATTTCTGTCAGTGTTATTTCATCACAAAGGTGTATCTTTTATTCACTCATTCATTTCAATATGTCTTGAGAATCTACTATGCATCACAAGATGCTCCAAGAGACAAATTGTGGAAATACTAGGAGGTTAAGTTTTTGCCATATTTAGATCTCCAAGGGGTAAAAATTTTCACCATTAACATGATTATGTATTTTATTTTTTTTAAGATTTTATTTATTTGAGAGAGAAAGAGAGAGAGCACAAGCAAGGCGAGGGGCAGAGGGAGAGAAGCAGACTCCCAGCTGAGCAGGGAGCCTGATGTGGGGCTCGATCTCAGAACCCTGGGATCATGACCTGAGCCAAAGAGAGATGCTTAACTGACTGAGCCACCCAGGTGCCCCTTAAATTAAAGTTTGTAACTCTACATTGCTATTTTAACACTCTTTTGGCCTCCCCTTAAAAATTAATTCATTTTGTTTTACTTGTAGCTTGCTGTTTCAGTGATAACTATGTAATATTCAAAGTAAGGCTGAATACCTAGACTAGTTCTAGATGAACAAAAGGGGAGTGGGAAGAGATCCAACGAAAGGAGAGAAAATTCATTATAAGTAAAACTGGATTTGTTTTGTTTTGTTGTTGTTAATGCATTTTCTCACGGGGGTTCCTAAGTATCAACTATTATAAACAAGTTCAAGTTACTAAAATGGTCTGCCCTTTAATACTGAAAGTTACACAAATAAACAGATCTTAAAAATCCTTCCCAACAAACACAAAGAAAAATTGCGTGCCATCAAATGACACAGCTGGAAATACAGAATTTCCATAATCAGTAGAAATTGTTCACATTTTACTCCTCAGGAGTAACTATAATGCTCAGCATTTAAATAGTTGCATTCGGTGAGAAGAACAATGAAAATACTACTTTTTTTCTGTGCAGCATTTTTTTTTATTACTTATTTGCCTTCAATACTAGGAACTGCGGCATGTATCCTGTAATGCTTGTGAGCCGAGTTATTAAATAAATGACTCCAGCCTGGGCAGCAGCGGGCCGTGACACGCAGCTCTTTGCACTCACAATGCAAATTCAGCTGGACGGACGAGCCTGGCACCGCACACCCTCACTGGGATGTTCGTTAGACTCACTTTACAGCTGTCAGAAATGATCTCTGTTACTCGGCTCAACCCAGGCTCTGAGAAAGAATTCTAAGGCAAAATGATGGTAACACATGGAAAATTATTTGAGAAAAAGCAAACCTATTTAAAAATCGAATGGTAAAAATAAAACAAAATAAAATCATCACTTCATCTTAGTGGATTAAAATGTAATAATAAAAATAATTACAGATTAGAGCCAGACGAAGAATACCCACTCAACCTTATCTGAAAGATCTCGGTGACAGTTTATTATACTAGTTCCCAAATCATGCATTTGTTGCCAAGCCTGCACTGTATCCTTGTGAGTTACTCAAGTATATAAATATCCCTGCTCTCATGATGCTCTGGTGTTATCATGTGCATTTTAATGCTCAGGGGAAGTTAGGAGCTTCTCAGTTACTCCCGTGTACATATCAGATAATTTAGGATCTTGGAGGAAAGAGAAGACGGAGCCCTTCCAGCACAGAAGCCGACCTATCAGTGACATTCAGCAGCCTACCAAAACCTCTCCATTCTTGGAACGTGTGAAATTTTGATCCCCACTCACAGAAATCTCTTAGTTGTCTTATCTTTCTTTTCAATCATGTCTCCTCCGTCCCACTAGAATTGTAATTTTGGTACAACTGAGAACGTGCCATTTTATTTCTCCAGCTCAGCTTAAAATAGTGTTCTGCACTGACTGACTTTTAATGTCGTCGCTTAAAACCTTTGGAAGTAGCTGTTCAAAGGATGAAAAACAATGATGATGCCAGACTGGCAATTCCCGTGTCCCCCTCTCTTCATCGACAAGGTGGCCATGGTGCCCCTAAAGACTTTATGTACACTGTTCAATGTAAAAGAAGGGTTACCCTGGTGTCTGGTGAATTAAAATATCAACTCAGACATTCCTGTTGACAAAAAGGAACTTGCCAAGAGCTTAGGATTCCTTAGTCATTCCCAAAGTATTTCTCTCCTCAGAAATGTTTAGCTTCCTATTTGAATTCACCTTCAATAGCTAACAGCATTACCACGGTAGCGAAACACAACAGGTATTTTGATGATATATTCTTAGTCTTTTGGAAGGCATCTCAGCACTTGGTCGGGGATGGGGAGAAGGGAACGGGAACGTCTTCAGCAGTGCGTGGGCGCGTCGCTTCTTCAGTGGAATGTTTCCTGAAGAGCAAATGACCTGAAATATCTCGACATGGATCGTATGAAACCTTTAACAAGACATTTCTCAAGAAAATGGCACCCCAGAAACACATACATGTGTGAGGACACACACACCACTCACACACAAAACACTGTCTTTAATAGCCAAGGGCACTTTGGCACAATGTAGGGCGGTGGTTGTCAACATAAACAGATGGTCAGAGAAGTGGGCAAACACTTCGTGTGAACTAGTTCCATAAATGAAGTTTTTTTATTTCATTTTAAATGCCATACTTCCTTAACCAGCTTTCAGACAAGATGATACATGTAGCCAGTTGGAAAGAGTTCCCTGCCAGGCTTCTGTGTTTTTATGACAAAATTAAAAGTCCACAGATGGAATAACTCAAAGCTAATTCTTACAGAGTTTGTTTAGTTAGAATGGGGGAAAAAAGAGAATACCATATTGCTTCAAATTAAAGCCATATCTACACAATGAGAGATTTTTAATTGGGAAGGAAAGACATAGAAACAGCTTTTTAAAGAAATATCAAGTCTGTTTTTTTACAAGAGAATTATTTAGCCATTAAAATAGCAACTTCCCCCGAAGAGTTTGAGGATCATCTAGGAAATTCCTGACTCCACACTCAACCCCCAAACACCCTCGCACCCTTGCAATCAGTTCTTTGAAAAATATCAGTTTGCCACATCATCTGCTTCGTAAAGCTATCCTGTCTTCCCAGCATGAATTCACTAGCCATTAAATTTCAAAACCCCAAAGAAGGACTCCTATATGTGAATTATGGGAAGAAAGGTTCTGATAGGAAATTCAGAGAAGACCATCTGTCTTGGCATTGTGCATCCTGTGAAAGTTTGTGACTTTGTTAGATGTTTAGCTGGTTTCTTTAATGAGAAGTGAAATTGAACCAATGTTTTGTTAAACATGGTAGCCCATGTATAAAAGCATGAAATGTATACAACATTTCTGCCTGTTCGAGAAAAAGGAGTAAAAAGAGAGAACACAAAATGAAAGGAAAAGCTCTTATATTGTATCTATATCTATCTATATCAATATCAAATGGAATATATTACCCAAACTACAATTAAAAAACAAACTTAAGCATATAAAAATTCAATACAAAAACAAAATTCTACAAAGAAATGTTATCTATCCACAAAGAACTTTTATCTATCTATTCAGTGTTGTAAAGATCTACTCAGAAGTACAAGAGTAAATAAAGAAAAGGAAAAAAAGCAGTCAATAAAATAATTATTTTGGCCAACAAAATACAAGAAATTGTTTTCACTTTTAGCCAGTTAACTGATTTGACTCGATACAACTGCTGTTTTCAGGTAAATTTAAGTATCTATGTTACATAGGGGAAGAGAACTTACATATCCGTTTTATTTCTCTTCTAAAAATGTATGTACTTATTTCCACAAAAGACATTTTTCACTTCCATAGGTCAGGGGAGAAAAGCTCTAAGCCCAAAAAACCAATGCACAACATTTGCCAGGAAACAGCTGTTCCTCCAGAATACTGTTCTGCTCACCCAGACTCATGGAGCCTGAGTAAGCTCTAACCAGTGCATAAATTAAGACCCTAAATAAAACAACAGATCTTTCTCCTCTCTGCTTCGCACAGGGCAATTAAAGCAGAGGTTCTAAGGTGTTTCAGACCCAGTCAGAGATCTGACTGAATGGAACAGACTAAATCAAAAGTCCTATACTGCTCGATGAACAATTCACCTGTGATTTTAATATCTGTAGGAACTAGCCTTGTTATTTTTTTAATTGGAATGACTTTTAAATGTATACTTAATAATGAGAAAGACAATGAAGCCTGGATGTAAGATGTCAAAATGAAAATAATTTTGTTATGGGGACAAAATCAGTAATTTTAAAAAATTTAATATCTCTGTTACATTTGTCTTAATAGAAAAAAAAGGCATGCTACTTGATCTAGGTATTTCTCTTTTTTGAAGATTCTATTTATCTATTTGAGAGAGAAAAAGAGAGAAAACAAGAGAGAGTATGAGCAAGAAGGAGAGGGAGAAGCAGGATCCCAGAGAACAGGGAGCCTGACTTGGGATCTATCCCAGGACATAATGACCTGAGCCAAAGTCAGACACTTAACTGACTGAGCCACCCAGTGCCCCTGATCTAAATAGTTCCTGTCTCTGTAAAATTTCTAATTCTTTGGAGAAGTTTTATTTCACTGATGACTAATTTGCACTAATTCATCTGTATTTTTTGTAGCTTTCACTTATTTTTATTTTTTTAAACTTTTTTTTGAAAGATTTTATTTATTTATTTGACAGACAGAGATCACAAGCAGGCAGAGAGGCAGGCAGAGAGAGAGGAGGAAGCAGGCTCCCTGCTGAGCAGAGAGCCTGATGCGGGGCTCGATCCCAGGACCCTGAGATCATGACCTCAGCTGAAGGCAGAGGCTTTAACCTACTGAGCCACCCAGGTGCTCCAGTAGCTCTTATTTGTATTAAGTTTTAATTTTAATTCCAGTATAGTTATCATACAATGTTAGAGCCCCAGCAGAAATGAAGCTGCTTCTCTGAATCTACAAGTAGTTTCACATGTGCAGGGTAGTGACTCAGCAACCGCACGCATCATTATTGAGTGCTCAGCAGGAGTGTGCTCGTAATCCCCTGAACCTACTCCACCCATCCCCTTGCGACTGGATATTTCCAGCTTTCCATCTGATTATTTTTTTATTTTAGGAATACTTTTTAGTAACTTTTTATCTTCTAGGCTACTTTGCATCTTTGCGTGAGAATTCCAGGCAGTATCCTTGTAGCTGTTCATAATATTTTGAAAATTTCTTTGCCATTAGAAAAAGGCTGCTTCTTCCATCTTTGTCTTCTATTTAAGAGAATGACTATAGGATTACCTGAAAATTAGCATTTATCCTACTACAACATGGACTTCATCAAAACAAATTGCAACATTTCACTTACTGTTGGAAAAAATGCTCTGCAGACATTAATTTGCCAGGAGAGGCAACTTGGGATATGTTTTGTTAAAGCATCATCATATCTTTAAATAAAACGTAGAAACCATCTCTGATTTATGAGACTCTTAATAGAAATGTAGATGGCATAAAGAATATGAAAGTCAGTATTTTGGATGCTTACAATAAATATTATTGTCCAGGTATAATAGATTTTAAAATGTGAAAGAAAAAACTCAGCATGTGATACAATTTAATCCTCGTTTAAAATTATTTTTGATGAAAACCAGAAATCATAAATATTGCATTGCCACATCAGAAATTTAAAACAACCTATAAGGCTAAAAGAACAGGTATACTGAAAGGAAAAAAAAAAAAGAACTCAGCAGGGTACCATGGATTGTGTTTTAGTTAGGGAGAAGAAAGCAATTAGTTCAGTAGCAAAGGGAGGCTAAACAGATTTATATTTGAAAGGCCAGAAAAAGATGGCAGTCACACTAGAATAAAAGTCAGTTACAGACATTGGAGATGGGCAGTATAGGCATATCTCATTTTATTGTGTTTTGCTTTACCAGACTTCCTAGACACTGCACTTTTTTACAAATTGAAGCTTCGTGGCAACCCTGCTTTGAGCAAGTCTATTACCGCCATTTTTCCAACAGCATTCGCTCACTTTGTGTCTTTGTATCGCCTCTTGGAAATTTTTCATTATTATTGCATTTGTTATGGTGATCCGTGATCAGTGATTACAACTTGCCCAAGCCCAGGTGATAGTTACTGATGTGGAAATGCTGGGGTTTGGTGTGGACAGTCAAGAAGAACTCTTGAGATGTCTTCGGTGCAAATAGTGGTTTTATTAAAGCCCAGGGACAGGGCCTCTGGGCGGAAAGAGCTGCGCTGATTGCAAAGAGCAACGGATTCTATACTTTCAAGTCCAGAGGCGGTTAAGTCTCTAAGGAATTTTAGAAGCAAGGCTTGATGGCCCTTGCTATTGTTAGGAAAAGGTCAGTTCTTACCATCTAGTAAACCTTAGTCACGAGACCCTTCAGATGTGTATAAGTGGGTCATATGCTTGGGGGATGATTGCTAATATATACCTTGGAGGGTCAGAGATAAAGGAAGTTTCCAAAGGAATTTTACATGTTAAAGTAAACTTACAGGATCCTGGAGGTTGGGATAATGATAGGGTAAGATGGCCTTTTGCCCTTAACAAAGTGTTAACATTGAGGCACGTGCTAGAGGAAGGTCACTCTGCCTGTCTCAAGGACTTGTCAATGGGCTTTAAGTTGTAAAGAAATTTAATTTTTTTCTTCTGCCTTTATTCCCCATATCAGCTAACACTTTTTAACTATAAAGTATTTAACATTTGTACATTGTTTTTTTAGACATAATGCTATGCACATTTAAGAGAATACAGTACAGTGTAATCATAACTTTTATGTGCTCTAGGAAACTGAGAAATTCATTTGACCACTTTATTGCCATAATCACATTGTGGCAGTCATCTGGAACCAAACCCACAATATCTCTGAGGCAGTCTATATTGTAATTATGTACTTCCTCAGGTTATTAGAATATACAGCAGGACAGAAGCCTAGTGAAATCTTGAAGGAATCCTCCTTCTGGATGGTCAAGAGCTCATCTTTTATTTGAGAAGAGTTTCTCAAACTGCTAATTATTGACACATGAAAATATTTCCCTGGCCAAATATGGTTAAGAATCAGTGGGTTAAAGAGATTTCTCAACTGCAGGACTTCACAAAGCATAATATATTCATTTGCAAAATAAATCTCCCAGCAAGAGGCTTCTATTTTTAGTTTCCAACTTATTTTTTGTTGTTGCTTTTCAAGTTTTATTTGGAATTGAATAGGAACATGGGAAACATAGGAAAAAGAATACGTTGTACTGATGATGCTTATTAAATGTTATTATACTAAATTAAAATTGGTAATATGAAAACTATTTATAAAAAACATTATTTAGTGGAACACCCTCGTTATGATGTAGGAATAAACTGAATATATACATTTTTTCCCAAATTATTGACCCGTAGGCCCCCTATTTCTAACTAAACATGATCTACCACCTGAATAGAAACCACTTAAAAATACTAAAGATAGTTTCCTTTTACAAGATTTTGTTTCTTCTGCTTTAGATCCCTGTAATTGCAAGCAATACCAAAACAGGAATTTGTTTCTTAAACGTGACATAATGTTTAGGGAGAAAGTAGAGGAGAGAGTAGACATCGTATACTCTCACAACCTACTTAAGATCTAAAGCTCTACAGCTGTTAGTTTTCTTCCGACAAAAGGGAATCCCACATTATTCGAGAGGGTGCCAATATCTATGCAGATCCTTTAAAACATTCCAAACCTATATTCGGAGAGGGAAAATGTTATCAGCACAAGAACGACTTTTCTTAACTATACCTAAGTAATTCCTGCAAAGACATTCTAGAATAAAAACGCCATGAGGCCAGGGACTTCGTACATCACTGTTTCTACAAACCTTAGAACAGGGCTTGGCACAGAGCAGAAGCTCCATAAATACTGGTTGGATGGCTGATTCATGATTCTAAAGTACCTAATACAAAATCCTATAGTATAAAATTATAGTTTGTATTCAGCTCTCAGATTTTTTTTAAGACATTAAGTAGATAATAGAGAAATTATTTAGCTTTTGTGTATCGAGGTGCCATTGGCACCAGTTATTGAAAAGCTCTTTATTATTCTTTCTCTGCATAAATGCATCCATTAGAATGATGAGTGAAGTGCTCATTAGTCAACCTGAATACTAAAAGTGGCGGAGGTTAGCTCACTCAAAGCCTGACCTTTCCAAACATTTGCTTCTTAAAAAAAAAGACAACACTTCCCTCCCTAATCTCCCCTCTTTGATCCTCTGGTTAATTGGGGAGCAGTCTTTCTTTTAACTTTGCCAAATATTGCAGAGTATTTTCTGTAAATGTCACCATAAATTGAAAGCGACACTAACATGTAGATGTGCTTCATTTTCTGGTCACGTGTAACAAACTTAGTCATTGCTTTTGTGCTTCTCCTGTTAGTACTGATTTTCCAATTTGATAATGGATGGCAGGAAAAGATTCATTTAAACATTCGCACCCTTTGGCCTTACCAGGAGCTTAATTGTGGCCATGAATATACAATAGAGATTTTTAAATACCTTAAAAGTTGATGCTACAATTCTGATTGTGTCGTGCCCTCGTTATAGTCATATTTAATATTGCAGAAATGGTGGGTTTAGCGTGCTGGTGAAGCAAGGGGAAAACCAACAGGTCTGTGATTACTAATCTACTTCATCCACAGGACAATTTCTGTCCCAGCAGTTATCACTTGTGATTTTGGATGCATCATTTAATTTTTCTAATCCTTGGTTTTTTATTTAAAATTGGAATAAATCTAGTTTATAGAATTTCTTTAAGGATTAATTCAGGACATATATTAAATAACTTCACTGAAGAATGTCCCAGTATTTCCGTTCAGATTCTTTTCTGAAGTAAGGGATGAAATTAGGAGAGTGTCAGCACATGAGCCTTAACAAAAGGGCCACGTTTTATCAGTGAGTGACTCCTATTCTCGGCACAGACCCAAGTGGCGGAACCAGCCACACACCAGCTTCAACTCCTCCCTTGAGTGCAACATGAGCATCATCCTACCTTAAGTATTTTAACCTTTTTCTTCTTTTAAAAGCAGACAAGACAAGAGAACACAGAATCAGGAGCAGGTTACAGAGTTTCAAATCAGCAGCCCAAGGTCAGAGACTAATAAACTGCAGGCCTGTTCACCAAGAAACCTAACTATGATGTGCCCCTGGAGTAAAATTCCTCCTTAATATAAACCTCCTTATGGTCTTTCAGTCTCCTTCTCGTTCAGTGTCATCAATCATGACCACAGCATGCGTCACTTCTTCCTAGGACTTTCTAAGGAGTGAAGGAAAAATCCCTGGGAACTGGACTTAACCACAGTAGGGCACGGAGTCCCCAGCATCTGGACAGAGGTGTCGGTGGGGTAGGGGTGGGGAGGAACAGCCACCAAGCACACCTGGGCAAGCGTGCAGACGGCAGGTGCCCCCCTGGCCACTTGGTCTTTGCTTTCACTTGGGAGAAAACTGAGAACTAGAGAAACGGGCACAGGTTAAGCGCAGACAGAATACGTCCTCCTCACCAAGCAGGAACGCGCTGCCAGCAGGCAGAGAAGAGTTCTGACTTCATTCACCTATAATCTGGGGAGCAGCTGGTTTACAAACTATACATTTGTGAACTCGTATATACTTTGCACTTCTAGAGAAAACATATGTGGCTCATATGCATTGCCTTATACTTGATAATTCCTTTTATTAGTATGACACATCTCTCTCTTTTTCTTTTTTTTTTAAGCATAGGGCTTGGTATTTTTATTCTTTCTCCTAAAGCAACAAACTGCATTCTTTCATTTTCAACCAGCTGAAGAACATATACAGCTCCAAATCATCATGAAATAGTTCATCATCTTTTCGGGGAAGTAACGTGCTCTTGTTACTGCATTTGCCATGGGTTTCTCTTGGTCTGGATGGAAAGAAATATTTCCTTTTGTTTCCTGAGAAAGCGTTATTTGATCACGAAAGCCTCAGTATTTTCTCTCACTCTCCGGGTTGACGCCCAAGGCTTGAAAGGATTTATACCACTGCCAGGTCACTCAGCATAGTAGAAAATAGCTTTGCTAAAATGCTATTTGAAAACTATTGTATTTCTGGACTTTCTTTGAAAAATAGAACTCTTTACTAGGATTTTTAAAAGAACGTAGTCAGTAATATGACAAAATGTTAGTACACTTCGAAGCAAATTTTCTTAGGTTGCTGCCTTAAAAATCACCATATTTTACCTTCAACATTCAGAGTTCACCATGGCACAGTGACTAAACAGCTCCCCAGTGTCGAGCTGCAGAAATTTTCCTCTCTCCTAACTATGACCTGATTATTACAGGTGATGTTAACCTCTCTGCCGAAAATGACTCTCAGGCAAACAACAAAACCCTAGAATATGGGACATGATACGCGAAAAAAGGTTAAAATCCTCTACTTTTTAAATTCATGAAATAAATATCACGAGTTTTCAAATCTGCTTGAATGATCACGTCACACTTACCTTTATACAAAACCCCTCAGTGGCTTCCACGTGCCTGTGAGGGCCTATTCGGCCAGAGCGGCCCCACCTGGGGTTGAACTGCCATTGGGTTGTGAAACTTAAATAGACTCTGCCCCTCCCCCCAAGGGGAACTGACTTAAAAGCAATTCCCGGAAACCAGTCCCAGGTAACAAAGTCCCAGTACAAGGGCCGGTCAGGCCCGGTGCAGGTATCCAATCAGTGGGGGCGCATACTGTCTCCCAAGCTACCAAGCAGTGTGGGCCCCGCCCTTTGGGAGCCTTTTGGCGCCAATCCTAACCAAGGTGTGATAGGCTAAATCGAATGTCTGCTAGGGTAAATTGTAATTCACTTGGCCACCTCGCGTGACCCTGCAGCTTTCTCTGTGTGTTACAATCTCACTGGCCAACTGTGTGTGGCCAGGCCCAACCACATGGCCTTTGCTCTATAAAAGTTGTGTGGAAAGCAGGGAGGGGTCTTCCTCTGTAAGGGGCTTCCCCAGCCCTCTGTTTGACAGTGGGTTTGATTCTTGATGCTTGGCGCGAAATAAAGCTTTGCTTGACTTTCGCTTTGTATCAGTCTCGCTCCTTTAATCATGGACCCATTATTGGGGGACCCAATTTTGGGGGACCCAACAGTGCCTATGTCCCTTATACCTGCAAGGGCCATGACAGTCTGGACATGGAGCCCCAGCGCTCCGGCAGGCCCCCCTGTCCTCCCCAACCGCCCCTTCTCCCTTGTGCTCTCTGGGCTCTAAACTCATTGACCTTCTTTCAGTTTCAGGGATTCCCCAGGGTCTTTCTTTCCTCAGGCTTTCACACATGCTCCCCTTTCTTGCTGTCACTCTCTGCACGGCAGTCTCCGCACCCTGAGCGGGCTCGCATGAATGTCAAATCACAGACATCTTTCCAGACCTGCCAGTATGAGGGTGACCTCTGTCACCACAACTACCCCGGAGTTACTGTCTATCTCAGCATCATGTTGTTTTACAGAGCCCATCACAAAGTAGATGCGTGTGTGTGTTTGTGTGTATTGTTTATTGCGCAACCAAACCACGAGAGCTGAAGTCCCGTAAGCTCTCCTGTAACCATGCTTCTGGAGGTAAAAGCAATACACCCAGCATCTAGCACAGTACCTGAACATGCATGTTAAACACCCGTAAATACTTGGGGGGTGAGTAGAAGTGCCCATGACCTATGAGTATCCTTTCTAATTCACTTTTCCTGAATATTTGAGATAGATCATCATTTGAACTAATCTCTAGGTCTTGTATCAAATTAATTAAATAAATATTTGAAAATATCTAATAGCTGACTTAGTAATACTCATATTCTGTAAAGAAGTTAAATATCCTGAATTTAACATCTGTATCATGATACCTTTTCCCAAAGCACACAATTTTCCAGTTCCCTAATACATGTACCAGATTCATATTATTTATTTTGCAAATGAAAAATGCCTGGGATTCAAAGAAATGCCATTAAATAGGGAGAAAACTCAGAATCAAACCAGCTTTGAGTATAGTTAAATTTCTGGGACATAGCAAGTAATAAATGATTTAAAATTTAAAATTTGATTTAAAATTTGCTGTAAACTTTACATTAGAAATATTTCTAGGTATTATTGTTCAAAAGATTGATTTATGTGTCTCTAATTGTGCTCAATTTTACTTTTCATGTCCAATTCAGATGCCAATAATATCTCCCATCTAAAAGAAGTCAGTTCAGACTAGATGAGAAATGTCTCCAAAAGTGATTAATCCTCCCCACATGATATTAACATCTACATCTCTGTGATGTTTTTATCTGTTATTAGCATAGTTATTATGAAACCTATTTCCAAGTAGAATAAGGCAAGTAATCAACTTTTCCTCTTACCTCATTTGAGAGAAATTATTTTTCCCAGAAGCTAAACTGCCTATAAGAGATAATTTACTTCAAAGAAATAATTTACTACCAAAAGATATATCCTAAACTCTCAGCTTTGTACAGTATAATCTGACCTGTTCTTATCATCACTAAAAATATAAAAGTCTCGTGGGATACAAAACAAAGCTAGGCCTGTTACAAACCCACTTAGGAGAAACAATTATGTTAACTTCACTTACATACCATTAATATGAATTCTGTTCCTCAAATGAGCTGATGGCCACCCATTCTTATGGAAGAGTAGAACCTGGGCTTTCTTTTCAACTAATGTATGACAGGATGTTTTCTTCCCCTCAAATGTACATTTCCTTCTTCAGCTTAGTATTTCTTTCCATGTTTGTGTCATTCTGCTTTTGAGGTAAAGAAGAAATGGGCAAGGGTTCTACAGCTCAGTTAAGAACAAAGAGAACGGAGGAGGGCCCAGGAGGTAACAGATGAGACCCCCTCTTGTGGACCCAGTTCCATCACTGGTTCAGAGACTCTCAGAGAAAAAATAATATTCAACCAAAAAGATAAAACATGGCTCACCCCCAAAAGCATTATGAGCTGAACACAAGGTTTCTTCCAATTACACACACTCAATGACTTGCTAAAAGAGAAAAATCCACACACACACGCACACACACACAGATACGTGCAGACGTGTACAATGTCCATCCTTATTTCATAATTCCAAAAATATATATGAAACAAGTTCTATCTTTGAGGCAAAAAAATGGTTTCTTGCTTGAGTAGAGATTAAAATGACTATTCAAGTGGGTTTATAATGGCCTTACATATGTCTGTTAATACAGGAACGCTTCCTCCAAAGACAAGAGAACACCAGGTACCACCAACCAGCATGGACTCGGCAGGACACATGTGGTCTATCTTGTACGGTAACCACATAACTACACACAGTATCAGTACACAGTTACGCGTGGTGTCTGGACTAAAAGAAGAAGTGTCATCCTTCGTCCTTGGGAAACTTATGGGGAATAAAAGCACTGACTTGTCCAAGTCAATTCTTGCATTTCCGACCGATACCTAATTATGGACTCATGTATATACACATATATATCCTGTTGGTTCTGTTTCTCTGCAGAATACTAATACAGACACAGACACGAAAACTGATTTGTTAGCATCTATTTTAAATCTACTTTAATAATTGATTTTTTAACATTACCTTTATATATACATATTATCACTTAAACTTTATGAAGACTTAAAGTCAAAACCAGCAGACTCTGGAGCGCTCAAGCTAGATATGCTTATTTATTTATGAAACCGGCTGGTTGGGGACGAGACTTTGGTATCTGATTCCTTTTCACTTTACTTGAGCTAGACCAGTTCCCACGGACCTAGCCAGTTCAGAAGGCACACAGCTCCGGAAGCCGGTGGGAGACTCAGTGAAAGACGGACAGAGTAGCTCTGCAGTGAGAATGTTTTCCTTCCATCCCCCCCAATTGAATATAGCGGTAAGAGCTGAAATGAAGGGAGAGGACAGCTCGAGCGCGCAGTAGGAGCCTTAAATGTAGTATCTGTTGTGGGGTGCAACACCGCTGGCTGCATTCACGTGAACTCGCATGACATTGGACGTATAAAAAGGAGAGAGAGAACAAACGTAACAGAAAGGAATAGCGGTGGAGCTGATTTTTTACAGCAGTTACCTCCGAAACAGCTGTGGGCACAGTGTGTTGAGCACTGTGGCCACAACTAGCCGCTTCAAGCCCTCCATGTCACAGATGGTTTGTCAGGAGAAAAATGATAATGGCTGAAAACGGCGTGGGTTTTTATTGTTAATGGGGGCAAGGAAAGGAACAGACTGATACAGCACGAATAATGAAAACATGGTTCTCATTGTTATACAGAGCAAATTACAGAGGAAGCAAACTGCTAACCTCAGGTACGATGGTTGTTGAAATGAGAAGTTTTTATGATTTTAAGGACGAAGGAAGAAGGAGACCTTCCTCCTATCCCTACAACGGTCCTTCTGTAATTTCTAGGACTACTTGATGAATGTCAGGTATCCTTATCCAGGGAAAAGGACAGGACATGGTAACTTGGGAATCTCCCTAAATGCTTCATGACACACACAAGCAACCATCTTTAGGTCTTTTAGAGCTAGTAGAAATGTATTAGCTGTGAATATTATATAATTGGGCACACAAGTTACCTGATGACAAAAGATATTGACAATGGCCAAGGCTGGACATGAATGCGCAGGTCTTTTTGTACGGGGCATTCAGGGCTCCCCTTTCTTCAAACCTGACTGTAGTCAAGAATTGTAAAGGCAGAACTCGTGTCCGGAAGTCAGCAAACTGTCCGGGCAAACTGCTCCCCGTGGGCAGTGTGTGACTTGGACGCTCAGAGGATCAATAGCCAGCAGTTAGGTGCTTTAAGAAGAAATCATTTTCCCTTTAAGAAGAATCTACTTGTCTTAAATTAAAGAAATGGCAGCATTCTATTTATTTGAATATCCCTTCCGTTTTTCCTGGGGGTAAAGGGATAAAAGATCTACCTCAGCTCTTTTGTCTGTCTGAGTTCCTTCTGCTTTTATGGGAGTTGTCACGCATATTATTTGCACAGTGATGAATGTGACTCTTCCCTTATTTAGAACCCACAGGTGTTTTATACCATCTTTGTTAATAAACATCTGGATTCATGTCAGACTTGATGTTCCACAGCTAAGGAGGCAAGTGGTAAACGAGCGGTACGTCCGGTTGTAACTCAGTCATGGTGATCTTGCTCCAGAGCCCTCTGGAGTTCGTAGGTACAAACATTCCCACAGCTTCATCTGGCCTCTATGTTAGCACTAGCCGGTAAATTCTAAAGAAAGGGAACCACAGCAGAGGACAAACTTCATACTCTGAGATCTTGAATTGTTCCCAGTGGTTCACAACAGAGCCTCTCCAGAATGTGGACACAGGGCACATCTGAAGAGCATTAGGAAATGGTTCCCCCTCACCCTCTCTCAATTCCCCTTGGTAATAAACGCCTCAGCATCAGGAATGAGTTGCATTTTAAAGAACATGTAAGCAGATATATATTGTTTCAGAAGGTCTAATTCTCAAGGAAATAATTTTCTTTGAAAATACTCCATGGAACTTTTCTTTAAAACCTGGTGATTTTGTCTCAAAATCACATTCTACTTACCCTACATGATCATCCAAGTTTCCTTCAATTTCTAAAGAATGTGTTCTTCACACAAGCACCTGCTTAACTGCTGAGAAGGAAAGTAGCAAGAGGTGCGCAGCACAAGTGCCCCGGACTGGCCAGACCGGTGAGTGCGGGGGAATCTCCCTCCTCCTGTGTGTCTTGGGCCTCCTCTACCCTCTTAGCTCTTCCAAGGGCCATGGCCCTAGAAGCCCAGGTCCACTGTAGCCCAAGGGCATCAGTGTCATTACCAGTCTTCTTTTTTTTTTTTTTTTTAAGATTTTATTTATTTATTTGACAGGGAGAGACACAGCGAGAAAGGAAACACAAGTAGGACAGGTGGGAGAGGGAGAAGCAGGCACCCCGCCTAGCAGGGAGCCTGATGTGGGGCTCAGTCCCAGGACCCTGGGATCATGACATGAGCAGATGCTTAATTTAAGCAGATGCTTAATGACTGAGCCACCCAGGTGTCCCATTACCAATCTTCTAAACTTTAGTGGCTCTTTCTTGTTCCAGGGCCAGCCCAGGCATAAAGGCCCTGCAAAAATCTCACTTGACCTTATAAATAGCAGCTCATATTATTCCAAGTAAAAATAAAGCTAAAATGTCAGGCTCGTTGTCCCGAGAACATCCCTTACTAATGCCTGCCTCCTTGCCTTTGTCTGTGCTCCCTCTTCTTTATCCTCCCCAGCATGGGTACCTTCTCCTTCTTTCCAGAAACTCTCCGCTTCCTCGTTCTTCTTGGCTACTTCAAGCTCTCCTTTTCGGTGATGCCTTCCCAAATACTGCACCCTACAGTGAACTTTATTCAGAAAACGTTATTTCCTATTCTACTAGTCTGAGTTCTTAATCATAGATGCAATAGTTTATTAAAAAAATCTTTATTGAACAACTACTATGTACCAGTCATTGTTCTATGGCATAAAGGTAAATGGTGAACAAGACAGACAAGTTTATCTAGTTTCAGTGTACCTCATTCGCATTTATCCCAGTGAGATTACACAATGTGATACCAGTCAAGGAGTCCCCTGGGATCTTTGATTAGCCCCTACAGAGTTCAGTTCAGCACACAGTGGCCTGCGCGGTTGGAGCCTGGCACTGCAGCGGGTCAGTGCTGCCGGTGGTCCTGTCACTAGCTGCCCCATTCTTCTCAGCAGCTTTCACTCTACCTTTGCACCTAACCCCCGCACTCACAGAATTACACTGAACAAAGCACAACACATTGTTCTGTCTTTTACGGGGGGGAAAAAATTGTCTTCAATGTCTCCCATTTTTTTCACCCATGAAATATATTCACCTTGTCTTACTCAAGTTCCCATATGGCCCAGTTTACACTATCTAACGGGAGTTAAGAAAGGTCTTGTGGACAGAGAGGAATGAAGGGGAGAGTAAGGAGAGAGCAGTTCTGCTTGAAGTTCAGCCAAACTTGAGTTGTCTCCACTCTCTTAACTGTAAAATAAGTGTTGAACTAGATTGCCTTCCAAACCTGTCAGTACAGTAATTACTCTATGACTGATACTCAATTTCTCTGTTATTATCATAAAACTGCCCAACTCATTCCAATTTACAGTTTTCAATCTTGGGAGTTAAGAGTGATATATAAAATAGTAACAATGAGAATAATAATTAAAATAAATGTCCAAGTATTTGGGATAAGGAAGACCAAATGGGGAGGACTTCAGAGTCATGTTTGATTCCTCTTTCTCTCCACCCCCCACACAACCCATCAGCAAACTCTAATGGTTCTGCCCTCCATATGCAGACTCTGACCACCTCCAGTGTTGCCACCATGATCCAAACCACAGTAATTTTTCATCTGTATTACTGTCATACCCTCTTTGCCTTAATTCTAGTCTGACACCCCTAGAGTCTGGTCTCAACACCACAGACAGTGATCTATTAAAAATATAAATTGCATGATGTTACTTCTCTGCCTGTCTAGTTTTGGGCCCCAAAATGTTGCTGTCAATCTAATGGTTGGCTTACAGTGATGTTTTGGGTTTCCAGATATCAGTGTCAACTCAAATCTTGTTAAGTAACAATCCTTAAGATACCGGGGTACTCCCATTTGGCTAGTACATAGTTACTCAAGTAAATTGCCATGGGTCCCCCTTTGAGAAGCCATGGGGGGATCATTACCATACTTCTCTTTGGGGATATGGCCTCTCCTTCAGTCAATGCATTCTGCGTCTGTAATAGGTTCAGGTCTAGAAGCTGGGCAAAAAATTGTGCCTTCTGATTGGAGTAACTGCTCTTAGTCTCTTGGTCATGCATTGTTCATATCTTTTGATTATATAAATTAAGGAGTACCCTTGTAAAGTGCCCACTTATTCTTCTCTTGTAGACACTGTGGTGGACACAGAGATAGCTCTTTGATCTCCTTCAAAGAAAAACTTCTTGCCCCATCTACTGGATTATGTCAGTGGGCAGCCTTTAGGTGTCTTTAACCTTCCCAATCACTACAATAATTATGTCCAGTAAACTTCTGAGTATTATGCACTACTACCTGGCCTCTGTTGTTTTGGAATCTTATTATCCCCATGGTTACCTCTGGGTCCATTTCACGATGGAATCTCCTACTTTCAGCCCCGTGCTACAAAAGACAGCCACAACTGAACTTCTAAGAGATGCCAGTAGCTCTCTCATTAGTATAGCATCAGTATCTCCCATAGAACACCAGTGTTCCAGTAGATTTTCCAGTCTTAAATAAGACACCTACTCTAGCATTTGTGCTTTTAATTTCTGAGAGCTGTCTGCCAGGAGCCCTGCAGGGGATGCCTGCACTGGGGGACGTAGTCCTTAATTTCCAAGAGGATTTGCACAGTCTATCACAGCAATTCTTCATCACTTAACTAAGATTACAATGCTCGTAAGTCATAACCTGACTTTGGAGCCCTGGTGGCAGTCTGATTCAGAACCCACGCCCCTGACTGCTATTTAGGAATACCTGAGAACTAGCCACATAGAGACGTTTTCTAGTCTTTCATCCTAAAGTTGATACAGGGTTGGGGAAGTTGGAAGAGGCAGGGGTTAATCTTCACTAGTGTATTTCCATGGTTCTAAAAATAGGGTAGCTCAAAGTACGTGAAGGACTGGAAAAAACTGCCACAGGTAACTCTTATAACCTTTGTCTCCCACCAGAGTTGAGAATCCCTTGTGTAGAGGAAGGAGAAGCTGTCAAGGAAACATTCTTGAAATAAGCTTTGAGTATTGTTGATTTTCGTCATGTATTTAAATAAAGCTCTTTTGTGTGGACAACCAGAGACTTGAAAAATAAATCCACAAAATAAATAGCTGTTTGGCCTCTGTAGAGAAGTGTTTTAAGCCTACAATTAAATTATTGAAGGTATTCTAAGGCAAAACTTTTTCCTCCTAAAATGAGTTAATATGTAGTTTTGCAACACAACCAGGAATCTTACCAATTTTTTTAAGAAGATAGTTTCAAGTGATTTGAGATGTTTCAAAGTCAGAAAATGGATTTTGTAACGGAATTATGTATTATTAAAAGAAAGCATTTCCCCACTAATTTATTTCATTTTATATTTTATAGTGCAGTCATGAAATCATTGAAAACACAACTTTCCCAATGTTTAAATGATAAAACCACCAATTATGATTCAGAATGAAGGAATTTAAACTCAAGGCAAAACTTCCAAGCTTCTGATTTCACACCTTTCTTTGCTAATTTTATTACTTTCTGCCCATGATAGTGTTTGCATTTCATTTAGGGTCCTAAGTTTCTGAACCTGCTCGACTTTCCATATCCATAAAGGAAAAACAATACAAACAAATAAGGAAACTAATAATTAATGCATATTTACTGGACTTTGTGCTCAACATTTTCCCATATAGAGTCTCCAAACCACAGATCAACCAGACATTTTTTGTATTACTTTTCGTCATTCATTTTAGCTAATAGTATTTATAGATTTATCCTTTTAACCATCATTTGGTAAGTATTCCTGAATGCACATCCCAGAATCAAGAGGGAGGCCATCTAAGATTAAACACTGATCATGGATAAGCTTTTGTATGTAAAGTAAATAATCCATGAACATTTTTACTAAAACTATAAGATCTATGTTACTTAATCCAATAACGGTGCTATGTTCATATTAAAATAATCCTGATTTCATCCCAAAATGCTTCAGCACTTATACCGCCCCCTTCACAGCCTTTACTATATGATAACTGTAAAATTACTGCTTGTTTAGTTGCTCATATTTTATCTACAGGCTAGCTTCTAGATTGCACATATCCAGATATTTAGCTACAAAGAATGCAGACACTGTTTCCAGTGCCAAGCATCACACCAGCCACAGCACAGGAGCCCAGTGGATATGTACTAAGTCGATGACCAAATCTAAAACAATGTTTCACAGATTGGGCTTTAGTGAATGCTATACTATTAAAATATTGCTTTACAGAACAATCTCAATTAGTCAATAGTATGCTCTTCTTGTACGTATCCAAAACAACACTGTTTTCTTCCTCTAGTATTCAGATTTACTTTTTTTAAGTCAGAATAAAAAAAAAAAAAATACCCCCTACTAGAAGACTTATAGATTACAGCTGTAAAAATATTAAGAAAGAAGAATAGAGGAAAAGGAGAGAGACCAGTAATCATAAAACAAACGTTTTGTATCTTATTTTCTTGAAGGATAAATAAATCTCAAGTTTTCTTAATGTTTTTCTAGGCCTTCCTATTCAAACTTCCTACCAATTACGAAGAGACTCCAACACAATACCTGGCACTGAGCCAAAAACGCAAAATCTTCTGATCGCAGAGGCCCTGAATACTCCAGCACCTTCCCCGCACATACCTCTCCCAGCCCTCGCGTGCTTGGTTCCTTTTCCTTCTTCTTATCTCAGTGTAAATGTGTCTCCTTAGAAAAGCCCTTCCTGAATGTTCTCTCTCAGCTGCTCCCCCACTAATTTTTGTCTTCGTAGTACATATTATTTATGGTTTTAAATTCACTAATGTTTATCCACTCTGTTTTCCCCACCACACCTGAATATACTTCTATGATGATAAGACCACATTTGTCTTACTTATCTTTGGATCTCCAGCACTCGCTGCAGTACCCAGTTTATAATAAACATTCAGAAGGATCTGAATTGAATAAAAAAGACAGTCAAATTCATATTGATTTCTCAGTGATTCTAGACATTTGTGATTGTAGTTTTTAATATTCTATATTGCCCTTGCTAAATTATGTCTTCGCATTCATAAACAACATAAACTAATGCCAGTAATAATAATATTGTGATACAAAATGTACTGAAAACTTTTTAAGATGAAATGTTTCATGTAATATTAACATTAGTATGTGTTAATGTACAGGCTAAAAATTAGAAAAACTATTCACATCTGTACCTCTCTAGTAACAAAGACACCCCATTCTTAATGTTATTTTCAGAAATTGTTTTGTTCCTGTTATCTGTGGTGATACAACTGATGACACAAAAACTGAGTAGCTTAAGACAACATTTATTTTGCTCACAAATCTAAAACCTAACTAGGCTTAGACCAGGATAACTTGTCTTTACTCCACTCGGTGACTGCTGAGTGACTTTAAGTCTGGTTCTGAAATATCAAAGACTTGTTCGTTCACTTATCTGCCACCTGGGCTGAGAACATTGAAACAGTTCAGGGCTAGAGAAACTGGACCTCCTTGGGCATCTGTCTCTAACCCAATGTAATCTCCATGTTGCCTCTCCAGCACAATGTCTTCAACATAGCTGGTCTTCTTACCCCTCGGTTTAGGGATACCAAGGTATGTGTTCCAAAAGAGAGAGAGCTTTGTGAAAGCAGGACTAGCAACACAATTTGTGAGGCCCAGTGCAAAGGAAAATGTAGGCCTTCTTGTTCAAAAATTATTAAGAATTTCAAGATGAGGTCAACAGAGCTTTAAACCAAGGTGGCCCTTCTGAATGCAGGGCCCTGTACCTTTGCACAGGTTACATGCCCGTGATGCTGGCATGGCCAGGAGCCATATTGTATTTTCTGATCTAGGATCTGTCAGCATCATTTCTGCTGCAATTTGTTCACTGATGTAGTCATAAAGGTCCACCCAATTTTAAGAGTAAGAGCAATAACTCCACCTTATTGAGAGTGACCGTGATCTGGAAGAGCGTGTAGGGTCATTTCTGAAAATAACAGTCTACCATGAGTTTGCTATAAATGGCTACTTTGTTTCTGGAGAGCAAAAACATGTCAGACTTGGAAAATTCATACTGACAACTGTAATATCCACATCATATATTGGGAACTTTCTTTATGTGGGGTGCTACTGAGCACTTCAGAGATATCAACTCATTTAACCCTGTGACATTTAGTAGATACGGCACGGTCATCCCAGTAACAGAGCTGATATCACAGATGGAAATAGCTCATACAGCCAATAAGTAACAGAACAGGGAATTGATCAGATCTGATGCTAGAGTGCTTATCACTGGTGAGGGTTGTTGAAATAAATTTCCCAAGAGACAAATGCCGATGGACTGTGCTCTCCCCAATCCCTACCCCCAGGTCATTCTATAAGGTTTAACTATAGTGGGTGGACACATAAAAGGCTGTCTTCA
Organism: Mustela nigripes; assembly: GCF_022355385.1. Classification (NCBI taxonomy): domain Eukaryota; kingdom Metazoa; phylum Chordata; class Mammalia; order Carnivora; family Mustelidae; genus Mustela; species Mustela nigripes. Next base: position 266,689,712 of record NC_081557.1, on the reverse strand, counting down.
TAGCTCATAATTTCTCTTTCTCTTTGGTGGCTCCTCATCAGGAGATATCAAGAATATCTCATCCTATCTCATCCTCACAGGACACATGCTCACAGGACTGATTCCAATGGCCTGGCTATATAGGAAAATAACTAGAACAGATACTCACCCCTTGAACAGAAGGCAGAGAGAGAGACAGAGACAGATAAAGATCAGTTGATTTGGTCTATCTCCAAGGTCTGAACCTGAGCTGTATATACCTGGGCACTGTATGCAGCTCTATTTTGCATTCTGTGTTCTGAGAGGAATAGATTTATAGAAAGAAAAAATAAGTGGGTAGAGAGCAATAAGACATGCAAGAGAGAGTACAGACAATATTCGTAACAATTTTCTTAGTTCACTCCTGAGGCCCAACTATATCCCTATCCTGAGGTAACTACATATCATTAGTATATACCTTCATGCTTTGCTATTGTTGGCCTCAGTCATTCTCCATTATGTTCTAGTAAAATAATCCTAACACATATAGGTAAAAAAAAAATAAAAATTAAAAAAAAAAAATGAGAGCTTGCTTCAGCCAACAGAGAGAAAATTATATAAATACAGAATGGGCTTACCAAATAAAAAGATAAAAAATAAGCTTATAGTTTTTCAAGGGCTCTATAAACTATGGGGGCAAGTCCAACTTACTTCCAGGCAATAACTAAAAGTTGAGAGATTCTATGTGTCATAAGGTGGAATAGATACCTTATAATCACAATGAGGGGGAAAACAAACAAACAAACAAAAAACAAAAAATCACGTCCTGGCAATTGATCTAAGCTCTTTTAGTCTGCCTTCAGAATTTTAAAGAAAAAATTTGACTTTTGCAGAAGGGATTTTCCTCCATTATATTGAGTCGATTTAGAGGTGAGGTGAGAAAATTAATTATTCATTTCTCTGTTTTTGAAAGGGACACTTAGTGAAATCTGCTTCTGTACCATCCCCCAAAATACTTCAATTACTGATGTATTACCCACTCCACATAGAATTCCTACTAGGTCTGGCGTCACTGGAGAAGCATCCCAGCTTGTGTCAGCATTGTTTCCTCCGAGTTCTGTGCAAAGGGCGCGTGGCGGGTAAAGCTGTGGTCCTGTCTGAAGAGCCTCGCTCTCCTTTCCTCGTGCTTCTCCACCCACCCAGGGCCTCCACCTTCTTCATCTAGGAAGCCATTTCCCAAGCCTCCAGATTAGGGGGCAGGGGATGGGAGGAGGGGCTCCAATTCTGGTGAACAGCTGGGGCCCATCACTTCTCATTGCAGGTCTTGGGGAGATGTGGTTGACAGAGTGATGCACAGAGCCTGTCCCAGTTAATGACTTCACCATTCTCCATCATTATCCCCATCATTAGGAAATTAGGAGGACAGAAGGTATTTACTGTAAACCTGCCACCTCCCAAGGAGAGATAAATAGAAACTGATAAATGGGCTCTTCTGGTGCTGTTCGTCTATTAACCTTCTGCTTCCCAGCTCCGGCATATGCATACCGTCCCGCCATTAATATCCAGTAATTGGCATGGCAGCGGGCAGTACAGTCCTACCTTTACTGGGAGCACTCCCTCCGCGCGCTGTGCCTGCGCAAGCACGCAATTACATTCATAAGGAAGCTTCGCTGAGCAGTCCAGTTGAAAGACATTAGACAGTTGTTCCCCAGCCATAACACCAGCCTCCCACCGTCACTCAGAGTTTAACTCTTCACTAGCCTGGACACCGGCTCCTGCTCTTGCTAATCTTCCTGCTACCTTTGCATGTATCCCAATCTATTCCTTCAAGGGATACTCTGTTTTGTCTTGGTTTTTAACAGTTTCTGCTCTTAAACTTTGTGTTCCTTGGCATCAAAGACAGAGCCAGCCTGTGAATGATTCCGAACCGTCCCATCAGGCTGACCCCGTCATGAGGGCAGAGCTGACTTTCATCCATGTTGTGGCCACCGGTGACCACCTGGGGGCAATGCCCCTCATTTGTCACCAGTTGAGAGCCAAGCTGTTTCCCAAAGAGGTTTTGTATTCTCTGGTGCATTCCTAGATGACAAGGGGGAGAAAGGATGGGTCCCATCAAATTTTTTCTTGGTATAACAACAGAACCGAAAGGAAAGGAATAACCTTGGTGTCATATTAGGAAAATACCATTCTCAATGTTCATCTGCTCAAAACTCTCAGGGATCTTGAGAGGGCATGAATCTTAGGAGATCCTGAAAGAGTTTACAGAAAATTGAGGCCCACAAAGAGAGCCACCTCATTCTGTTACCCATCTGCTCACACTGTGGCTGCAAAATGAACATTTGGTCTCTGCTTCCCTGACCTATTTCTTCCCAAGTTACATTCCAGCGTTCACTATGAAGACTTTACCACAGCGACTGCAGTGGGCAGACTGTTTCAGAGGATGAAACAGGAAAAGCAAAGATGAATCATCTCTTAAAAGCATAGGGCAGATTCTGTGAAATGAATTGAGCTGGTCCTAACTATAGCCCTGAGGGGTAAAAAAAAAAAAAAAATACAGTTGCAAGGGAGGGGAGGGGAGGTTGGGGAGAGGCAATACCAGCAAAGAGATAAAAAGCAATAAAAAGACCAACGAGAAGAAAATGACATGACAATCTTATTACTGGTGTTCAGGAACCATAGCCTCTCTGTCAGAAAAATACCAGATCACCCATTTGAGAACTTCATAAAACTAAATGATCAATAGATTATGGCTCTGGCCCTCCTTCCACACAGCATAAAACAAATAATAATATCTCCAATAAATATAACATATAGGGCGATTTTCCCCATTTTCTGCAGACCCCTGACAGAACACGCTACAAGATCTTTTCGTTTCTTCAGGAAGATGGTAAGCAGCTTGCCAGAGCCCCAGTCAAGCACAGCCTCTCCAGCTGTCTTCCAAGTGTACACCGTGAAACACGGAATCTGGATAGAGCGGGGCGGCCTTGCACTCAGAGTCTTTCATTCCACAGATATACCTGGTAGCAAAGCCTCTGCCAGCTAACGACAACTCCTCAGGCGCCGGCACCGACGCACTCCTCTGGTATAATGATAAATAACGTTTGTCCAGATGACCTGATGACAGGCTAAGAGACAGACATGAATTCTGCATCTTCTTTATTCCTGATTTCTATCTACCTTTATATCTTTACAAAGGGTCTTTACATTCTCTCTTCTGGTTCACAAAAAATGAACCAGTCATCAAGACACGGTATTGGGATACCTACTGTACAGCTAGGGAAACTAAGACGCAGAAAGGGCAGATTTCTTTCCCAGGTCACATAACTGGGACCAGAATCTTCTCTCCTTTCCAGGGAACTGTGTCGCTAACTCTAGCTGGCCCCGTCGTATTATGTGAACAGCACTCCTGCCGGTGACAACACAGCTGCCCCAAAAAGCAGCACAATATAGTGGAAGCAGGAAAGGCTTTGTTCTTCTAGTGATTTTTCTTTTTTTTTTTTTTTCAAATTTTTATTTAAATTCTAGTTAGTTAACATATACTTTAAAATTGGTTTCAGGAATAGAATTTAGTAATTCATCAAACATATAGTACCCAGTGCTACCGTAACAAGTGCCTTCCTGAATCCCAGGGCCCGTCTAGCCCGGTCTCTACCAGCACTCCTATAGCGACCCTCTGTTTATTCTCTATCATAAAAATCTCTTCTGGTTTACTTCCCCTCCTTTCTCTCTTTTTTTCCTTCCCATATGTTCATCTGTTTTGTTTCTTAAATACCACATATAAGTGAAACCAAATGGTATTTGATTTCTCTGACTGATTTATTTTATTAGCATAATGCACTGTAGCACCAACCACATTGTTGCAAATGGCAAGATTTCATTCTTTTGGATGGCTCAGTAGTATTCCATTATATATGTAGTCCATTATGTATATAGTCCATTATTATATGTACTCCAATATTACATTATATATAGTCATATTATATTATGTTATATATAATGGACATTTGGACTTTTCCCATAGTTCAGCTATTGTTGATAATGCTGCTATAAACATTGGGGTGTGTGTACCTCTTTGAATCATTATTTTTGTATCCTTTGGTAAATACCTAGTCATGCAATTGGTGGGTTGTAAAGCTGTTCTATTACTAACTTTTTTAGGAAGCTCCATACTGTGTTCCATAGTGACTGTACCAGTTTGTATTCTTACCAACAGAGTAAGAGGATTCCTCTTTCTCTGAATCCTTGCCAATACCCATTATTTCCTGTGTTATTAATTTTAGCCATTCTGACAGGTGGGAAGTGATATCTCACCATGGTTTTGATTTGTATTTCCCTGATGATGAACAACATTGAGCATCTTTTCATGTGTCTGCTAACCATCTGGATGTCTTCTCCAGAAAATGTCTCTTCATGTCGTCTGCCCATTTCTTAACTGGATTATTTATTTTTTGGGTGTTGAGTTTGAATAAGTTCTTTATACATTTTGGATACTAAACCTTCATTGGATAAGTCATTTGCAAATATTCTCTCCCATTCCATTGGCTGCCTGATAGTTTTGGTAATTGTTTCTTTCCATCACTATACAGAAGGTTTTTATCTTGATGAAGTCCCAATAGTTTATTTTTGCTTTTGTTTCCCTTGGGTCAGGAGACACACCTAGTAAGAAGTTGCTATGTCCAAGGTCAAAGAGGTTGCTGCTTGTGTTCTCCTCTAGGATTTGACGGTTTCCTGTCTCACATTTAGGTCTTTAATCCATTTGGAATTTATTTTTGTGTTTGGTACAAGGAACTAGTCCAGTTTCATTCTTGTGTATGTTTCTGTCCAGTTTTCCCAACACTATTTGTTGAAGAGGCTACCTTTTTCCATTGGATTTTCTCTCCCACTTTGCTGAAGATTAGTTGATCATATTGATGTGAGTCCATTTCTGGGTTTTCTGTTCTGTTCCACCGATCTTCATGTCTGTTTCTTTACCAATGCCATACTGTCTTGATGACAGCAGTTTTGTAATATTGCTTCAAGTCCAGAATCATGATATCTCCAGGTTTTGCTTTTCTTTTTCAGGATTGCTTTCGCTATTCAGGGTCTTTTGTGGTTCCAAACAAATTTTAGGATTGAGGGAGCTTTAGAATCAGTGACCTGATTTTGCCATTTACTAGCTGCATTACCCCAGATAATTTTTAAATTTCTATGAATTTTAGTTTCCCCATCTATGAAATGGGTAATAATAATAATCCCTAAAGCATAGATATGTTATGTTAATATGTGACAAACTATGCAGAATGCTTCCCAGAGTATTTCCTTCTCTATCTTTCCCCTCTTCTTCTGTTATCAACACTTTACCACGTTTCCTCTTTAGTCCTGGAAACATTTAATGTAAATATATTTTGCAATATCCTAGCTCTTTGGAAACAAGTAAACCATATAAAAATAATAGTGACTCCTTTTAAATAAAATAAAATTAATCAGAGTGTTTCATTCTCATGCCATGCCAAATAAATTTTTTGTGATGCCAAGCTGTCCCAATCAAGAAACAATCTCTTCTTCATTTGTTTAATGTAGAACATACACAAAGATGTTACAGGCTCTGTCTAAAGGATTGGTTAGATCAAGGGATACTTGCATACAGTATAAATTAGAAAAACAATATAAGACATATTATAATTTTTATGCCATTCCAGCTATAAGGAATTCTTTAGTACTCACTTATCACCATGAGTGCTATAGATCTACTCTCTCAAGTGTATCCTTGTCATTAATCTTTCCTCTTCAATGTCAAGAGGTTTACCAATCCCAGTTTCCAGCACTGACAACTGACAATTCTAATGACTTCAGTTTTTTATCAGGCAGAACCTTTAGTTCTCTGGAATTCAGCCCTCACCTTTCAGACAGGTTAATAACAAGTATTGTAGAGACAAAAGGATTTAGAGAAATTGGAATTCCATTACGTGGCTAATGATATAAAATGGGGCAGCCACTGTGGGAAAACACTCTGATAGCATCTCAAAAAGTTAAACATAGTTACCATATGACCCTGCAATTCCACCCTAGAGAATTGAAAACATATGTGTACATGAAAATATGTACACAAATGTTCATACAAGCATTATTCCTAATAGCTAAAAAGTGGGAACTACCCAAATATTCATCAACTGACAAATAGATAAAAATGTATATCCAAAGAATAGAACCATATTTAGCAATAAAATTCAATAAAATACTGATATATGCTGCAACATGGGTGAACCCTGAAAACATATGCTAAGTGAAAGAAGCTATCATAAAAGCCACATATTATTTGGCTCCAATTATAATAAATGTCCAGAAAATGAAAATTTGTAGAGACCAAAATTAGTGGTTTCCAAGGAATGGAGAGAGGAAGAATGGGGAGTGATAAAAATATTCTAGAAACAAATAGTGGTGATGGTTGCAGAACTTTGTGAATATACTAAAAAACACTGAATTATGTACTTCAAAAGGGTGACATTTATGATACATGAATTGCAGCTCAACAAAAAGCTGTTATTTCAGAAAAAATAAGAACCTACTACTGGCAACTTAGACAGGGACAAAGTATGCTAGACATTTTAAAATATCATGAGACTCCTGTTTAATAGACTTTTTTGTTTTAATGAAACACTATTGGTATTTATTTCTGAGCTAAACTCTATTGCTTATTTATCATTATCACAGTTTTTAAAAATCAGTGTTCTATGGTAGAAAAAGTTCCAACTAAGAAGTCAAAAGATTTGGATCCTAGTCTGAGTTCAACTACCAGTTGCTCAGATAAGTTATTTCACTTCTCTGGACCCCTTTCATCAGCTAACAGAAGAAGGGTGTGATAATTAATTTTATCTGTCAACTTCACTGGCCCATGGTGTCCGGTTATGTGGTCATTATTATTCTGGATACTTCTGTGAGGGTGTTTATAGATGAGACTAACATTTAAATAAGAGAACTTCAAATAAAGCAGATTGCTGTCCATAACATGAATGAAATTCCAGTCATTTGGAGGTATGACTAGAATGAAAGACTGACCTTCCCCAAACAAGAAGGAATTCTATCAGCACACGTCCTCTGGACTTGAACTTCAACATCAGCTCTTCCTAGGTCTCCAACCTGCCAGCCCACTCTGCAGATTCTGGACTTTCCATTCTCCAGAATCACGTGCACCAATTCCTTTATTTAATAACTGCAGGTCTCTTCCATCTTCAGTAACAATATTATAAACTTTATGGGTATTGAAAGTTGCAGGAACTTACAGAACATTTTAGAAGTTCCAACTGACTTTATCAATTCTACTGAGAAAAGTGTCTACAGAAATATCACTTTCATTGATTTATTTGTCTTATAGCTGTCTTCTAAAGCTTAGAAGGGAATAAAATGGTCCCTAAAAGTCTATATGATCAGAATATGAAAGCAAGTGTTTATATGGCCAAGGATAGCCAGATTTAGGAAAATTTGCTATAGTTGGAGTTTATTTTTATTTTTGGTGCACCCAGTCTCCTTATTTTCAGCATGTTTTACATATTTTATTTTACTTCATTTTTGAATTAGCATGCTTTACATATTTTAATGGAGGAAATTCAGACACTGAGGCAAGAGAATGAATGTAACATTTGGAGAAATAACATCAACCTAGAACACCTGACATAATAGTAGGTATGCAACCACTTACTTTGCCTATGAGTAAAACGAACCCTGATAACCTCACAGAAGCCAAAAGCATTAGTCCTCATCAATCATACACTAAATTCTAATTTTTTAATATAGTCGATTTTATGTTATTCTGTGACTATCCAGATGTGTATTATTCAGAGCTTTTCATTTTCTATTTATCTGGCAACAGGAGTTTTTGCCATTTCACAGCTCATTTGCACCTCCACCAGCTTTGCTACACTCATTACTGTCTCTGGCAAAAGATTTGGTGAGAGAGGCAGTTGATGCAAATGAGATTTTTAGATTTTTCACGCTCTCCCTTTCTACCGTGACCATGGATAATCAAGAATTGACTGTGCAAAAAGCAGAGAATGCAATTAGGCATTAGGTAAGGAAAGCTTCACACATAAAATCACTAGGAATGCCTTAAAGGGAGTAGCAAGTAAAGAGGAACAACTGCAAAATAAGATGACATTTTCTTATTAATACTACCTGATGCTTACTGAAACATTTTCATAGAAATGATCACAAACAAATTTTAACAGAAATTCATCAACCCATTTCATAGTAGGGAAACATATTAATTGAGTTGTTGTGCTTAAGCATATATGGTAACTTAGCAGAGCCATCATGAATCATTCCATCTGAGAAATGTATAATTAAAGCCCACTGAGTTACAGATATAAGTTCCACATGGGCACTGAGGATATGAACATAGTAAGACACAGCTCCTGCTTACATTTTAATGGAGAGGCAGATAAGTAAATAAATATTTGAGTTTAATTTGGCTAACTCTATGATAAGGGAATTCCCAGAATGCTAGGAGAGGACAGAGGAACATTTATTCAAGCCTAGCAAGTTCAAGAAGTCATTTTACAGGAGGTGATATCTGGGTTAAGTAGTAAGGAATGATTAAAAGATAAACAGTTTAAGGGAAGGGAAAGGTAATTTTAGACAAAAATAAGAACATGAACAAAAACATGGAGTTTTAGGAATACTTGAGGTTTAGGGACAATCACAAGGAGTTTCATATCCTAGATCCTAAAGTATGAACCGAGTAGAATCTGGCAATAAGACAGGAGACATAGTCAGTCATGGATACCTTACTTATTTTGCTAAGAAGTTTGAGCTTCAGTTGGATCCAATAAAAGATAAGAAGCCACTGCAGAATTGTAACTGTGAATGGGATGTTTTTATGAAAGGGTAGATGGGTTTGAATAGTAGGGAAGATTATTTGAACAAGGAAAATCTATTTGAACTATTAAAAAAGCTAAGATGGGAAGATCTTAGCTAAACAGAAAGTTTACATGAGGGAAATGGGAAAGACTTGAGGAATATTTGGAAGAAAATTTGTCAGGACTGTTGAAAATAGTAGGAAAGGCATAGGGAAAGACTATAATTATTTCTAGGATTCTAGATAAGAAACAAAACAAAGAACAACTGGAGGGCACATAGTGCTTGATGAGTTCAGTACTGGCATGCTGAGCCCATCCAAAGAGAGAAGACAAGCACGTGTATTTAGTCAAGGAAGTTCAGGTTAGAGCTGATGATATACATATTAGAATCTTCAGCATACTAGTTCAAATTGTGTGAGTAAATGAACTACCCAAGAAGAGAGTATAAAACATTGGTTCTTAAATCTAACTGCATATTAGAATCAACTGAAATGATACTTATGCCCAAGCATCACCTCAAACCACTTAAATCAAACTTACAGAGATGTAGCTTTGCTCTGGAATTACTGAGTAGGTGAAAATAACGAGGAGCCCAAGACTGCAAGCCCATGAAGAAAACAAAACAGAACAAAAACAAAACAAACCAAAAAACAAAAACAAAAGCAAAACAGAGGAGGGACTGGGTGGCTCAGTCAGTTGGGCATCCAACTCTTGATTTTGGCTCAGGTCATGATCTCAGGGTCTTGGGGTCAAGCCTTACATCTGGCTCTGTGCTCAAGATGGAGTCTGCTTGTCCCTCTCCTTCTGCTCCTCCCCCTGTTCTCCCTCTCACTTTCTCAAATAAATAAGTAAAATAAGTAAATAAGTAAAAAGAAAGAAAGAGAGAGGGAGAGAGAGAGAGGGAGGGAGAAAGGGTGGCTCAGAAAAATATAAAGAGAACCAGAAAAGAGAAAAGCTGAAACTACCTTCATACTCCCAGTTGTATTCAACGAGAACAGAGTGAATATAATATAATCATTGTTTTAAACGTTAATGCTGTGATGTACTATCATTTCAGAAATCCTTGACCACCACAATAGCATCCCACTTCAGGAGTTCGAGTTTTATTTTACCAATATAGAATTATTAGCGGGCCATACCCTATTACAGAAAATATGTTCTCAAAAAGTTTCAGTTCCTTTAAAGCATGGTGAAACATAAATAATTTTAACTAACCAGATATGTTAAATAATTTTAAGAGTTCCAAGACAAATCAAAGTCCCTTTGGGGACAAATAATTTTCTTCTTGAGGATTTATCTATTTATTTTACTTTTGTATTTTTCTTAAAGAACTGTTAGTTGGGGGTAAGACAGACATTACATACATTACATATTGAAATTTAGAAGTTATTGTAAATATTTATATCTATACTTATAATACTCAACATCCAAAGTATACATGGCATCTTTATTCCCCTAAATTATAGTTTTATTGATAGAGGCAATGTAAATATACCATTTCTTAGATGCAACTGAAAATGTGATTATGACCTCTAACAATGGTAATTTAAGTATTAATTTCCATCCATCTCAGCAACTGGCAGCATCCATCAATTATAGCATTAGCTGCTCAGCAATTGCAGCTGCAAAAAGCAGAATTAGCGTATAAGCTACTGTCACTCACCTGAAATTTTACAGTTTTAATTAGTGAGCCTGGAAGGCTGTCAACAACCAAAAACCCTAATGATAGGCCTGGAAAGATAGAATTTCTCAACCTTTTCCCAGATGCAGTCATCCAGCACTGTATGTCATTTCTTCCTATTTCAGAATTGAAAGTGTCTGAAAGAAAACTCTTTATTTTGGTTTCTGGCACCATTACTTAACAAATAAGAATAATATTGGGCAGAAAACTCCTCTGAGCCCATCAGAAGTCTACAGAAAAGTTGTTTTACACTCATTTTTACCTTTATTTCTATGTCATTGGTTTTCACAAGTTCTGATACTGCAGTTATTATTTTACGCATTTACTATGATATTTTTGAGTACTTTATGTGTGCCAGACATTTGGCTGGGTATTGGGGATATACAGTTAAGTAGCAGAAAGAGTCCTGCTCTCAGAGGAGTTACATTCAAAATGGGGAGATAAATAGATGGAGAGATAATCAATAAATGAAAGAAGACTATCATAGTGATAGATTCTAGGAAAAGAAAATAAAGTCAGGAAATTGAGTTAATGAGAAGATACTCATATTTGGTAACTAGGAAAGGGCACTCTGATGCCCTCAGAGATGAGTCATGCATGATGTGATGGAGTCAACATTCAAAAGCAATAAAGAAGAGCATTTTAGTAAGAGTACAAAAGCCCAGGAAAAAGAAAGAATGAAAAATTTTGCATATTTGAAAAGAATAAAAAGCACTGTGGAATGTAACAGGCAAGGGTAAGATTAGTCCAAGCAGAGGTTACAGACATGGACACAGGCCAAAGCATATAGGACTTTGTAAACTACAATAAACAAGTTTGGATTTTGTTCAAAGTACAGTGAGATGTCACTTAGACCTAGAAGGGTTTAAGTTGATTTTTGTTTTTAAAAGACTTCTTGTCCTGGGGCATCTGGGTGGCTCAGTGGGTTAAAGCCCCTGCCTTCAGCTCAGGCCATGATCTCAGGATCCTGGGATCAAGCCCCACGTTGGGCTCTCTGCTCGGCAGGCAGCCTGCTTCCTCCTCTCTCTCTCTCTGCCTGCCTCTCTGCCTACTTGTGATCTGTCAAATAAATAAATAAAATCTTAAAAAAAAAAGACTTCTTGTCCTGGTCACTAATGAAGAATGGATTATAATTCATGAGAATTTCTTACACATTTACAGCAAAAGCATGAAAAAGAATACTCATGGCAATATTTTTTTCATACTAGCAAAACTTGAAATAGACCAAACTTTCTTCAATAGAATAATAAATCAATTTTGTGACAGTCTTACCATGGACTACTATATATTAATGAAAATGACAAACTAATTTACATCAACATGAGTGCATCCAAAAAAGTGACTAGAAAAGCAAATTACAGAATAATACAGAATGGTTCCACTTTCAAATTCAAAAGCATATACAAACTAGACAATATATATTCTTGGATATACACATACATAATGAAAAAACAGAGTGAATCAATGCAAAGTATGGACACACCTATGATGACCCCTAATGAATAATACCATTGTATAGCTCCTCTCCTGCAGTATGAGTGGAATCTGCGACTAGGGCAAAGGTGATGAGACACCATTCCAGTGATTGTATTGCATTATATAAAACTCTACAGTAGAAGCTGAAATGCGACATTCTCCCACTGGCCCTGAAGTAAGCTGACACGCTGAGAAGTCCCATGACAAAGCCTACACAGCAAAGAACACTCAAGAATTGCATGACTCCAAGCCAATAGTCAGCAAGAAAACAGGAACCTCAGTCCTATAACCATAAGAAAATGATTTCTGCCAACAAACTGAGGGAGCTAGAAGTAGATCTTTCCCCAGTTGAGCCTCTGATGAGAATGCAGTCCCCCTGACTCCTTAATTGCAGATTTGTTAGACTCTAAGTGGAGGACCCAGTTAATCTATGCCTGCTCCCCTGACCTATACAAACTATAAGATAATAAGTGTGTGTTGTTTTAAGCCACTAAGTGTGGTAACTTGTTACAAAGTAATTAAAAACTAATATAGAAATAGTAAATAGAGGAGGAGAAAAGATGGCAGGGAGTAGGAGACCTAATATCAGGTCCCAGGAGTTCTACTGGATAGTTACCAAACATTTTGAACACCTACAAACTCAACAGGAATTTGAAAAGAAGAAGAGCAGCAACTCTAAGACAGAAAACCAACCCCTTTCTGGAAAGTAGGACGTGCAGAGAAGTGAATCCAAAGTGACATAATGGAAGATAGACCGTGGGGGGAGGGCCTGGCTCTTGGCAAGTAGTAGAGCAGCAGAGCACAAAATCAGAACTTTTAGAAGTCTGCTCCACTGAGGGACGTCACTCCAGAGGCTAAACAGGGGGTGGTGCCCTCACAGGGTCAGTGTGGTCTCAGGACACTCAGGGTCACAGAAAGACCAGGGGTGACTGAGTGTGGCAGAGCCCCCAGGTGTTGGAGTGGGGAAGCTGGCTGCAGAGATGGAACTGAGGAGAGGGCTCTCAGCTTGGGGTTACCTTAAACCATGATCCAAGGCACAGTCACGTCACTATCCTTCAAGCAGGAACCCCACAAGGGGCAGATTTGGGGAGACACCCTCCTTCCTTCTCCAGGAGAAGTGGGGTGGGAGGGTGCTGCAGGAATCTGCTGGGTTTGGAGACTCCAAAGGGGGCCATGTGTCAGAGATAGAAACACTCAGTCACAGGCCAGTGAGCACGGAGTGCAGCCGGAAAGCAAGGAGACAGGAGTGACAGACTGCTTTTCTCTGAGAGTTCACTGAGGAGTGGGGTTCTGAGCTCTCAGTTTGAACAAGGCTGGAAATTGGGAAGCCGTTATTTTCATTCCTGTCCTCCAAAGCTATAAGGAAGGCATTCAGGGAACAAATCTCCCAAGAGCAAACCCAAGCAGATTAATTCAGCCTGGCCCCTGGCAAGGAAGTACAATTCTGCCTCAGGCAAAGACATTTGTGAATCATTGCAACAGGCCCCTCCCCCAGAAGATCAGCAAGAATATACAGCCAAGACCAAGTCCACCACTCAGTGAGAACTGTGGAACTCCAGAGCTAGGGGAATGCAACACATAGAGTTCATGGCTTTTTTCCCAGTGATCCTTTAGTCTTTCAAAGTTACAATTTTAAAATTTTTTTATTTTTCCTTATTCTATTTCTCTGAATTTTTTCTTTCATAATTTAATGTTTTTTAACTATTTTAACTTATTAATACTTTTAAAAAAATCTTTTTTAATTTTCACTGTTATAGTCATATTCTATCCCTTCATTGTATTTAGCCTTATTTTTTATATACATATAGGTTTTTCTTTCTTTAAAATTTTGAGATACAGTTTCTTCTATCAGATCAAAATATACCCTAAATCAACTGCATGGCTTCATTCTAATCTCCAGCCTGATTGTATTTGTTCCTTTTTTTTTTCTTTTTTCACCCAACTTCTTATCAATTCCTTAAAAATATTTTGTAATTTTCATTTTTACAGTCATATTCCATCCCTTCATTATGTTTACCGATATTTTTTGTATATATGTTTTTCTTTCTTTAAAATTTTGGAAGGCAGTTTCTTTTAACAGACCAAAATACACCCCAAATCAAGTGTGTGGCTCTGTACTATTCAGGAGTCTAATATATATTTATTCCCCTCCTTTCTCCCTCCCCCACCCCCAGGTTTGGGTCTCTCTTAATTTTTCTGGAGTCCCTGCTATCCTTTTACTCTTTTGTTCCCTCATCCACCTATTCTTATCTGTACATGATAACAAGGCAGAAAAACTCACCTCAGAATAGAGAACAATAAGGAGTACCAATGGCTAGGGACCTAATCAATATGGATATTTGTAAGATGTTAGTTCTAGAGTTCAGAATGATGATTATCAAGGTGCTAGTTGGGCTCAAAGAAAGCATGGAAGATATTAGAGAATCCCTTTCTGGAGAAATAAAAGTACTAACATCTATCTAAGTTGAAATTTAAAAAGCTATTAATGAAGTACAATAAAAAATGGAGGCTCTTGGAGGAGCATGGGTGGCTCAGTGAGTTAAGCCTCTGCCTTCAGCTCAGGTCATGGTCTCAGGGTCCTGAGATTGAATCCCGCATCAGGCTCTCTGCTCAGCAGGGATCCTGCTTCTTCCTCTCTTTCTGCCTGCTTCCCTGCCTATGTATGATCTCTCTCACTCTCTCTGTCAAATAAATAAATAAAATCTTTTTTTAAAAAGATGAAGTCCCTTACTGCTAAGATAAATGAGGCAGAAGAGAGAATTAGTGATATGGAAGACCAAATGATGGAGAATAAAGAAGCTGAGAAAAAGATAAAAAACTACTGGGCCACAAGGAGAGATTCAAGAGATAAATGATGCCATGAGATGGAACAATATTACAATAATTAGGATCCCAGAAGAAGAAAAAGAGAGAGAGAGGAGCATCAGGTATATTAGAGCAAATTATGGCAGAGAATTTCCCTAATATGGGGAAATAAAGAGGCATCAAAATCTAGGAGCCACAGAGAATCCCCCTCAAAATCAATAAAAATGGGTCCACACCCCAACATCTAATAGTAAAACTTAGACATGGCAGTAACAAAGAGAAAATCCTGAAAGCAGCTCAGGACAAGAGGTCCACAACATACAATGGCAAAAATATTACACTGGCAGCTGATCTATCTATAGAGACCTAGCAGGCCAGAAAGGACTGGACGATATATTCAGAGCACTAAATGAGAAAAATATGCAGCCAAGAATGCTATATCCAGCTATGCTGTCATTGAAAATAGAAGGAGAGATAAAAAGGACAAATTAAAAATTAAAAGAATATGCAAACATCAAACCGCTCTACAGGAAATATTGAAAAGGGTCCTCTAAGCAAAGAGAGAGCCTAAAAGTACAGACCATAAAGGAACAGAAACAATATACAGTAACAGTCACCATATAGGTAATACAATGGCACTAAATTCATATCTTTCAATAGCTACCCTGAATGTAAATGCACTAAGTGATCCAATCAAAAGACACAGGGTATCAGAATGGATTAAAAAAAAAAAAAAGACTCATCGATATGCTGTCTGCAAGAAACTCATTTTATACCCAAAGACACCTCCAGATTTAAAGTGAGGGGGTGGAAAACCATTTACCATGCTAGTGGACATCAAAATAAAGCTAGGGTGGCAATTCTTATATCAGATAAATTTGATTTAAGCCAAAGACTATAATATAGGAAGGAAACTATATCATACTTAAATGGTCTGTACAACAGAAGATCTAACAATTTTAAATATCTATACCCCTGACAGGAGCAGCCAATTATATAAACCAATTAATAACAAAATCAAAGAAACACATTGACAATGATACAATAATTGTAGGGGACTTTAACACTCCCCTCACTGAAACAGACAGATCATCTAAGCTAAAGATTAACAAGGAAATAAAGGCCTTAAATGACACACTGAACAAGATGAACCTCACATACATATTCAGAACATTCCATCCCAAGGCAACAGAATACACATTCTTCTCTCGTGTACATGGAACATTATCCAGAACACATCACATCCTGGGTCATAAAACAGGTCTTAACCGGTACCAAAAGATTAGGATCATTCCCTGCATATTTCACAATGCTCTGAAACTAGAACTCAGTCACAAGAGGAAAGATGGAAAGAACTCAAATACATGGAGGCTAAAGAGCATCCTACTAAAAATGAATGTGTCAACCAGGAAATCAAAGAAGAATTAAAAAAAAAATTCATCGAAAAAAATGAAAATGAAAACACAACTCTTCAAAATCTTTGGGACACAGCAAAAGTAGTCCTGAGAGGAAAACATATAGCAATACAAGCCTTTCTCAAGAAACAAGCAGGGTCTCAAGTATACAACCTAACCCTATACCTAAAGGAGCTGGAGAAAGAACAGCAAAGAAAGCCTAACCTAGCAGGAGAAGAGAAATCATAAAGATCAGAGCAGAAATAAATGAAATAGAAACCAAAAGAACAGTACAACAAACCACAAAACTAGGAGCTGGTTCTTTGAAAGAATTAATAAGATTGATAAAGTGCTAACTCCCTTCTGCTCTCTATCTCCCCATATCTTCCATGTTATTCCTTATGCTCTACAAGGGAGTTGGGGGAGACTAAAGGGGAAGATGAACCATGAGAAACTGTGGACTCTGAGGAACTAACTGAGGGTTTTGTAGGGGAGAGGGGTGGGAGGTTGGGTGAGCCTGGTGGTGGGATTTGTGGAGGGCACGTATTGCATGGAGCACTGGGTGTGGTGCATATACAGTGAACTCCGGAACACTGAAAAGAAAAAAAGAAATTGCTAAACCCGTGGCCAGATTTACTAAAAAGAACAGAAAAAGACCCAAGTTAATAAAATCAGGAATAAAAGAGGAGAGATCAAAACCAACACCAGAGAAATACAAACAATTATAAGAACATATTATAAGCAAATATATGCCAGCAAATTTGACAATCAGGAAGAAATGGATGTATTCCTAGAGACATATAAACTACCAAAATTGAGCCAGGAAGAAACAGAAATCCTGAATAGACAGTCAAAAATCTCCCAGCAAACAAGAGCCCAGGGCCAGAGAGTTTCCCAGGGGAATTCTACCAAACATTTAAAAATGAATTAATATCTAATCTCGTGAAATTGTTAAAAAAAATATAGAAATGGAAGGAAAAGTTCCAAAATCATTTTATGAGTCCAGCATTACTTTGATCCCCAAACCAGACAAAGACCCCATCAAAAAGGAGAATTACAGACCAATATCCTCAATGAACATGGATGCAAAATTTCTTACCAAAATGCTAGCCAATAGGATCCAATAGTACATTAAAAGGATTATTCACCATGACCAAGCGGGATTTTTTCCTAGGGTGCAAGGTTGGCTCAACATCCACAAATCAATCAATGTGACACAATACATTAATAAAAGGAGGAACAAGAACCATATGATACTCTCAATAGATGCTGAAAAAGCAACTGACAAAGTGCAGCATCCTTTCTTGATCAAAACTCTTCACAGTGTAGGGATAGAGAGTACATACCTCAATATCATCTATGAAAACCCCACAGAAAATATCATCTTCAATGGGGAGAAACTGAGAGCTTTTCCCCTAAGCAGGAATGCAACAGTGCTGACCACTATCACCACTGCTATTCAACATAGTACTATAAGTCCTAGCCTCAACAATCAGACAACAAAAAGAAATTAAGAGCACTACTGGGTATTTGCCCCAAAGATACAGATGTAGTGAAAAGAAGGGCCATCTGTACCCCAATGTTTATAGCAGCAATGGCCACGGTCACCAAACTGTGGAAAGAACCAAGATGCCCTTCAACGGACAAATGGATAAGGAAGATGTGGTCCATATACACTATGGAGTATTATGCCTCCATCAGAAAGGATGAATATGAATATGAACTTTTGTAACAACATGGACAGGACTGGAAGAGATTCTACTGAGTGAAATAAGTCAAGCAGAGAGAGTCAATTATATGGTTTCACTTATTTGTGGGGCATAACAAATAGCATCGAGAACAAGGGGAGATGGAGAGGAGAAGGGAGTTGGGGGAAATTGGAAGGGGAGGTGAACCATGAGAGACTATGGACTCTGAAAAACAATCTGAGGTTTTTGAAGGGGTGGGGGGTGGGAGGTTGGGGGAACAAGATGGTGGGTATTGGAAAGGGCACAGATTGCATGGAGCACTGGGTGTGGTGCAAAAACAACGAATACCGTTACACACTGAAAATAAATAAAAAAAAAAAAAGAAAAGAAATTAAAGGCATCCAAATCAGCAAGAAGAAGTCAAATTCTCACTCTTTGCAGATGATATGATACTTTATGTAGAAAACCCAAAAGATTCCACTCCAAAACTGTTAGAACTCATACTGGAATTCAGTAAATTGTGAGGATATAAAATCAATGCACAGAAATCAGTTGCATTTCTATACACCAACAGAAAGGCAGAAGAAAGAGAAATTAAGGAGTCGATCTGATTTACAATTGCACCCAAAACCATAAAATACCTAGGAATAAACCTAACCAAAGAGGTGAAGAATCTGTAACTATAAAGTACTCATGAAAGAAATTGAAGAAGACACAAAGAAATGGAAAACCTTCCATGCTCTTCCATGAGGATTGGAAGAACAAATCTATGTACCTTTTCCCATCATTTTATCTTCAATGTTCTTTTAATATTACTTAAAATTCGGTCTCAGAGAAGGTTGAATATTTTAAATAAAATCTTATACTCTCTGATTTAATAGGCTAAATTAATCTGTTTATACTTTTTGCCATTTCTAATATTTTAGGATCTAATACTGCTGTCATTTAAAAAAAATTCTGTTTCCTGACTTTCTTTGCTTTTCTTTTACCCATTACTGCTTTCCATTACATAGATGGAGTGTTCTTATTCTGTGTATGCCATACTGTCTATACATGCTCTTATGATAAATAGATTTAAATTACTATTTATTTGAATTTTCTCCCTAATGAGACAAGGGTTACAGCATGCTGGCATGTTGCTTTGATCCCTTCTAACCCATTATGTGAATTTCATCTACAATTTTAGTTCTGAGTTCTAAAATTTCCCCAGAGCTGCCCATGTTAGTTTGCCATTTTGTTATGAAAAGAAACTTTCATTATAATATTTATAATATTTAGTTATGTTCTATTTTTTAAGCTCACTGGCATATATCTGAATTTTGTTTTATTATTCATCTTTATGTATATATTATTTATTATTTTGTCTGAATTATTTATTTCATTAATTTTTTTAAATAAAAAAAAAATGCCTGGCACCAGTTGATCCTCAAACAATACAGGGAGTAGGGGCACAGAACCACACATGCAGTTCAAAATCCACATATAAATCTTGACTCCCCAAAACTTAACTACTAATAGCCTACTATTGACCAGAAGCTTCGCTGATAAGATAAACAAGAAGACCTATTTTGTATATGTATTATATGCTGTATTCTTGTATTAAAGCTGATAAAAATAAAGATCATAAAGAGATAAAATATATTTATAGTGCCATATGTATATTTATTGAAAAATATCCACATCTAAATGAACTCTTGTAGTTCAAACCCATTTGTTAAAGGTCAACCGTACAAAGAACTCATTGTTCTCTTGGTCACAGTTTCATAAATACTCTGGTGACACTAACCACTAAGAAATTATTCTAACAGATGAGATCTTGTCTAGCCTTCCTTCTTATCTAGAACCAGTGTGCTTTCAAGCACATCTATTTGTTTGACTCATTTGATGCTACTGTTAGCTCATGAAAAACTTGTTTATCCCAAGCATCCATAGCTACTTAAAGCATATTGTTTTAATTAGGCAACTGTTATATGCAAATCATTTGGCTATTAATGTGGAGGATATGAAAGATAATTTAGCAGAACTCACAATATGCTTATCTTCTAATAATGGGAGATAGATATGCTTATATTTATAATAGAAGAATGAATATAATAAATGCAAAAAAGTATAAATACATACATGAGAAGAGGAAAAGACCTTATAAAAGATC
Organism: Mustela nigripes; assembly: GCF_022355385.1. NCBI lineage: Eukaryota > Metazoa > Chordata > Mammalia > Carnivora > Mustelidae > Mustela > Mustela nigripes. The sequence goes on along the minus strand of NC_081557.1, from coordinate 266,669,727 downwards.
TCCAGGCTGGTCCTTAAAAAGGGGAAGCATTAGTTCTTCTTAAATGTGTTCTTCCCACCTTCAGAGCTTCATAAACACTATTTTAATTGCATATATATGCTTATGCATTCTCTTAGCTTAGCTATTTCTCATTTATCCTTAGATTCTCAGCTTGTTTTCATGTCTTTCGGAAGAGAGACTTCCACCATCCACCCATACTTGCCTGAACCTGGGTTCAGTGCCCTTCCTATGCATATCCCCAAAAATCTGGTAAGTGAACTCTAACTTTTATCACAGTCTATTGTAAACAGTATATGACTTGTTTATTTACAAAGTGGGATGTTTCCTTTTGTACTAATTTAGTAGCTAGAGATTTGGAAGCATTTATTTGTGTGAATTATTATTGGGAGAAAAAGATCTGTGAAGTATTTTTGTTGTTGTTCGTTCATTCATTTATTTTTTTTAATTTAAATTCAATTAGCCAAGGTATAGTACATCATTAGTTTTTTATATAATGTTCAATGTTTGTTTGTTTGTTGGTGGGCAGCAATGCAAGGTTTATTGAGCTAAGCAATAGCAAAGTAATAGTACAAAGCTCCTGAGGAGGGTGGGGACCAGAGAAGGTTACCTGGTTTGTTTTTAAGCGGGGAGAGAAGAGGGAAAGGGAAAACAGAATGTGCATCTTTTCTCCAGCCTGTCCTCGCGGACTGGATCTGACAGAACTTTGTGAGCCCTGGGGCATAAGCAGCACTGCTTATAAATTCAGGTGACAAAGCACAACACAGAGGTAGGACTCGGCATGTCTTACATTTTGTTGAAGAACATCGCATCACACCAGTCCAATGGCAACATAGTGGTGACTCAAGGATTTCGCAGGGTTGAGAATATGAGAAACTGAGCGGTGGGCAGGCAGCATTCACATGGAAGTACCTCTCTCAGTGACAGGGTCAGGCAGAAGTACCTTTGCAGGAGCCCAAAGGAGAATACTGAAGGATTCTGTGAGCACCTATGAGACATGTTTGGGAATTCTCAGGTAACTCAGGAGGCTTCGAAGGAGAACCGACATCCCCAAGTTATGTGGGAATTCTGTCTCTCTGCCCTACTACATTGTGATTTCTTGAGAGTTGGGACTAACTCTCACTATGGGGTTCCTAAAATTTGGTTCAATGTGTGATATATACTGTATGTTCACTACAAAATTATTGACTAAATGAATTGTAGATATTAGAACTGAAAATTGTTTCTTCTAATCCAGGATTAGAAAAACCTACCACTACACTGAACTGACTCCCAATTTCCTTTATAAAAGTTTTTGGAGTGAGTATAAAATGTGTGCTTCTTGAATATACATGTTCCTCTTGCTCATACTAGGCCTAAGTGTTATTTCAGCTATATATACACTCTTATGCATCTCATAGACTAACTCCCCCTTATCCTAAACGTTCAAAGGCATCTACTTGTATGAATTATTAGTATTGAGGAAAACAGACTTGTTTGGTATGAGTAACTCAGCTTCATATGGGTGAATTAAAGTGAAGTTGTGAGCAGATAAAAGATAGTAAGTGAAACTTCCAAACATTCTTCTCAGTCTGTTCTAAACCATATCCATGAAAACACAGTGTTACCTGATTAGAACACATGGGTTTTCAAACAAATATAATCAATCTCCAGTATAATTTGGTCAGTGCTAAATGATTAAGTTTTGAAATTGTGTACAAAGGGTTTTCTCTGTAATGTTCCCCAAACCACACGGCTTGGGAATCAGTTCCTGCTCAGTAAGTATTACCTCCTAACATTTATGTTACAGGATTACCCCAAAATGTCCCACATCTCACATGCTCTTTAGATGTTTTATAAATAACAGGCTACATTCCGTGTAAAACATGAATACAAGGGCTGTATGTGTTGAGCAGCATTTTCACATAAAAGGCTGAATCTGTGTATTGTGGTAAGAAATAAAATCTAATGTCAAAACCTCCCTGTAAGAGGACATGACTTTTCATAGTGATGAGAGAATTCATAGCAACCAAACTAATTTTTAAATTAATTAATGGGCTAATGTATCATTGATGCTATGTCTAGACTGTAGAATATAAGGGGGTTATGCTCTTGCTCCAAAGAGGTAAATCAAATAAAAGGAGAAAATTGAACAGCTTTCACAAGCTTATATGTCCCTGCTACAGAGTTGTCCACAGAATGTCAGGGCTCCTGGATGATCTGAACATATGTCTTCCCAAAGGGGTATATTTAAATATTTATGCAAAAAACGATATGGCACCAATAATAAGCTAGACTCTTAAATGTCTACTGTCCAAAGGAGCAATAATTTGTGTATATAATGACAGATGTTTAGCCTGACAGTGTAATAGGGAATAAAATCACCAAATTTTTTTTTAATTTAAGTGTCTGACTAAAATGAAATAGAAGTTTTCCCATTAAAAAAAAAACTAATAATAGAACTAAGAAGAGATTATGGGAATAATAGATTCCTGACACTTTCAGCTAAAGTTGGGTGTCTGATTATTTTATAGAAGAAAATATCCTATGTGTTCTACATGTACCCTCTTCATCCTCTGACAATCCGTGAGACAACCCTTGTTTTGACAGACTTCCAACCAGAAAGTCAAAATATTAAGAAATCACTTAAAAAAGGGAGGTGACTCATCCGAAAATATTTGCATTACACTTCCCACTGAACAAGAAGCCTAAAGGACGGATTCTAGTAACTTAGAAGTAACAATATTTTGGAGGATGCCAAATGAGAATTCAAATAGAACTCAACTTGTCTGTACAATTTGATTCCTATAGTCTGCTTAAAATACATACATCTATATTTTATATACAGCAAGGTTTAATGCTTGGGTGAAAGAAACCTCCCATTTATTTTTTTTTCTAAATTATATACTTGTGCCCTCTAATGTCTACAGGAATTCTAATCCATCACTCCTTGGAGGGACTTTTTGTTTTTTAGGAAAGTCTTAAGTCAGATGTACGGAAGTCTCTCAGTCTATAACCAACTTTACCTTTTACCTTTTCTGTACATGGTGACTCAGTGCTTGTTCAGACATCTATCCCCTTTGTGATTCTGTCTGAAGTGTTTCTTATGTGCTTAGATATTTTGCTAGGACAACATGTGATCCTTATGTTGATGGATAGCTTCTGATGGTAGCATAATTCTTCCCAAAGCCCAGTGCTTAGTGACTCACCCTTTCATGTTATCTTGGAGAATTCCCTGGGATGGATGTCCAAGAAATTCTGAGAAGCTGTGTTCCAATGGACTTGGTCCATGTGCTTACCCTACACAGAACTCACAATCCTCTCTCCCATCTCCCAGGCGTGTAGTATGTGAACTGCACAACAGAACCCAGCTTAGGGGGTATGTGGGGGAGCTGAAATGCAGCTCTGCTCCTCTGGCTAAGCATCATGACTTTGCTCTGGGTACATTTCTCAGAGAGTGAGTCTTTTTCTAATTTACACAGACAGCTTGTATAGGTCAGTGGTGGGCTTTCCCTCAGGTCTAACACCATTCTGAATTTAGGCCATTCTCCCCTCAACATCCTCTAGGGTGGATTCCACTTTGAACAATACATTTAATTCCATTAATGGCTCTGAAACAAAAAGTCATTAAGCCTTTTCTGCTACCACCCATAAGGAGGATCTCAACTTTAGCAATAAAGACTTAACTGTCCTCCTGAGTGGTTGGGAAAGAAGGAAATGAGGAAGAGTAGGGAAGTGCTTGCCAATAAATCTAAAGCAAAGCATTGAAAGAAAAAGGACAACAATTAACATATTACACTTGTAAAACTCATGTTATATAATTAATCTTAACAACACATAGGAGATAATTCTCAGTTTATAGGGAAGAAAACTAAAGTAGAGAGGATCACCCAAAATGATCAAAGTCATACACTTAGTCAATGGTAGAATCAAGACTTGAAGGCAAATATTGTATTTCCAGAGCCTGTGCAATTAACCACTATACCATAGTAATTCTATGCCTTATTCTGTCACAAAGTTAATTTGGAAAAATTGTTGAAAGAATTTGTTCTCTAAATAAACATGAAGTACATGCAGCCACTTTAGAAGACAACTTGACAGTTCCTTACATAGCTAAATACAGTCTTACCATAAACCCAACCCTCATTTTTAGATATTTACCCATCTGGTTTGAAAGTTTATCCTACACAAAACCCTACCAAATCCTAGAAACAACAAAAATATCTTTCAGTAGGTGAATGGATAAACAACTGTGGCACATCCTTATAACTGAATATTATTCAGTAACAAGAAGAAATGAGCTGTTAAGTAACAAAAAGATATACATGAATTTTAAAAACGTATTGCTAAGTGAAAGAAGTCAATCTGAAAAAGCTATATACTTGTGACTCCAATTATGACATTAAGGAAAATGAAAAACTATAGAGACAATAAAAATACCAATATCTGTAGGGGGTTTAAGGGAAGGAAGTTGGGTTGAAGAGATAAAGCACAGGGGCTATCTTAGGGCAGTGAAACTATTCTGTATGATACCATAATGGTGGATACACAACTGTTTCTCAAAATCCATTCTACTCGACAGCACAAAGAATGAAGCTTAACTTGGGCAGATTTTGGGGGGGAAAAAAAAAGTCATTTCAGAGGTCAGGGGATTCCAAGAAGGAACGACGGGAGAATCTAACTATATTACAAGTGTATAAAACAATCTCTCTGAAGGGGTTAGCAGAAAAGATACTGACCCCTAAGTAGCTGTGGAAGTTAATAGAGTCTGTAAGATTAAAGGCAAAAGAAACTGCACATAATCACTGCAGTCTAATTGATAAAGTTGTTTCACACATGGGGTTAACAATTCTGAAACTGCTATATATGTACACCAGAATTTGATATTCAGTTAAATGGATGGCTGGTGATAGGAGGCAGGTTTCTAACTGTTGGAATGGAAATATATAGATAAGGAAACAGAAGCCAAGAATGATTCATGTGTCATGGATTACTGTTGGAGACAAAAGAATTCATAGTTAGTTTAATATATATACAGATAGTTACATATGTAAGTGCTTATAGATACATATTTCTTTGCTCTGTTCACTCAAAGGACATAAATAAAATAACATCCCAGTAGCATCGAGCACATCTTACACCCAGACCTTGGCTTCTAATACCATTCTCATAAAATAAACCACAGCTCCTTAAAGAAATGCTGATTCTAAACCACGGCTCCTTAAAGAAATGCTGATTCCAGGGGCAGGGAATATACAAGATAAGACGAAGCATCTTTTAGTACCAGAAAAAAAGTATGTATGTACATGCACATGTAACACACACACACACACACACACACATAAATATTGATGGGGTTATATCAAAGAAGAACATGAGCTCCCAATGGCCATAGTTGTAACAATTTAAGCAACAAATAAAACAATATTGGGTTGTAATCCAAATTATAAATGTAATTCAAAGAAGAGTATGAAAGAATGGTTTTTAAATTATTGTTAATAGCCAGCTTTTACTGTACTACCAAAGGATGAGAAAAGAAGACTGGAAAGACTAAGATTATTTGAGAGCTTGTGAATAGACCCATTAATATGAAATAGTGACTTTATGTAGGAGACTGATATTTGAAAAAAAACCAAAGCCAAACTATCTTGACCTTTTATCTTTAGACAATGAGAAGGCTGATGAATATGGATTTTGGTGTAAATCATGAAGTTAGGGAGACTGAAAATTCTATGGAATCAAGTGACTCAATTAAAAGAGTATTACAGAAAGTCTAGATACAAGATAATAAATGCTGATCAAGGATTGTGGCACTAGGACTGAAGACAGTAAACTGATATTTGGAAGGAATAATTAATATTTTAATAATAAAGAGGAACAAAGATAAATTTAAGGTAACTTAAGTGTTTCAATCTGAGTGATATAGTAGTACCATTAACTTAAAAAACTAATTTAGAAAAAGAATCCATTTCAAAAATCCAGTTAGAATAGAAATGTCTAACTGGACATACAAGTTCATAATTCAATCAGTAGTAAAATTACCCTAGCAAGCATTTAATAAATGGTTTTCAGTGAATGAGTAAATAAATTAAGTCAAAAGATACACTCTGGAGATAAAAGTTGTATGTTGTCCAAATATAAGTAGAATTTGAAACAATAGAGGAAATCTCTAAGAAATGTTGTGTAGACAGAAAAAAAAGCAGACAATGGTAGGTTAAATGCCAACAATATGGAAATAACATAAATGATATTTTCTGAAAACAATGTGATAAAATTAGATGTCAATAATAAAAACTGAGACCACCTATTTCCATACATCTTAATTATCAAATCTGAAACAAAGGTCACCTGGGTTGACATGACTTTACTATTTGTCATATCCATCAGGATATAGAAGATGAAGCTATAAACCAAAAAATTACTGTTTGCTTCAGTAATTCAGAAATTCCAGTAAGCCAATTTTCCAGACAACTAATTAATTCATCTGGGCAAATAACTTGTGTATCATTTCAACAGAATACTTATGTAGGCAAATATCTTACCTATCAAACAACAGTTTACTTATCAAGACTGTCTTCATTACTCTCATTTCATTGTATATACCAATATTAAACCATTATGTTCTGAACTTTGACCAATTCCAATCATTTCCCCACCTTGAAAGACCTACCTTATTAGACCAACTAGAGCCCAGAACTAATAACCTGTACAGATTCCCCTGTGATCTCCCCATTCTAATACAGTACAAAGGTTATTTCAAGGTGGTGTTCTCTCCTACTGCAGTAGGTCATACAAATTTTGCTTTATCAACAGGTTTTCTGGTGGACTTCTAGGGAGTTAACAATTGATGATTACAAAATTAGGAAAACTATTTCTGGAAATTTAAAAAAAGTTTAAAAATAAGTGTACCTTATGCAAATCATACATCAAAGATGAAATACAAAACAAAATTGTAGAATGTATATGAATAGATAATATAAAGACTACAGCTAAGCCAATGATCCAAGGAAAATATATATTCTAAAGTACTTACATTAAAAAAAGAAAAAGAACTATAAAATAAACCTAGAGTAAGAAAAATAAAGGACTTAATAAAGGTAAAAGCATAAATTAATAAATTAGAAAACAAAATAGTAGAATGGATAATGTATTCCAAAGCTAGTCCTTAGGAGAAAAAAAAATCAAATAAATATCCAATAAAAGTCACAAAATTTACCAGAATTGTATTGGCATAAATATTGCCAAATTCAACTAACATGAATAGAAACAGTACAAAATGCAAAGAGGGCTTTGGATTCCTAGACATTTTCTGCAGAAAACAGGCTAAGAAGGATATCCAAGTTGCAATCATGGACCATTTATTATAGAAAAAGAAAGATGACTTAGATTATGGGGTCAATAACTATAGAAAGAAAGCTCACAAGGGAGTAGGATTGAGCCATAATCCAGAAATGGGAAAAATTTGTTTACATAAATTTCACAATTGCTCTGGACCAAGATTGCTATATGCATCATGCCTTTTTTGCATGAGTATTGCAATTATACTTATGTAACCACTGTATATTGGATGCATGGATGGCAGATACTCCTGTCACTTAAGTTCACAAGTCTTTAGATCAAAAGGGGCTTCAGTAAAGAGTTGTACCAAAGGAACAACACTTGAAAAATCTTTTCCACACCTGAAAAATCTTATCCACACCTGAACTTTATTTAGGTGATGCAATCCTGCATCTTAAGCCCAAACTTGAGGCTATAATGAGATGAGAGGTTTTGAGAGTCTTGGGAAAGTAGGTGAAAGTATTTTGCATATGACAAGAGTATAATTTGGTGAAAGGGAACAATGTCTTCTTATAGACAGATGTGGTCTCTTGACACTAGGAAGGCTTATGACAACATAATGAAGTGTGACTTCTGAAAGTAGGACATGAAAGGCAATGCAGCTTTCACCGGATTCTGCCTGAACACTCACTTTTGGAGCCTAGTCTGATATATGAAGTCTAACAACCCTGATGAGAAATCCCAGGTCATATGGAGAGGGTGGCTTTAAACAGGAGATTAAGAGTACATTTATCTTGAAGAACTTTGAGAAATGTATGCAATTGTTGAATCATTATATTGTACAGATGAAACTAACACAACACTGTATGTTAATTATGTTTGAATAAAAATAAATGGGAATCTGTAGCAGTTATAGCAAAATGCTGATATTTGTTTCATCAAGGTTATGTGCTTATGGATGGTCTCAAAACATCTGGGGGTAAGATACAGATGTAGTGAAAAGAAGGGCCATCTGTACCCCAATGTTTATAGCAGCAATGGCCACAGTCACCAAACTGTGGATAGAACCAAGATGCCCTTCAACGGACGAATGGATAAGGAAGATGTGGTCCATATACACTATGGAGTATGATGCCTCCATCAGAAAGGACGAATACCCAACTTTTGTAGCAACATGGACGGGACTGGAGGAGATGATGCTGAGTGAAATCAGTCAAGCAGAGAGAGTCAATTATCATATGGTTTCACTTATTTGTGGAGCATAACAAATAGCATGGAGGACATGGGGAGATAGAGTGGAGAAGGGAGTTGGGGGAAACTGGAAGGGGAAGTGAACCATGAGAGACTATGGACTCTGAAAAACAATCTGAGAGGTTTGAAGGGGTGGGGGGGTGGGAGGTTGGGGGAACCAGGTGGTGGGTATTAGAGAGGGCACGGACTGCATGGAGCACTGGGTGTGGTGCAAAAATAATGAATACTGTTACGCTGAAAATGAATTTTTAAAAAATGAAAAAAATCTGGGGGACACTTTTTTAAATATTTCAAAATTTAAAATAAAAATTTTAAAAAGGAAATTATATACTGAATTATTTATAAAGAATTAGTATTTTTACAATGTCTTCACTGACAATATACAATATCTCAAGACCACATGATCTAATTCTGGAAGGTAATTCTGTTGTTCACTACTTCTATCAGAAAACTAAAGAGATTTGGGGGCGCCTGGGTGGCTCAGTGGGTTAAAGCCTCTGCCTTCAGCTCAGGTCATGATCCCGGGGTCCTGGGATTGAGCCCCAGGTTGGGCTCTCTGCTCTGCGGGGAGCCTGCTTCCTCCCCCCTCTCTCTCTCTGCCTGCCTCTCTGCCTACTTGTGATCTCTCTCTCTCTCTAATTAATAAAATCTTAAAAAAAAAAAAACAAGAAAACTAAAGAGATCTGAAAGTAGTTAACCCAGAAACACTGGACACATTAAAAACAAATTACTGCCACCCAGGGAGTGCATCTTGGAGGAATGCCACCTGTCTACTTCCAAAGTTTAGATTAAGAGCAAATGGATTTTCAATTTGATAATTTGCCATCTACAAATTTATAACAACTTAATTATGACTTTACAATATAGGTAAATGTAGGAGAGTCAGCCTCATTACCTGGTCATTAATTCTGTCATAATTGCCAGAAAATATGGACCCCCCCCCCTTGATGGCAAAAGAGAATCCTCAGGAACATATCAGATTTAGTGTCATTATTCTTACTATTACACATTATATGATCGTTGCCACCCAGCAATCATATAAAATAGCAGAATGTAGAACTGGAGGAAATCATCAAAACTATCTAATTATACAAATAAAATATAACTAGAGAGTGGAATTCTATGTCTGAAATCACCCCTGTATGATAGAGCACATCTGTTGGATTCATGTCTTTCTTTAGTGAGAGCAAAATGCCTGTCAGAAAACAGCTCAGTTTAGTTCTATGAATGTAACTAAGAGCTAGGCAGAGTAATAAATGAAATAATTGAGTTATTAGGATGCAGTGTACTCGGGTCTTATGCTTCATAATGCTACTTTAACAAATGTCTAAATCCCCACGGCAATTTGTTTTATCATCAAAATTATCAGATCCTACTCAACTTTTCTACATGAATATTAACATTTAAAGGTACTTGGTCACACTATTGTTTTAGCTGTACCAAAATATTAAAAGATTTTAAGTTCTTTATGATTAAGAACCTCACTTTTTTAGAATAAGAAAGGGTTGTTTTTTAATTATGTAACTGTGAAAAATCATGATTTTGTCTAGGCTAGGTTGAGTTGTCAAGAACTGAGGATATTTGCCAGATGAAGCTGTCTCTCCAACTCCGTAAGACTCCAGTGTAAATATTTTAGAAGCACCAAGTACAGATAGGAGAGAATCCTTCCTTATCACAAGAACTGCATATTGGTCAGGAGTTTGTAGCCCTCGTAACTATCAAAAAGTCCCTAAACTTACCACTTTAATAGTACCTTAAGAGTGTGGAAAATCGGGGCGCCTGGGTGGCTCAGTGGATTAAGCCGCTGCCTTCGGCTCAGGTCATGATCTCAGTGTCCTGGGATCGAGCCCCGCATCGGGCTCTTTGCTCAGCGGGAGCCTGCTTCTCTCTCTCTCTCTGCCTGACTCTCCGCCTACTTGTGATCTCTCTCTCTGTCAAATAAATAAATAAAAAAAAAAAATCAAAAAAAAAAAAAAAAAGAGTGTGGAAAATCGTGAGACATTTTCACTGTTCTAGATATTCTGCAATATCACCAAAAAACACAAATTTTAATCAGCATAGGAAGTATAATCATATAACCCTGCCCAAGTAATTATGGGTCCCAACTGCTCCTAAAAATTTTAAATAGGTTTGCTTATTTTCTGTTTTGTTTTGTTTTTTTTTTTTTGTTTTTTTGTTTTTCTCTCCTCTCCTGCTACAAGCAACATTGCCTTCAAGGTCCACATTCCTTCTTGTCCTTCCAGAAAATCTGATTCTAACATTTTCTAAGGAAAGATTTTCCTATTCTTCAGTAAGTTTAAGGCAATATTGGGAATGAGTTGAGAAGCAGTAAGTTGGCAGATAAATTACAATTCTAAACTAAACTTCCTGCTTGCAAATATATATCTAATGCATACCTCAAGACTAATTCAATGCTTTAGAAATCACAATTTCTTCTTTAAAAGAAAAAGGTTATAGCTACACTTATTTCATTTAATCAGATACATGGATTAGAACGATATTCTCATAAAGTTTATCTCTTGACTCCTCCCCACTATAGAGATTCATAAATAACAAAAATATTTAAATCTTAAATATATTGTCATCATGTTAATAAAGGATTCTACCAGTAATTTGATGATGATACTTTGGTAGAGACCATCTGCCATTCAAAGTGTCATTGCCAAGAGCACAGAGGTGGTACATTAATTTGTGCTATACAGTAAGTGCCTTTCTCAGCTTGGTTTCCTCAGTGGGTGGTCTTAAGGGATGACACTTAACAGAACTCAGTGTGATGCAGCAGAACCCTATCCAAAGGTCACAGATAAGCAGATGAGGGAGGCCAGAGGTGATGAAGCTGGCCGGGCCCTTTGGAGCTGACTGCCTGCCCAGTTTGCCTCTATTATAGGCAGAAGGGTCTTCGAGCATTAATGTAAAAATAAGAAGACATGAGTGAGGGAGGGAACAGGGGAGAGGTTGTATTAACACACAAGGAAAAGTACTGAAAAGGAAAATGGCCAAACAGAAGTTTCATGTCAGAATATTTCTATGAAATAAGCACCTCTTAATGAAAGGGCTTCAGGCTCTGACATATTTAGCTACACCACTGGTGGGGCAAAATTCATTCCAGCCTAATAGTGGAAGGAAGAACTCACTGAAACTTGTGAACTTCATAAAACATCACTGAAACTTATCATTGACCTAAATTTTGTTATTGCTTGACTCATTATAAATATCATAGTTATCATGGAAATATAATGTGCCACTGCTTGAATTCCCACCCTAATTATGATTCACTCGAAGATCAATGTTCTTCAAATTTATTCTTAATATCTCTCCTTTACGTTCATGGGATTGAACTCCCATTAGTATAAGTACATTACCAGACTACATTAATTCAAAATATCTGTGGAAAATAATACCACTCTAAAATAAAACAACCAAAAAATGTTTAAAGCAAACTTAATTGAATAGTCAGTAGAGATCCATTTTCTGTAAATGTTCTATAATTAGAATTGAAGCAAACTTTGAAAAGTTTCCAGTGTTATATTTACCATTTGTATTTGGGAAATAGTAACCATGTTAAGAGAAACAATGGGATAAGAGGGAAAAAGAAGAAATGAGGAGAAAGATCCAGGAGCTGTGATTTCATTAGTGAGTGATCATCACTAATGTTTACATATGACTACTGAAGTATTAGACAAAACATAAGTGAAAGTTCCTCCAAAAATGTACAACTGCCAACAGTTGTATGTTTGGAGGTTATAGGCTCTAAGAAAATCATGTTCAATGAAACTTTGAGCTCAATAAAGTATATACTCAGGTCCAAGTAAACAGAGGGAAAAAAAGACAAAATTCAGAAGTCAGATAAAATGAACTTTAAAGGAAACACTTAGCCTCACAGGGGAATTCTACCAAACATTTAAAGAAGAGTTGATACCTATTCTTCTCAAACTACTCCAAAAAACAGAAATGGGAAAAAAAAAAAACTCCCAAACTCATTTCATGAGGCCAGCATTACACTGACTCCAAATCCAGACAAAGGCTCCACTAAAAAAGAGAACTACAGGCCAATATCCCTGATGAACATGGATGCAAAAATTTCCTCTAAAACACGAGCAAACGGAATCCAACCGTATATTAAAAGAATCATTCACAGTAATCAGCTTGGTCTTATACCTGGGCTTCAGGGGTGGTTTAATATTCACAAATCAATCAGTGTGATACCCCACATTAATAAAAGCAAGTATAAGAACCATACGAGCCCCTCAATGGGTGCATATGACAAAGTACAACATCCATTCATGATAAAAACCCTCAACAAGAGGGATATAGGGAACATACCCCAACATAATAAAAGCCATATACAAAATCCCACAGCTAATATCATCCTCAATGGGGAAAACAGAGCTTTTACTCTACAGTCAAAACAGGGATTTCCACTTCAGCACTGTTACTTGCATAGTACAGGAAGTCCTAAGCCTCAGGAATCAGAAGCAAAAAGAAATAAAAGACATCCAAATGGGGCAGGAAAGAAATCAAACATTGACTATTTGCAGATGACCTGATACTCCACTATAGTAAACCCAAAAGATTCCAGCAAAAAATTTCTAGAACTGATACACAAATTCAGTAAAGTCACAGGATACAAAATCAATTGTACAGAAATCAGTTGCATTTCTATAAACCAATAATGAAGCAGCAGAAAGAGAAACTGAGGAACCAGTCCCATTTGTAGTTGCACCAAAACCATAAGATACCTAAGAATAAACCTAACCAAAGAGAGAGAGATGTATATTTTGAAAATCATAAAACACTGATGAAAGAAATTGAAGATGACACAAAAAAATGGAAAACCATTCTATGCTCATCAATTGGAAGAATAAATATTGTTAAATGTCTATACTACCCAAAGCAATCTATACATTTAATGTGATCCCTGTTGAAATACTACCAGCATTTTTCACAGAGCTAGAACAAACAATCCTAAATTTGTATGGAACCACAAAAGACTCTGAATAACTAAAGCAACCTTGAAAAAGAAAAGCAAAGCTGGAGGCATCACAATTCCGGACTTCAAGCTCTATTACAAAGCTGTCATCATCGAGACAGTATGGTACTGGCAAAAAAAACAGACACAGATCAATGAAACAAAATAAAAACCCAGAAATGGACCATCAACTCTATGGTCAACTAATCTTCAACAAAGCAGGAAAGAACACCCAGCGGAAAAAGACAGTCTCTTCAACAAACAGTGCTGGGAAAACTGGACAACAACATGCAGACAAATGAAACTGAACCACCTTCTTACACCATACACAAAAATAAATTCCAAATGGATTAAAGACCTAAATGTGAGACTGGAAACAATCAAAATCCTAGAGGAGAAAATAGGCAGAAACCTCTTTAACATGAGCTGTAAAAACTTCTTTCTAAATATGTCTCCTGAAGCAAGGGAAACAGAGGCAAAACTCAACTCCTGGATGTCAAGATAAAGAGCTTCTGCACAGTGATGGAAGCAAGTACCAAAACTAAAAGGCAGCCTACGGGATGGGAGGAGAGGTTTGCAAATGACATAGCCAATAAGGGGTGAGTATCCAAAGTACTTAAGAACTTTTAAAACTGAACATGAAAAAACAACAGATATTTGTTAAAAAATAGGCAAAAAACATGAATACATTTTTTTTCAAAGAAGACAGCCAGATGGCTAAGACATATAAAAACATGCTCAACACTATTCATCATCAGAGAAATAAATATCAAAACCGTGATAAGATAGCCCCTCACACTGTCAGAACAGCTAAAATTAATAACACAGAAAATAACAGGTGTTGGCGAGGATAAGGAGAAAGTGGAGCGACTCGTGCTGTTTGTGGGAATGCAAAGGGGCAACCACTATGGAATACACTATGGAGGTTCCTCAAAAAGTTGAAAATAGAGTTACCCCATGACTCAGCAATCGCACAACTAGGTATTTACCTAAAGGCAACAAAACTACTGATTCAAAGGGGTACATGTACCCAAATGTTTATAGCGGTATTATCAACAATAGCTCAACTATAGGATGAATGGATAAAGAAGAGGTACACACACACACACACACTGGGATATTACTCATCAAAAAGGATGAAATTTTGCCATTTGCAAGATGTGGATGGAGCAAGTTTTATTCCACATAATGTGGAATAAACCGTCTGTCTAACTGTTAGAAGATAACAAATCCATATGATTTTACTCATATGTGAAATTTAAGAAATAAAACAGATGCACATAGGGGAAAAAGAGAGAGGCAAACCAGGAGACAGACTCAACTATAGAGAACAAAACTGAGGATTACTGGAGGGGATGGAGGTAGGGGTATGGGTTAAATGGGTGAAAAAAAATAAAATAAGAGAAAAATTTAATATTTCATTATTGAAATTTTTGTATGATATTGGTAACACTCAGTTAAAGTCAAGTAGCATATCCTTCAATTTAATTTTGGTTCATAACTGCCATTTTTAGAGATTTGAATAGGGATGGAAAATTGCAACATCTCTCTTCCATTCTTACCTAAAATGCATTAACCACCTAATCATTAAAAAATAAGTTTTAAATATCATTTTATTGACAATTCTTTATATTATTTATAAAACTCTCATTCTTTGAATTCACCAAATATTTCTATGTAAGTTAAGACTGCAGTATGAATTATAGGGTTAGCTATCCAAATAAATTATGTGGAGTAGCCTTAGAGGAAAATATTAAATTTGAACCCCGAGTTCTTATTTTAAACCTCTCCGTAGATTAATATATATCCCTACAGATGTTAAAACATTTCAGAGTTTTTTCCACTTTCCTTTTCCAACCTATCAGTTCCTCTTTCCCCTGTGGAGGTCTGTATTTTTTTTTAAGTGGCAACCAACATAAATGATATATAATCATAAATAAATAAAGTGATTCCACAAAGAGTACATGGAAATAACTTTATACCTACACTCTTTTGGGGCCTTACATTCAGGATAATGGCTTCTTTAGTCCTGGTCTTCCAAGGGGATAGCATTATAGTTCGATTAGAATTCTGGATACCCATCTTCTGTATTAAAAATACACACATAAAAATGGTCTACAGCTTCAATTGAAGGTGAGCACATGGGTCTCATACTATCTCACCTGGTTATTTTCCTAACCATGTGTCTTGTGTCAACATGGATCATTTTATAAAAGATATTTAAGATGCAAGATTCATCAGAATGATGCAGGAAGATAAAAGAAGATACAATGCATTCATGTTGCAACACATTAGTTTCATGTTTAACAAGATGTTTTTTAAGGAAACAATGGTATCTCGAGATTCACTGCTTAGGCAGTGAGCTAAAATGAAAAAAAGAGTTCTTACCATTTCTCTCCCAGAATATTCCTCTATCTAGGGTAAAGCCATTTATTGTCTTGCTATTTCCTCACTGAGAAAAAGATATGTTGAGCCCTTTTCTCTGAGCAGGGGTACTGGGAAATAGAAAAATGGAAAGAACCAAACAGAAGCGACTGAGAGAAGTAGAGCATCAAGTAGGTGTGAGGACCGACCATGTTAAATCCAGCTTTGGGGCTCAATGTCAATAGATGTTGGGCTCTAGAATATTTTTAGGAGTTAATTTTATGTGAAATGACTGAGAATAGAGGTGCCTGTGTGGCTCGGTCAGTTAAGCATCCAACTCTTGGTTTCAGCTCCAGTCGTGATTTCACGGTCAGGAGAGGGAGCCTGACGTGCGGCTCAGCACTCAGGAGGCATCTGCTTGAATTGCTCACCCTCCTTCTCCTCTGCTTTCTCCTTTCCCCTTTGCTCCTCCCGCACTCCTCCTGCCTGCTCACACTCTCTCTCACACAAATTAAAAAAAATAAAATGTTTTTTAGAAATACTATTCTAAATAAATTCTAAATAATATATTTTTCAATAGTGATTCTAATAATTGACATGTATTAACATCAGTCAAATTATTTTTATGTTTAGAATAGAAACTTATAAAAATAGAAAACTATACTATGACATTGCATTAGTAAAAATGCCATGTTGTATTATAGGGAAAGAAGTCACAAAATCATTAGAGGACTGTTATTAGGAAATGTGTAGAACTTACGTAAGACAAAGACGTATAGAAAATAGGTAACACTTTCCTAAACAGGAAGACTAAGACTACAAAGTTATTAATTCTACTCAAAGTGACATGCAATTAATCCTGGTCAAAGTGCCAATGGGATTTACGTATTTTTTTCAAGGAAATGACACAATTATGTTAAAGACCAACTTTAAAAACTATTTTGAAAAGGAGCTGTAATGAAGCTCTAATAAGCTCACCAAGTATAAAAACATGATGTCATACTAACAATAAGTTATTGTGATCCTGACAAAGGAATGGAGAAATAAATCAATGAAAGAAGACAATGGCTGAGAAGTATTCTGTGCCTGTGGGATATGTGGCAATACAAGTAGTGAGGAATTGTTAAGCAATGGTTTTGCAATCAGATATAAGCAAGGTGGGAAAACATACTGATATCACTTCATGTAATAGATAAAATTATATTGTAGGTGATTTTAACAAATCAAAAAATCAAAATATCCATATAGAAGAAACATAGGCTAATATTTAACTCTCCATGGGAAAAAACTCCAAGTGTAACAGAGTAGAGGAAAACAAAGACAGACATATCTTGATTTAACTATGTAAAAATGAAATCATTCTATATCAAACACATCATATTAAAAATCAAGATTAGCATAAAACTGGGAAACTACAAAAAGGTAAAAAACTTCCTGTATGCAACGTAGCCTACAAATGCAGGGAAAAAACAAAAACAAAAACAAAAACAAAAACCAGCAATGAGCACTTTACACTATGTATTCAGGGGCACCTGGGTGGCTCAGTTAAATATTTGCCTTGGACTCAGGTCATGACCCCAGCATCCAGGGTCGGCGCCCTGCCTCAGGCCCCCTGCTCAGCAGGGGAGTTTGCTGCTTCCTCTGGCCTCACCTTGTTCGTGCTCACTCACTCATGTGCTCTCTCTCTCAAATAAATACATTGTTTTAAAGTCTTAAAAATAAATAATGTATTCATCAGAAAACTATGAGGAAAAATGTTAATTTCCTTATCAAAAATGCAAATATAATTAAGATATCATTCATATAACTATCAAATTAGTAAAGATTTAAAAAGAATAATAGTCCATATTAGAGACTACAAAATGAAAAAGGTATTCTGTCCAAGTAAAATGATAAAACTTTTCTGGAAAACAGTTTGGCAACCTACCCCAAGAGCCTTAAAAATATCTATCTTCTTAGTACTAATTTTATTTCTAAGAATAAAAAGTGAATTATATAGAAACAAAGATTTATTCACAGAGATATTCAGGGTAGTATTAGTTGGGTTGGTGGGAAAATAGACACAAAGCCTGTCTACTAAAAAAGTGTATAAATAAATTTTTACTGTGCGAAGTGGAAAATATATTGTCATTATAAATATAATCTTAAATATAATTATATGAAAAGTATTTAGAGTAGATTATTAAACCAAAAACAAAGACATAAGATGAATACATATAGTCTTAATCTCACTGCAATACATCAAAGATCAATTATGAGTGTCTCTGAGTGATGATTACTTTTTTCTTTTCTTACACTCTCTTGAATGTCCTACAATGACCGAATATTAGTTACATCATCAGAAGTAAAAGTATTGTAAAGAAGAGCCAACTCCCTGTTTCAGTGATGGTCTACTATTCTACCATGGTTACCCGAGCTTGAAATTTCAAATTATCAATTCATCTTCTCTATCCCTCTCCTCTCCCTTCTCAACTTAGTCATCAGTATTCAGGATTTGGCCTTGAAAATTCATGCATTCGATCTCCTGATATTTACTGATATCTGCCATGTTTCTGAACTGTTCTAGTGCTGGAGATTACAATAGTTACCAAACAGATAAAAATCCCTTTCCTTGAGGAGGACATTCTAAGTGGAAGAGATAGATTACTGGGGGAAAAGTAATATATATAGTTTGTTAAATGGTAATAAAATCCATGGAAAAGAAGACAACAGAATCAATGAGATTTGGAGATATGAGTTGTTTGGATATGGGGTATGAGACACAGTCAATAACAATATCCTATATCTTCTTATTCCCATTCTCATTAATATTGGAATTCAAAGTATATTACTTATAGGGGCACCTGGATGGCTCAGTGGGTTAAGCCTCTGCCTTCAGCTCACGTAATGATTTCAGGGTCCTGGGATCGAGTCCCGCATGGGGCTCTCTGCTCAGCAGGGAGCCTGCTTCCCTCTCTCTCTCTCTGCCTGCCTCTCTGCCTACTTGTGATCTCTGTCTGTCATATAAACAAATAAAATCTTAATATATAAAATATAATAAATCTTAATATATATATATAACTTATAAATTTAAGTCTTCCTAGTTCTTCTGTTACAACATCTCTAGAGGGATCTTAGATTGCATTGGTTTTCTTTTTTTATTTTGTATTGTTTTATACACAAGTAAATTTTTAATACATAAACACTTTACATATAGTTTGTATTTCAAAAAATTTATATAAAACTTACATAGAATATAATATGACAAACCCACAGTCCCAAATTAATTATGATTAATATCATTCCATTTTTACTTGAAGGAATGTAGCAATATAGATAAAGTCCTGTTTAATTCCCTCACATTCTCATTCTTTTCTCTCTCTCTCATTGATGACCACGACCTTCATTATATTGTACGAGCGTTCTTTTCTTCTGACTATATTACATATGTAACAATAAATGGTATACATTATAATATACTTGATGTTTAAATTAACATAAATAATAGACCGTGCATATTGTGCTAAGTTGTTTCTCATTCAACGCTGAGGTTTGCAGTTTTTTAAAGAGCTATCTGACACATAAAGCTAGTTCATTTCCTTGGTTTCTATTTAATTAATTTCTGTCATTTTGTTTATAATTTAGGCCCTTCAACTTTCTCGAAGATTATTCCATTTTCCCCTGCTTTGCTTCCTAGCTTGAAACCTGAACTTACTTATTTTCAGTCTTTCTTGGATTTTAAGAAGTGCACATAATGCTATAAAATTACAAGTACTTTATTTAGCTTCAAACTACGGATTTGATTCATGGTATTTTCATTCTCGTTAGATGCACTGATTTTTTTCATTAACCTAATCATTCCTTGGGAGTGAGAGTTCCTTATGATCTCTTAAATGGTCATTTTTTCTTTAGTAAGTATTCCCTGTAGGCTTGAAACCACCTGCACCATTTGGTGCAGGTTTTTTATAATTGCTGCTTATCTCTTCTGTATTATTTCTCACTTTTCCCCCTAATCTAAGAAATTCCCAAACAAATTTGTTGAAATCTCCCACTGCGATTGTTCATCCTTTCCTGTCAAATTCTTATTCTATCAGCCGTTGCTCTGAATATCTGAGTTTACCTCTTAGGTACCTGGAGTCAAGTAAATTCCCAGATTTATTTTTATCATGGATTTTCTTTTTCATCATTATGTTACATTTTTCTTAACTCCTAAAACTTTTACTTTAAATTATTTTGTTTGATATGATATTGCCTAATTTTCTTTTGCATGGTGTAATTTTTCTACCTCTTCATTCAGTATGTTTTGCCTTGGCTGTCTTTTGTAAATAACTCAGATAAATTTTACTATTTTAATAAATCTTACAGTTTTTACTTTTATTAGGTGAGTCCTTCAGACAAACTGAATAATATCACTGGCTTTTCTGGTTCTCCAGTATACAGAGACAATCATGGGACTTCTGAGCCTCCATAACCACATGAGTCAATTCTTATAATAAATCTCCTCTTATATGTATCCACATACATCTTCCAGTAGTTCCAGGTCTCTGAAGAAACCTGACTAAAACAGATTTTCATACAGAAATTTACCTCGCAGTTCTGGAGACTGGAATTCTGAAATCTCTATGTTTGCATGGTCAAGGGAGGACCCTCTGCTGGGCTGTAGACTTCTCAGATTATCCTTCCATGGAAGAGGGCCAAGGCAGCTCTCTGAGATCTCTCACATATCAGGATGCTCTGTCCCACTCACGATTGCTCTATCCTCATGATCTAATCCTTCCCAAAGGCCCCATCTCTATACCATCACCTTGGGAGTTAGAATTTCAACATATTCATCTTAAATGGACATTTTCAGACCATAGCAAGTTGTTTCTAGGAAAAAGCCAAACAAATAGCTCTTGTCAGTAAATGGTGAATTACTTATATTGGAAACATTACCTACATAGTTTAGAAAATTAATCCAGAAGTCACAATAGGAAGTTCCTAAAATTATGGAGAGACACTGAAGTTCTATATTTGAAAATCACACACTGGCATATTGATAAAAATCACATACTGGTTTATAAAATTTCCATCAGTAAGTTACATATATTACTTCTACTCTCATTCTATTAGCCAAAGGAAATTGGATGACTCTGCCTATCTAAAGTGGACAAGGAGTATAATTTTATATACCCAAAAGTAAAAGAGAAGGAAATATTTAGTGAAAAGCAGAACTTGTGTTCTGCCCTCTGATCATCAAATAAGTAAGTCCACTCAGATGATCAGAAGATCTAGAGACTTTGTAGGTCCCCTCCCTTAAATTAGGAAGTATTTCTGGACCAGCCCCAGTCCTGTGCAAACAGAGGGTCTCCCCAGTCCATTGTTCTCTGTGACTTCTGCCTCTGTTCAATGGGAGGTCCTTCCTTTTCAATTCTCCTACTAGGTCCTAAAGTAAACATTGGAGAATATTCCCTCCTTGGAGTTTAAGACAGTTTTTTCATATAGTTCCTGAAAGCTGAGAGAGCAAGTATTATCTTAGGTATCAAGCAGTCATAGAATTTTTAGTCCAAATTTATGGGGTTTTGTCAATAAAACCAACAATGCCATGAGAACCCAGCTCAACTTGCTGCGTGCATGGGGGCATTTAAATGTCAGATCTAAGACAATTTTAGCAGTTTCTTGGTCCTCTTCCATGCCAAATTTTCCCCTTTTCTATATATATATAGACACTGTGGTTATTAACAGTTCTTTTCTCCATTTCTCTAGTAAGTACTTCTTGGCGAGTTCTAGGGCTCATATCAGACCCAAATGAGTAGGACAGCCATTGCCCCTCCCACACTAATTCTGTTAGAGGTTCTATGGTGTGCTTGCTGCGGTTTTGTTTTTGTAGTTGTTGCTGTTGTCATTGTTGATGATGATGATGACACGGGAACCTATAACGCAGGGGTCCAGTCTTGACCTTTCTGTGCGAGTCCTTGATTCCTGGATGCATGCTCAGCTACTTTTAATTCGTCTTTGTATCCTTCAGATATAACCACTATTGTCCGAACCACAGATCTCTACACAGATCTACACACAGTTAGTGTGTAGAATCAAGTTAAACATGAGAGAACCGTGTCTAAAAGAAAATTAAATAAGTTTTCAAGTTATTTCTGACTATCGCAAAATCTACCATTGGAAATAGTTGTATTTCAGTGGTCAAGTCTTGCCATAAATAATTTCAATATGACAGTTTAAAAGGAAAAAGTAAAGCAACAAAGCAAACCCACAAACCATAGAGACCGATGCCTACAGTGCTTGACCAGATGATCAAACACAGTGGCCTCCTGACTGCGGCTCAAGGACTACCTGCTCAGTGGGGCTTCACATTCATCTCTTTCCTTTCTCTTTTATTTTTTTTTTTTGAGATATACTTTACATTTTATAAAATTTATCTTTTAAAGTATATAATTCTGTGGTCTCAATATATTTGCAAATATGTACAAACATCACCATTATCAAATTTTATAACATTTTCATTAACCCCAAAGGAAACCCTATACATGTTAGCACTCACTTTCTATTTCCCCTCTTCCTAGATTCTGACAACCATTCATCTCTTTTGTTCATAAGGATTCGCCTTTTGTGGACTATGCATAATAAATGAAGTCATGCAATGTATGGCTTTTTGCCTGACTTCCTTCACTTAGCATAAAGTTTTCAAAATCTATCCAGTTGTAACATGAATCCGTATTTTATTTGTTTTAATGGCTGAATAATATTTCATTGTATAAATATTTATAAATGTGCCAGATTTTGTTTACATATTCACCAGTTGATGAACATTTGGGTTAGTTTCAGTTTGGGGCAATTATGAATAATCCCCTGTCTTTATATGATTATTGGTCAGTTTGAATATTCTTGGATGATTTACCCTTGAACACCCACTCTTTCCTCAGCTGGACTCTGCTGGTGTTTCATCTGAGAAGTCTGAGTGGTCTTATTGTTATGACTGTGTTAGAATAGTGAGACAGAGCCTACCTTTACTTACTGTATTCTCCCCCTCCTCTGCACCCCCACGGCGATATCTGGCCTTACAAACCTTGTTGGACTTGGGAGTTCATGAACTGTTACCTGAAGCTGTTTCACACACACACACGCGCACACACACACACACACACACACACACACATTTCTTAAATGTTTTCCTTAAGACTGGGGTCTATTAGCAACTTTATTAGTCACAGAGTTTCCCACCAGACGCATATGTGGGAGTTCACAACAGCATGTCAGAGACATAGAGTTCAAATGTTGTCTAAATTTCCTTTGACTTGACTTACTAGGCCCCAGCATTATTTCACATGAAAGCCTTTTATTCTTCCTGAAGGAAATGTTCTTATTACACAATTATTGTGACCTTTTTTGTCTTAACATCTCAGTCATAATTTTTAAAAAGAGTTATAGACTTGTTTTCAGTAATTATGTGATAAGTGCTATTATTCGCTTTGCAAATGCTGCCTAATTTTTTTTTTTTTTAATCATGAAAGAGGAAGATCAAGGAGTAGCAGGAGAAAAGGTGGGGAGGAACAAAGGAGGGAAAGCAATCAAATAGATAAAAGTGACGTGCCCGTTCTTTTATTTGGTTCAAGGTGGTTCTTAAAAAACATTTATGATAGGTACTATCAGAGGGGACTACTTTTAGGTTCCAGACAATGTTTTTAGCAGGACCACAGAAACATATTTTGTTAGGGACACATTTTATTGCTTAGTGTGTTAACTCTGGCCCTTGGTTGAATTAACCTCACTTGAGAAAAATAACAAGTTATACTTAATTTCCACAACAGTCACAAAGGACATGAATTCTAGGACTAGATCAGCAACCAGAGCTCTAGATTAGCAGCTGAGTGAATCCTGAAATAAGCATAAAACTATCCACACTCCTGAAACATTCTGTCCCTTTGTAATGATTAAAGAGTACGTCATCTTCAGTTGGACGTTTACTCTGAGACATTATCCAGAGGTTCTGAAGAATTTAAACCATGTACCTTAATTTGACTGTTGTCACTAAACTGAGTTTCAGTCAGCCTTTTTTGACTCAAACTCCTTCTCAGTTTTAGGTTTTACTAACTGGAGTTCAGAAACAGTTGCTTCTTCAATTCTACAACACCTTGAGTTCAAGTACTCTATTTCCATTCATTTCTATGTTCAGCAAATTCTCTTCTGATCTTGTTTATTTCATACAATTCCTCATCAAGTGCAGCCACTATCAACTAACATATACTAACAATGCTGTTTTTAACCTTTTACCCTAGAACTCTAAGTTCATTAAATACATTATCTTATTTTCACATCTTGAAAATTTCACCAAATATTCTGCCACCACATACATAGATTGCCACCCTTCCCACATCCGGAACTAGTTTCTTCATTGCCTCTCACTGGAAAGCTAAACCAATGTCACATATTTTAGGTTTTATGACATCTCCCTTCGGCAACAATTTTTGAATCTGTCAGAAGGTGGAATACACCATAGAAACAAACAAAAATCTCATAGCTTATCACATAAACATCTATTTCTTGTCTAAGGCGGGTCAGCAATGGTCGTGCTCATCAGAGTCGCTCAAGGACCCAGAAGGAAAGAGACTTATTTTTGACACTATACTTTAAGACTTCTGCAGCAGGGAAAAAGTAACATGGCAACACACACAGATGTTCTGAAGATTTTCACAAGGAAATGATACATATAATTAGCCTAGAGCAAGATGTTAGGTCAGACCTAATAAGAAAGGAGGTGGGTAAGTGCTTCTTTAGTACACAAGCAGAAATAAGGGGGCGAGAAGTATTTGGTGATCAACAACAATTTTCACAGGCATTTGGAAGGGGGGTTGCATTAGAAAACTGTTTCCTTCATTATGGTAATTTTGCTAATGCTTGTAATACAAATGTGAATGTAAAGGAGGTAAAATGGCAAAAACAATACTGAATTCCTTAAAAAAGGCATGTATATCTACTATAAAATGCTTAATTTATTAACCTGAGTTGTCAAATCAAATCACAAATTCAAGGCAATGAACAGAAAACTTAATCTCAAGGGTTTCTGAATTATTAATATGTCCCTTCAGCTCTAAAACATAATGATAGCTAATGATAAAATATATCAAATTATTTGCTGAACAAAGATGAGGTGGATTGTTTCTATATAATTCTTTCAAATACTTTTAATTTAGGAACCTTCGGATAATATATTAGTATTTACACAGCATTCAATCAGTAACTTAATTACAAATATATAGGCATATTCTTTAATGTTTTCATAAATAAAATACTATACAGGGTAGTAATTGCTTGTATACATCTTTTATCTATTTCTATGATTATAACTCAAACACAAAGCAAAGTGTGCAACTAATCTCAAAGTTTTGAGGACTCCTCATTGTGTCACTTTTTAATGGATGTTAAAATCATTTAACAATTAATGTTAATTTAACAAAATAACATTTAATAAATGTTAAATA
This sequence comes from Mustela nigripes, assembly GCF_022355385.1. Lineage (NCBI taxonomy): Eukaryota > Metazoa > Chordata > Mammalia > Carnivora > Mustelidae > Mustela > Mustela nigripes. The sequence goes on along the minus strand of NC_081557.1, from coordinate 266,644,437 downwards.
AATCATTTACATTTTTAAACTATTAGACGTCGAAATAATGAGGCATACCATACCTCCATGAAATAAATTTTTTAAAAATAAATTATTTTTTTAAAGCATACATTACCATATCTTAACAAGGCTTGTTTGAAAAATATCTTGAAATTCTAGAAAATTACATTTAAAGACCAGGACCTCTATAAAAGGTATAATATCTTAATTGTACACCTGAAACTAATTTACTATATGTTAACTAGCAGAAATTTAAATAAAAATTTTCAAAAAATAAATACATTAAGGCCCTTTTTAATTTCTTAAATATAAATATATATATCTTGAAAACTTTCATATAAAAAGAAGAAATGTTTAAGCAAGGGAAAGACTTCAAATAATAGTGCTTAATCTCCTTCAAAAACAAAAGAAATAAAATGTAGATATTACATATCTAGCCAGCTTGTATAAAAGAAATAAAATATCTATACCTTTTTTAACAGTCTCCTTATAAAATTTACATAAAAAGAAATGCTCTGGTTTAGGAATCTTAAGTGAATTGACCTCTCCTCCTCTACTGTAATTAGAGTAACTTAAAGAAAGGTAAAATAAGTGTCAAGGCTCTGGAGATTTTTTCTTCTGGCACACAAAGTTCCTACCCTTGAGAAGTTCATATCTACCTAGGTGAATAAATGAGAACTAGAAATGCAATCAAGAGTAAAAATAAAAATAAGAAGCTGCTTATAAGTATATTTGAAATAAATAGTAGATAAAACTAAATATTGTGGAGAAAATTTTAGAGAAAAACCAAAGATATTAGACTCTCTGTGTCTGAGAAAAAGTGGAGAATTTGCCAAGTACTCTGACCTCAATCCTGAGCAACTAAATTCAAATACCATTTTATTTCAATTATCAATTTTTTACTCTTATTTTTAAAGAATTATAAGTCAAATGCTCTATGCCTGATAGAGTTGATAAGGCGATGAGATGATAAATAAATATAAAATGTTAAAGAGACATATACTATTTACATAACCACTTTTAAGATTAGAATGAATGAGGGAAACAATATTTGTATCTATCTTTATTCCCATTCAAAGTTTTCTGGAATCATTTTTGAAAAGGAACAAATAAAAACTTTCTGAAAAATAATAAAAGATGACATAAAAGAAAGAAATCCTAAATATTTTCAAGATGAAAAGCAGATATCCTTGGATTAATATTGAAACGAACATAGAGCATCACCATAGAACGTAGAACCATAGAACACCGTCATTTGTCACAATGCTGGAAAGGATAAAAGAGAGAAGTGAGAAGTGATGTGGTTATACACTCTACAGATAATATTTATAAAACTGGATAAAATAAATACCAAGGAATTATTTAAATACACTATAAAACACTCAAGAGCAAACAAACATAGGAAGAGTTTAGTCTTTGAAAATTATAACTGAAAAATGACATGCATGAATTTGACTTAGTGACTTTTGGCCCAAAAGCACTACTAACCCATATAGCTATAGAAAATGATAAAAGGGAAAACCACAAGCATAGAGAGTACAGTGCCAGACACCACAGTGAAGTGCAAAGAAAGCAGCTAAAAATGTAAAGGAGAAACTCTGAGAGTAAAAGAATCACAAAAAATAGCCTCTTACAAATTAAAACTATATAGAATCCAGGTCTCATGATTTTCCCAGCTGAGTACATTCCACAGCCTTGCACAGCTTGGCCACAGAAAGCTTAAAGTGTGAGAGTACAGAGCTCAGAGATGACTGGGCAGCTGTAAATTAAGGAGGAGTCCTTAGTCCTAAAATTAGCCAGATGAATTCAACAGCAGTCACTGACATAGTTGAAAAAAAAAAGAATCAGTGAACTGAAAATAAATCAACAGAAATTCTCTAATCTAAAGAACAGAAAGGAAAAAAAAAAAAAAGAATAGAACCTCTGAAATAGTCTAACATGCATGTAATACTAATTCCAGAGGAAAAAAGAAGAGACAAGATCAAAAAAATATTTTTTTGAAAAATACTAAATAAAAATTAAGAAATATGGTAACATATTAACTAAAAATTTAGAAATGAGGTAAAATACATTAATTTATAGATCCAATATCAATCAAGATAAATAAAAAGAAATCTATAACTAGACACACCAGAGGTAAACTTTTAAGACTCAAAGATAGGGACAGTCTTGAAAGAAGCCAGATTAAAGTATTTCAGGAGGTTTGAAAAAGAAAGGGTACCACTAAATTTAAAGGTCAACTTCTCATTGGAAATTATGGAAACCAGAAGACACTGGAATGGCATGTTCAAAGCAATGAAGGGTAAAAATTTATAGTAAAGATATACTTTAAAATGAGGGAAAATTAAGAACATTTTCAGATTGAAAAAAAAATTAGAGAAACTGTCAGGAATAGATATGCACTATAAGAAATGCCAAAGGCAGTTCTTCAACCTGAAAGCAAGACTCTAGATGACAGCTCAGAACAACAGAAAAGAAGGAAGAGCACCACAAATGGTAAAAGTATGAATAAATATAAAAACTATTTTTTCTTTTTCCTGATCTTTTAAAGTTATATAAGTAAATAAGGCAAAAAGGTATCATGTTATTTGTTGGTTTATAGGGTAAACAAGTATAATACACAGGACAATAGTCTTATGAAGAGGGAGAAAATGGAAGTTTACTATTACAAGCTCCTACCTTTTACAAAAGTTAAAACTATTTCTAAGTAGAATGAATAGGTACAAACTACTTATTTTAACCTCTGTGACAACCACTAAAAATAAGCAGATATAAATAGAAATCAAGCACAGATATGAAAATAATATTTATAAATTTATTTGATTAAATTTTTAAAAGGCGAAAAAGATGAAAGAGAAGAAAAAGCTCAACCCAAAAATGTAATACAAATAGTAGAAAAGCAGGTCAAAATGCAATCATATCAACAATTACCTTCAATAGGAAACAGTCAACAAAACAAAGATGCAACCCACGGAATGGGAGAAGATATTCGCAAATGACACTACAGACAAAGGGTTAATATCCAGGATCTATAAAGAACTCCTCAAATTCAACACACACAAAACAGATAATCATGTCAAAAAATGGGCAGAAGACATGAACAGACACTTCTCCAAAGAAGACATGCAAATGTCTAACAGACACATGAAAAAATGGTTATCATCATTAAGCCATCAGGGAAATTCAAATCAAAACCACATGGAGATACCACCTTACACCAGTTAGAATGGCCAAAATTAACAAGACAGTAAACAACAAGTGTTGGAAAGGATGTGGAGAAAGGGGAACTGTTACACTGTTGGTGGGAATGCAAGTTGGTGCAGCCACTTTGGAAAACAGTGTGGAGATTCCTTAAGAAATTAAAAATAGAGCTTCCCTATGACCCTGCAATTGTATTGCTGGGTATTTACACAAAAGATACAAATGTAGTGAAAAGAAGGGCCATCTGTACCCCAATGTTCATAGCAGCAATGGCCACAGTCACCAAACTGTGGAAAGAACCAAGATGCCCTTCAATGGACGAATGTATAAGGAAGATGTGGTCCATATATACAATAGAATATTATGCCTCCATCAGAAAGGACGAATACTCAACTTTTGTATCAATATGGACAGGGCTGTAGGAGATTATGCTGAGTGAGAAAAGTCAAGCAGAGAGAGTCAATTATCAAATGGCTTCACTTACTTGTGAAGCATAAGGAATAACATGGAAGACATTGGGAGATGGGGAGGAGAAGGGAGTTGGGAGGAATCAGAGGGGGAGATGAACCATGAGAGACCATGGACTCTGAGAAACACTTGAGGGTTTTGGAGGGGGGGAGGTTGGGGGAGTTGAGTGAGACTGGTGGTGGGAATTATGAAAGGCACGTATTGCATGGAGCACTGGGTGTGGTACATTAACAATGAATTTTGGAACACTGAAAAAAAAATTTTTTTAATTTTAAATAAATAAATAAATGCAGTTGGATATTGACATAATAAATAATAAACTTGAAAAAAAAGGGTTTTAGAGATAGAAAGGTAGATTTGATGACTAAAAATCAATGTGTCAAGAAGATAAAACAAATATAAATATATATACTTGACCCAATAAAAGAGCTTAAAAATATATGAAGCAAAAACTGGGGAAAAATGGCAAATCTCCAATCTTAATTGCAGACTTTAACACACCTTTCTCTGAAGTTAATAGAGCAACCAGACAAAACCATCTATAATAATATAGGCCTGAACAACACAGTCAACCACCTTAATCTCTATGACATTTAAAGAACACTATAATGTCACCACTTCAAATTTACATCATGTATTCAAGTGCACACAGAATAGTAACCAAGACTGATCAAATGTTGGACCATAACATAACTTGAAAGACAGAAATATTAAAAATATATATATATACCCATAAGTTCACTAATTTTTGCAGCATTATTTATAATAGTTAAGATATGGGAATAACCCAAATGTCCATTAATAGATAGATGCATAAAGATTTGGTATATATACAATAAAATATTACTCAGCCGTAAAAAAAGATCTTGCCATTTGTGACAACACGGATGGACCCAGAAGGCATTTTGCTAAGTGAAATAAGTAAGACAAAGACAAATACTATACAATTTCACTTTTATGTGGAATCAAAAGAACAAAACAAGTGAACAAAGAAACAACATCAACAACCAAAGAGAAATAACTCATAAATACAAAGAACAAACTAGTTGTTGCCAGAAGAGATGGGAGTGGGGGATGGACAAAATAGGTGATAAGGATTAAGAAGTACAAACTTCCAGCTAAAAATTGAGCAAGTCACAGGAATGAAAAGTAGAACATAGGGAATATAGTCAATAATATCGTAATAATTTTTTGTGGGGACAGATGGTAAATACACTTAGCATGGTGAGCACTTCATATGTGTAATTGTCAGATCACTATGTCATACACCTGAAGCTAATATAATATGTTCAGTATACTTCAGACAATGTGTAATTGTGAAATCACTATGTTATACACCTGAAACTAAATATAATGTATGAACTATATTACAGTTAAAAAAAAGTATTACTCAAATATTTGTGCTTATAGGACACAATATCTTGTAATTTTGATCATAATGATTTTAATATTTGCCAATAAATGAATGAAAAATTACCAATATTAAAAATAAAAGATGGGTTATCACAAAATACCTTATCAACACTAACAGGCTAATAAGGGAATTTTAAGGTCAACTTTATTCTAATAAATACAATTTAAATTAAAAGGACACATAGTTTGAAAAGTACCAGCTGTCAAAGTTCAGTCAAGAATAAATAGATAACCTGAGACATCTGGAGCTATAAAACATTTGAATAAACTTTCCACAACGAAAACAACAGTCCCACATATCTTCCTGGTTAAATCATTACAAAACTTCAGGAAAAAAATAAACAAACCAAACATATCAAATGGTTCCAGAAAATACTCAGTTTCCTGGATCAATTCTACCTAACACTTGCAAACTTTTAAAGCATACCAAACATACACAAACTCTTCCAGAAAATAGAAGGGGGGGGGCGCTTTTCCCAACTCAGTTTATGAAGCCTGCATTATCCTGATAATAAAACCAGACAAAGATATTACAAGAAAATTACAATCTAGTATTCATGAAAGTAGATGTAAAAATTATTTTAAAGTTTAGCAAATTAAATCCAGGAATACATAAAATGGATAATACATCAGGACTATGAAGAGTTTATCCCAAGAAAACAAAGGTTAACATTTGAAAATCTCTTCATGTAATTCAATATATTACCATGTTTAAGAAGAGATGAAAAAATGCATCTGCTAAAAATGAACATCTATTTATGATTAACATCTCTCAGGAAATCAGGGGGGATGAAGGCAACCTCATCAATCTAAGGGGTATATAAAAAATCCACAGCCAATGTCAAAATTAAGGAAAAGAGACTATCCCCCCCCCCATGATCAGGAACAGGGCAAAGATGTTCACTCTCATCAGTTCTTCTCAACACTGTTTTTGAAGTACTAGCAACTACAAAACAAGAAGAGGAGGGGGAGGGGGGGAAGGGAAGGGGGAGGAGGGGGAGGAGAAGAAGAAGAAGAAGTAGGAGGAGGAGAATGAGAAGAAGAAAGAAATTAAAGGCATATGAACTAGAAAAAAGAAAATAAATTTTGTCCCTGTTCAGATAACATGATCACCAATTAAGAAAATGTTAAGGAATGTACAAAAAGCTACTGACTGGTGTTAAAATTAAAAGCAAAATGGCGACTGGAGCTGAGAATTCCCTGAGAAGACAAAAGCACTTAAGTAAAACTACATCTTATTTTATGAACATAAAAAAACCTTAGGTTTCTTGTGTCTCTGACAGTAAAAAAGAAACTACCTTCCTAAAACACCACCTTCCTTAAACACCACCTTCCTAAAAATAATATGAAATAATCACTTTAAACCAATCCCTGGAAACCATCACTGTGATAATTATTTTATAAGGTAAAAAACTTCATTTTCACTTTATAAGCTATCCTGTAACTTCATACCTCTGAGCTTCTTATCAGATATTTAAAAGCCCCCAGTTCATGAACTGTTCGTACATGCACAATATACTCTTTCTAAATACTATTTATTGATTTGGTGGTTTTCATTTTGCTATCACTGGATTTTTGACACTAGCAAGAATGAAGGATACAAATTCAATATATAAAAATCATTGAATTTCCATATAGTATCAATAAACTATTATAATTTAAAATAGTAAAAAAAAATGTCCTTTGAGAAATACAAAATACCTTGATACAAGTTAACAAAGTGTGTGCAAGACCTTTCCACTCAAAACTACAAAATATCACCAAGAGAAAGTTTTAGAGGCCCAAATAAAGATTTCTGATTTTCAGCCCAAGTTTTAAGACTTATAGAAGTTACCACTCTTGGAGCACCTGGGTGGCTCAGTGCATTAAACCTCTGCCTTCAGCTTGGGTCAGAATCTGGGGGTCCTGGGATCGAGCCCCACATCGGGCTCTCTGCTCAGCAGGGAGCCTGCTTCCCCCTCTCTCTCTGCCTTCCTCTCTGCCTAGTTGTGATCTCTGTCTGTCAAATAAATAAATAAAATCTTTAAAAAAAAGAATTCACCACTCTTTCCTAATAAGTAAAAAGCTAAACAAACTGAAAAATCAACAACTCTTCCTAGATTAATAAAAGTGAGATCACAGGATAAACAACTGACACCAAAACTGGAGACTAACAGGCAAGCCCAGAGAATCACAACTTACCAGAGCAGAACCCCTGGGCTAAAACCTCCATAGGAACAGATGCTTAACTATGGAAAACTGAACAGTCATTGACAAATTGCTGGAGGCTCAGTCTGAGGAACACGTTAGCGATAGCTTAATAAGCTGAGGTTTTATCAGAGCCCAGGTGACCTGTGCAGAGGGAAATGGGCAGTACCAGCCCACTCTCCCATTTTGCTTCACCTGAGGTTGGGGTAAGGAAAATGAGAGGCACTTGTGAAGCACGCAGTCCAGAAGCATAGGATTACTAAAAGACTGAGAGCTAAACATAGACTATAGAACACTTCCCCTTCCCCAGAACTCACCACCACATTACAGAGACCTATTTGTCACACTTTCTTTTACCCCGTAAATCATGCCTCACTATCAAGAAAAAATTACAAGACATACTAAAGGAAGTATGAAGAGACAGAGTAAGCATCAGAATCGATTTCAGATATAATAGGGGTTTTAAAATTCTTAGCCTGGGAATTTAAAATACATGACTATTATGTTGAGTGATCTAATGAATAAAGTCACAGCAGACAGGAAAAGAGGGGCAGTGTAAGCAGAGAGAAGGAAATTTGAAGGAACCAACAAAAAAAAAAATGACAGAGATCAAAAACACTGTAACAGATATAAATAAAGTCTTTGATGTGCTTTGTTAGCAAATTAGACATAGCTAAGGAAAGAATCTCTGAGCTTGAGCATATCTTAATAGAAACTGAAAAACTGAAAAACACACACAAAAACTGGAAAAGAAAAAAACAAGAACATAACAGAATAGCCAAGAACACTGGGACAACCACAAAGAGTATAATATACACATAAGGGTAATGCCAGAACGAGAAGAAAGAGAGAAAGGAATAAAAGTATTTGAAAAAATAATGACTCAGAATGTCCCCAAATTAACTTCAGACAGCAAATCACAGATGCAAGAAGCTCAGAGAATATCAAGCAGGACAAACACCAAACTAACAAGAACCTACACCTAGCATATCATTTTGAAAAACAAAAAAAGTCAAAAGATAAAGAAAAAATTTTTGAAAGAAAGCAGAGGGGAAGAAAATCACCTTATCTATAGAGAAGTATAAGTAAGAATTATACCCAGCTTCCCAGAAACAATGCAAGCAAGAAGAGAGATGAGTGAACTACTAAGTGCTGAGAGAGAGATAAAATCACCAACCTAGAATTCTGTATCCTACAAAATTATCATTCAAAGTGACAAAGAAAAAAGACTTTCTTAGACAAAAATAGAGGGAATCCACCTTGCAAGAAATATTAAAGTATCTATAGAGAGAAGGAAAATGATATAAGCAAGAAAATTTCTTCAGAAGGAATTAAGAAGAGCTTCAGAGGAATAAATGAAGGTAAAATAAAAACTTACTCTTATTTTTAATTTATTTAGCAGACAAAAGTTTGTTCCAAACAGTAACAGCAACAGTGGGTTCTATTATTTATGTTTCTATATTTATGTACATATATGTATTTGCATATACATATAAACAAAAGTACAAATGAAATGAATGACACAAGAGATAAGGGAAAGAAATCTGAATTGTTACTATTTTGTTGCTATAAGGGACTCATACTACCTGTGAAATGGTATAGCATTATTTGAAAGGGGACTTGGATTAGTTATAAGTGTATATTGCCAGAATGATGGGTTTTTGTTGTTGTTGTTTTTAGAAGAATTCATCTGGTATATATATACTGCATTGAGCTAGGGTCAGGGCCAGAGAGGGCTTAGCAATGGACTCCACCAGAATTTTGCAAAGGCTATTAAGGGATTGGAGAGACAGGGCATGACATTCCAGTTGGGGATTCTCCTAGCATATTAAGAGACTTAGCTAGTATATTCTCTGGGGTCAGAGTTCAAGATAAATCCCATGTGGTTAAGGACCATGGTGTAGGTCAAAGGAGGTGGCTTCCCTGTCTCTGATACTGGTAAGGGGATTGAACAAATAAGGAAACATTCTGTGGCTGGTTAAAGCCAATTTTCTTGCTGTCAGAAAAGGAATTTATAGGTATAAAAAGGGAGAAGGCTAGAAAAAAACCTGTTGTTTTAGATTGGAATTCAAGACATCAATGTAAGTTCATGTTTCTTTCTGAAGAATATATATGTATCTATGCACACACACAGACACATATTCCCCTAGGTTTTTCAGTTGAAAGGATGTAGCAGCAATAATACCCCATAGAAATGAATACACCTAGTACACAGATCTTGGTTTCTAAATACCACGCTCTACTGAAAAAAACAGAGTTCCTCAAAGAATTGTTTGATTTTTCAGGCAGGGGTAGAAAAAGTCTATGATAATTTTAGAATATTATGGCTTGTCAGAAATTAATGAAGTACCCCAAAATGAAGGGCACATTTCAGGAAGACAGGATTCTGTTTGAAGGAACTCCCACTGGTCAAATACGTGATAGAGTAACAAAATAAATAATAATCATAAAAAATACAATCCAGTAAGTAAAACTGATAGCTTGAATTCATACTGATATAAATAGACAGTGATTAAATAAGTGAAGATTAGAAATGTCAGCTAACAATGTAGAAGAAATCTTAATTAGAAAATAGTTATTTGGCAACTATGAAAAAAATCATTGTTTCAGACAACCATCATCATTAAATACTAATATTAGTGAATGAAAGTTTGATGAGGAACAGGATACTTACATGGTCTCAAATATCTTCCCACAAATACTTATTAATTCCTTATTTTTTAATAAGTGCAAAATACTTTCATTGGAAAATGAAAATGCTTTTCTATGGAAACTTTTCAATGGAAACACTTGGAAGATAACTCCCTAGCCAAGTGATCACCAGTAGTGGGAAAACTTGGCAGAGTGCACCTCTTGGTGTTATACACTGAAAATAATACAGCTTCATTTCTGTTGCATTCCTGCTTAATATTGATAACTTTAAACTAATTATAATGAAATTTCAAAATAACCCCAGTAATGTAGAAGGACATTCTACAAAGCAACTGGCCCATACTTTTCAAACATCAAGGTCATAAAAGACAAGAAAAGATTAAGGAACTGTTCCAGACTGAAGAAGCCCTAAGAAACATGAAAACTTAATGCAACACATAATTCTCAGTTGGATCATAAACCTTTAAAAAATACAATTGGATCAAAAGGTGAAATTTGAAAGGAGCCTACGGATTAAATGGTAGATGTACATCACCGTTAATTTCCTGATTTTTTTTTTTAATGCTTATACTGTGGTCATGTAGGAAAGTGTCCTTGCTTTTAAGAACTATATACTTAAATACTAAGGGGCTATATCTGCAACAATTAGAAAGGGTTTAGAAATAAATAATAAAAATATATATTATACAGAATAAGGTAAATATAATAAAATGTTAATACCAGGAAAGTTGGGTAGAGGATATATGGGAGTGTTTTTGCTTTTCTCCCAATTTTTCTATAAGTATGAATCAAATTCCAAATAAAACATTTCTAAAAGGAGATAGTATATATTGAATGTATTGAAAAATTTATTGTAAAAGCTACTAGCCAAAAAAATGACAAGACTTAGAAATGAGAATAAGTCTCATACAAAATTACCATGGTTACCAGTGTGGTTGTATTCTTTAAGTTTTTTGGCATCAGAAACAAATATTCATTTGTGCAAAACTAAAAAAATACAAATTATTACAAACCATAAGGTAAGAGCATTGAGCTAGAAATTGGGAAGCTTGAGGTCTGACAATCACTAGCCTGGTAGCCTCATTCACTTTCCTGAGCCTCAAGATTACTTAGTTATAAAGTGAGTGATTTAATGATAAAGTCCTTTTTATTTTTAAAATTCTGATTCAGCTTCCTCCAATTAGTGGTTTAAGTCAAGCTACTAGTGCTCAAATAATGACTAAGTATTTCACTAAACACAGATCAATGATAAAGTTTATTGAACTACTATTTTGGGATGATCCTGAGTTTATTTGACAATGTGGCAAAAAATCTAAAAATACTCTCATATGTAACTTAATATATTTGGTTGTTTTAGATTAAAAGTTCTTCTTTGTTTCTCTGGGTGGGTCAGTTGGTTAGGCACCTGACTCTTGGTTTTGGCTCAGGTCATGATGTTAGGGTCATGAGATTGAGCCCAGAGTTAGGCTCCACACTGGGTGTAGAGTCTGCTTAAGATTCTCTCTCTCCTTCTCCCTTCCCCAACCACTCCCACTTGCATGCCTGTGCACTCACATGCGCTCTCTCTCTCTCAAAAAAGCAAGCAAGCAAACAAACAAACAAACAAACAAAAACCAACAACAACAACAACAACAAAAAACCTTCTCAACACATGATGGAATAATCATGCCTTGAGCTGAATTCCAGTAATAACCTGAGTCAGGTCTCGGAAGAGGTGATTATCAAGGTGACCACATTTTCCTTCTTAATCCTTTAGTGCACTCTGGGTTCACCTAGCATAGCTGATTAGGTAACAAGCCCATGGGTTCTTCATTCAGATGACTTAGTAAACCTCTCACCCTTGCCAGCTATCTGACATATGCTTGTCATTGGTCACAAGGTCAATTGAGTGATCACAAGTGGATATATGATTCCAAATTCATCACCAATAGAAAAATAATTCACAAAGCTCATCTGATTCACAATGGGCTAGAAACATCATTTTTCTATGTGAACACAGGACATCAAATTAAGTTTCTGCTGCTTTCACCATATGCTATTAATCTCAGAATCCTCCTCTTTGATTTAGATTCTGCTCAAATTTTACATCCCTGCCACCTACTACTGTGTCCCTTTAGTGATTAATACCTCTTTACCTTTGTTATTCTTTTGAGCAGAATTGGGAAGCATAAAATCTAAAATGCACATGCTTCTAGTTCTCCCAAATTTGTAACCTAGGAGAAGGCACTCCCCTTTTCAATTGTCCCAGTGCTATTGTGTCAATGATCCAATATAAAAAGACACTGCTGTGAAATAAAGACCTCTCCAACTGATCATGGTAGTAATATGTCCGTCACATTTTCACAAGTGCAATAACTTATACAAAGCTGAGTTTTCAAACAGGATGTTTGTGTATCCAAAGGCATATTTTCAAAAGCCTACTAACCAAAGAATAAGGAAACAAACATGTGGTTTGACATTCACTCTGAATCTTCAAATAGTGATCTCTTTAAAATGCTCCTTCTGAATGTGATCTCTAATGTGAGTTAATACTGGTGATGAGAAAGCAGTGATTTACAATGAAGCAGCTCCATAACACCTTGAATAGTATGAAAATGGTAGATCTAAAGCATAAACCTTTACACACAAGGAATTTACCTCTCAAGGAAACAGTCTCTGGGAACGTGGAGAGCTCTCAGATGAACAGAGGATGACTCAGTGATTGGTTATATGGGATATAGTTCAAATGTGTTTGGGTTCTCATTTCCACTCTGTCAGAGGAAAGCCAGGAGACAAGCATATAAGAAGAGAAAGATCTCCTTGTGCTTGAATATTACATTAACCTATGAGCACTTGTGCTCCCTTGGTCAGCTTTTTCAGGGCTTGCTGGCACTGAGCACTGCTGACCTGGTAGGTCTGATTATGAATGATCAATGTCCCTATTTGCAATAAAACTCTTTGCACAGATCTGGACCCTCAGCCCTTATTCAGTCATGCAGATAATAACGGCAGTTCAAGCACTTGCCCATAACTCCAAGCTTCATTAAACAAAGGGAATGTCACCAAAGTCCCTTTAACTGTCTTTTTGCTGCAAGGCAGGAAAAAAAACCTGGCCATTCTGATAAAATGGAACTTACAGTGTTAATAAAATGAAGATTTGTATATCCCTGTGCTCTATTTTGCACATCTTTCTTGAGCTGCTCGTGGTAAAACCCACTTTACTGGGGAGCAGAGCAAGAAATGTAAACAAAGGATACTGAGTGCCTGTGGTCAGATTCTGCTTCAGATGAGTTATTTCAGTGAACTTCTTCAGAGCTCCAACAGGAAACGCAGAGTTGCCACTCCTCCTCTCCTCCTCATTCATGACGGACCAACTGGTGTGAGGCTGGCATCTCAAAGCACTGCAGGGTGGGGAGGAATGTTGGATAAGGCTCCAAAGGAGTTCGGTGCAGGCTTGAAAAAGGGGCCCCTCTGTGGTGAATCAAGTCCTGAAGTCTGCCCACCCTCCAGTCTCTGGAAGGGTGTGAAGTTTTGGTTACTCATTTTCTCAGGCAAAGCATGTTAACAAGTCACTGTTGCTTGGGGAGAATGTCAGCCATAGACATTCTAATAAGGGATGGTCACTGAAGACACAGTTGCCTGTTATCACCTTCCTACTCAAGGCTCATCCACCTAATTAACCTAGTTCACTTCTGATATCTGCCCTGGCATCCCTCCTGCATTACCCCAACATGCGAATTAGTTTCTCTAGCTATTTAGAATATTCATCCATTTACTTTTAGAGTCTTCTCCCTTAAAATTAGGGAGTGCTTGGACTTGAAACTCACAGGGAAATGAAGTTTTGAATGACAAAATATACTTAGTCAAAGTTTGGTTCCCTCAAATTCAACTAAATGGGCATTTCTGGATAATAACTGGTCTTGGCAGTACCAATTCAAGAGAAATGAAAGCAAGGGAGCCTTTAGGCATTGTTGGCGGGAATGTAAATTTATGCAGCCGCTATGGAAACAGATGATGGAGTTTCCTCAAAAATTTAAAAGTAGAACTACCATATGATTTAGCAATTCCATTTCTGGATATTTACCCAAAGAAAACAAAAACACTAACTCAAATCTTACACGCACTGCATGTTCACTGCAGCATTTACAATAGTCAAGATATGTAAGCAACCTAAGTGTCTACTGATGAGTGAATGTGTAAAGAATGTATCCACACACAATAGGACATTATTTAGCCATAAAAGAAGAAAATTTTGCCATTTGCGACAACATGGATGGATGGACCTTAAAGGCATTGAGCGAAGTCACACAGAGAAAGCAAATACCATATGATCTCATTTATATGTGTAATATTAGAAAGAAAAAGAAAGAAAGAAAGGAAGGAAGGAAGGAAGGAAGGAAGGAAGGAAGGAAGGAAGGAGGAAAGAAAGGAGGAAAGAAAGAAAATGGAAGAGAAGAGAGGAGAGAAAAAAGGAAGGAAGAGCTCATTGATAGAACAGACTGGTGGTTGCCAGAAGTAGGGGGTGAACAGATGAAGATCAAAAGGTTCAAACTTCCTGTTACAAAATAAGTACCTCACAGGAATATAATGGACAGCATAGTAACTATGGGTAACAATACTATATACATAAAGTTGTTGAGAGAAAGTCTTAAAAGTTCTTATTACAAGAACATTGTAACTGTCATCACAGTTACATTGTAACTGTGTCTGATGACGGACATTAACTAGACTTATTGTACTGATCATTTTGCAATGCATCCAAGTATTCGATCATTATGTTATAAACCTGAAACTAACACAGTCAATTTATCTCAATTTTAAAAAAGAAAAAAAATGACAAAAACACTCAACTAAGGAGAGATCATTCTGTGCAATGAATAAACAGTCACAAAACTTAGATAAATTAAGTCCAAAATAAAACACCTTTCCAGAGAGAAATTTTATCTTCAGTTATTTGGAAATATTTTTTTCTGCTTTGGTCCATAAAAAGTAGACATAAGGTCTGTGGTACACATCCATGGCCATGTAGAATATAACAGACCAGTTGTTTTGTGCTAACTTACTACTAAATGCTAAGAACCTGGTACCAAATTTTCCTGCCCATTCAAAAGTTAATCAATGGGCAACCTGCACACAGCAGTGGTCTGCAAAGGAACCCTTTTCTGCAAGGAAACAGTTTTCTCTTCCGTCTCAAACTTCTAAAATTCTATCTGTTCATTCAAAGCCTCGCCCTGTTTATACCCCCCAAGTCACCTTACAACAATTTCATATGGTAAAAAAAAAATGTGGAAAATGTCCAAAAAAAGTGGAGAGGGAGAGGATGTGTTAAGTTCACTGGTAATGAAATGAAAAATACAGAGATATATTATTCCTGAGACGTCCTCCTGGAAAAGATGGCAAAAGATGAATAACCAAACGACCTCAATATGAGTGGCTCTGAGGAGAAACTAAAGAAAGATATTAAAGTCATACCCAAACATTCGAAGTTCAGCTACAGATTGGGAATGTATATTTGATAGTTTTTTTAAATCTAAAGGCCAGAAACAGGATCAATGGGTGGAAGTTAGGAAGTAGTAGATTTTTGTCTCAACCTAAAAAAAAAAAAAAAAAAACCTTTTGGATCACTTAAACTACAAAACTATTGCTTGCTCAGAAGTTGCTGTGCTCCCCATACCCATGACCATCTATGAGATGTTTTAGGAGAAGGCATTGCCGAAATGGGTGAGAAATTACTTTTACATGATTTCTAAAACTCCTTCAGACTTTTCAAACTTTAAGAATTCTGTACCTCTATGACAAGTCGAAAGCTAGGGAAGTTTGCCAAGTAAGCAAACAAATAAGAAATTTAACAAGCATTTATTTACTCTGCTAATGTCATCTTCAAGGCCAACTTAAGTCTTGTTTGACATTTTCAGTAAAGCATATGTCTCTCTTTTAACCAGGAAGATGCTGTAAACATTAATTTCATAAACTTTAAGTAATTTTGTTTAAAGAAACTTGAAAAAGAAATGAAGAAATGAGAGTGTATACTCTGTAAGTTGATTCCATTTGTGCAAACTCCCTGTGGCGTGAAGCTGTCCATGGTTTAAGTTATGCAGCTTCTTGGCTGTTTGGAAAAGGGTGGTCATGTCAATTCAGTTTGGATACGAAGCCCATTGTTCTCACTTTAAAGTTCAGGGATAAGAAATTCAGAAACATTCTCCTCCTCCCTCCCACTCTTCCAAGGCCTGAGAAGCTTCTGTCCCAAACTATCTATTCAAACTGAAAGACTAACTGAGCTATTCAAAGCTCCCTCCCTGCACTTAGGTCTTTGTGCCATTGTCCAGCTACATAATACTCTGGTGGATTCCGTGCTTCACTCTGCCCCAATACACCTCCCACCGGCTGGAGTATACATCTTTAGCATTAGAGCCTCTTTTCCAGGATTTTTAATCCGGGCAGCTCAGTGCTTATTCTGTTTTGTTTTAAACGCTGTCTTATGTTCTTGGTCTACAGTATTGGGGTTTATTTCAGCGTATATCTACTAGAATATAAATATAATCTATATTCTATAAATAATAATTCTATTCTAAAAATATAAGTCCTAATAGAATAAAATTTATTTTGTGGGGGATATTATTCATATACAGTGGGTTGGAACTGATCATGTTTTAGTCTGTATATTTTCTACAGCACTTGGCACAATGCCTTGTAGGTGATAGATGTTCAAATAAGGTATGTGAAATTTAGTCTTTTTTTCTACCTAAAAAAGTATTGCCTATAAAGTAAAACAATGCTGAAATAATGATACTTATAAAATATCATGCACTAAAATGATCTTTGGGTACTTTTCATTCATTTTAATAGTGACTGGAGAATTTACTACTGACATCTATTAAGAGATTTGAAGTACCTGATCATCTACCCTTTAAAATCAACAACCTCAGTTTTCTGAGATGAAAATGAAAAAAGAAAAATGAAAGCCTAACTAAAAAGGGTAAAATTGGTTTTTTAGCAACTCCATGATATCCCTATATGAACATTATTATTGCTGAGTCACTAAATATTTTCAGCGAAAAGAGTTCTTAGCAACTAACAAGCTCCAACTTCTTGAAGCAAAAGATAGATTATTGTGTGCTAAGGAAATGATTTGGTTTTTTGCTTTGTTTTGTTTCTAAACAAAGGGACCAGAATCTTGGCTAGATTTTTTAAAAGCAAAGTTGGCATAGGGACCCAAGAGCTGGGGAAGAGGGAGTGAAGAATAAGGCCTTTCTTCTCTTCCTCAGAATGTTAGTCATTGAGAGAACTGCCAGTGGCACACCCTGAGTTGCTGTGGTCGAGCTTACTTAGTGGGTAACAGATGTAATGACGTACGGAGGACATCGGTCATGAAGTGTGGAGGACGTTACTCATCCTCCTCAGGTTTCCATCTAGAAGAGGCCATTTCCACCCTGTTCCACAGGGAACAAATCCAGGAAGAGCTACTCAGCCTCTTCCTCAACTCACTCCTCTCAGGAGAAGAGTAATTGATCTAAACGATGAATTCAGAAGAAGTAACTGAGTACATTTGGCTCCGTGTCCTGAGTCCCTCATTTTGAGAGCCAGCTTGCCTGAAGAAAGCAAGCTTTTAGGCCTATTCTCCCATGATCTGCTTAGCAGATCAAGACCTGCCTCTGCAAGGGAAAGCCTGTAGTTCTGATGAGATAATGGATTAAATCAGGTAATATATTAGCAAGCCCTTTCTGGTCACAAATGTAAAGTAACAGTCACTCACTGAGATCTTTTTTCACATAAAGTATATTTTATTAAAATATTGGGGGACAAAATGACTAATTTAAAATATACATATGTGTATTTAAAAAGTGTTGAGAAATGTAGAGAATTACAAAGCATGATTATTATTGTTTACCTTTTTATATTTAAATTCAATTAGCGAACATACAGTACATCATTAGCTTCAGATGTAGAGCTCAGGGATTCATCAGTCGTGTATAACACCCAGTGCTTGTCACATCAATTCCCCTCCTTAATGCCCATCCCCCAACTACCCCACGCCCCCACCTCCCTTCCAGAAACCCGAGTTTGTTTCCTATAGTTAAGTGTCTCTCGTGGTTTTTCTCCCTCTCTGATGACTTCCCATTCAGTTTTCTCTCCCTTCCCCGATGATCCCCTGCCCTGTTTCTTATATCCCACATATGAGTCACTAATTCAACTTTTATGAGTAATAAAAATTTCTATTTGTCTGGCTCTTGTGTTGTATCTCACAGTTGTTTCAAAATTTGCAAAAAAAAAAAAAAAAAAGAACAGAATAGAAAGTCTCAATTTTTAAGCCCATGAATTAAATAACTCTACATTATAAGCTATCTTTTGAAATTACAATGATTTTAAAATATAGAAAATTATTAGGTAACTCAGCTTCCAAATTTTCAGCATTGAAATCATCTGTTTTCATTTTTATACTATGTTTCTTTTAGTAAAACAGAAAAATTTAAATTGCTATTGCTAAACTTAGCATCCATTTTTATGAAGGAAATTTGTATTGGCCAGTGCATTGACTGCATACATAAATTTATAATTTGAGGCCTTGGAAAGCAGAAGTTGTTTACCAGCTTATTTAAGCTAGCCTCAGAATGAACATCAATTCTCTTGCTAGGAAACATTATGTCCAGGCACACCACATCTTGATCATAACCATACACTTTCAACTATCATCTTCATTATCATGTCAAATAGTATTTTGGGATGCTGTTCAAAAGATATTCACATACATTCTTTTATTCAACTCCTTCAATAGCACCATAAATTGGGTAGAGCACATAGTCTTATTTATATTTTAAGAATGAAACAGTTCAAAAAGAGAGATTATGTGACTACTTTAAGTTACTCAGCCAGTAGTAAATAAGCTGCTACTTATATATTTATTATATTCTTATTATAATATTCTCATTATATTACACACTTACAAAGACAGTATTAATTACAGGTGATTTGTGTTTTGTTTGGCTTCTAAGAGCATATTAATTCAATATAATTAAATATATTTACTGAGTATCCAGCACATGGTTTAGCCAACACCAACAACAATAATATAGGGCTCTGTGTTAAGTAAATGGATAGATGGATGAACGGATGGCTGGATAGCTGGATAGCTGGAAGGCTGGATGGATAGATATGTGATAGGCATGAAAATAGAAGAAAAAGATGTAATCCCTAAGAAGGATAAATGTAATAACACACAAATAGCTAGAATACATGTTGATATGTGCAATAATAGAGACAGGTACATTGTACTAGGGGAACAGATGACAGAACAATTCATGGTGCTACATTCTGAGATTATGCTACAAATGTTGTACCACAGACCCATTGAAATGTTCTTTATGTTGTAAAGAAAAGAACTGGAAGTAATGAAGCATGAAGGGCCTATTGTCAGAATTTTTCAAAGAAAGATACCTTTGAATCCATGAAATCAACAAAGAATACAAGAATTTGAAACCCAAAAGAACTTAAATGAAAACCCAGCCCTACACATTTTTATTAGATCAGTGACATCCAGATGGGGTGGAGGGCAGAGGGGAGACACATAATGTCATGTACATGTATATTTAGTGGTAAAAGAAAGCACTGAACCAAGGCATTAACCAGACAGATTTCTAACCTTGACAAGAGGGTTGCTGATGAAATGGCCCTTAGGAAAAACAACACAATTGGCCTTATTTTGACCAGAGTCAGCAGGAGCTTTTAGCAGGAGTTCTGTCATGTAAATGCCCTTCTGAACGTGAACAGAACACATTGTTCAAGTTGCTCAAACAGAACTGGTGATCAGTAACTGACACAAGAGAACTTGGGTAGAAGCAGAAAAGGGAGAGAGGATCTTTTTCAGGAGTATAGTTGAGTGTTAAAGGGATTTAACAGACTGAAAGGAAACTATTCTGGAAAAGATAATATATGAATCCAAAATACTTTGGCAGTTTAATCGAATATGCTGCTTAGGGAAAAAGCAGTCTGCACCCCAACACCTGCTGGACCTAATGGACTCTGAAATGTTGTTTCAGAATTAATCAAGTCATTTAAAATCATAGCTGCAGTCTCCATTCACTACTCCTGTGCATAAATGTGCTGATCCCGATACTAATCCATGTCGGGTGACTTGAGCAATATATCACCATAATTGCCATTTTAGGGCTGCAAATTGGAGCTAAAATAACCAGATGCAAAAGAGATGGCCATATCATACTCTCAAGATGGATCTTCAAAGTTCAAGGAGAGTTCAAGCATGGAAGAGGCAATAGAAAGGGGTCAAGTGTAAGGGGATTGTTCATGTTCAAGAGGAATTAACTTTACAAATATATTGTTTCTGAGGTGGTAATTGTCCCATCTTACAGTTATTCATACCTCATTTACTCTTTGCATTCTCCTCAAGCATTTAATGAAATGAATTTGATTTTGACAAAATATTCTATTTCAAAATTGCCATTAATTTTCAAGATTTTTTATTCTTCTCTAAATTATCTGCTTTAAAGGGATAGAGCCTGGATTTGGGAAATCTTATACTACCCTCAATAATCTTCTGGCAGGAGTCGATGTTAGTTTCAAATATTTCCTTTCTAGCTTAGTCAATTAAATCACTTAACTAAAAAAAACATCCAAAATTCAAAAGGCTGGGAAAGAGTTCTGTCCCATGATAGTAAAACTCAGACAGTTTTCTAAGTTATCTGTCACAGTTTCTCACTTAGGGGACTGTTGGAGTATGTAAATGAAAGCCTACTGCATTATTTGTTTGTATAAAATTGAGACAGATTTGAGAGCAAGAAAGAATCCCTATGACTACTTCAGTATCAAAGTAGCTAAAAATGCCACTATTACTTGCTGTTTTGATCAAATCACCATTTCCATGATACCTGCATAAAACAAATCACCATAAAAAGGAACCACGATATACTTACTACCTCTAGTTCAAAATCCAAATTTGTTAAGGTCCTTAAGGACCTTCATAATCAAGCCAACTACTTAACGTGCCTTTTTTCATAAGCCCTTGAACCCCAGTTTTTGCAACAACAAATGCCTCATCATTCCCCAAAGAACAAGCTTGTTGAAACCTCCAAGACTTTTCAAATGTTCTTCTCTCAGGATAGCATACTTTTCCTCCCTTCTTTTCCAGCTATATGCTTAAATTCATTCTTTAATACCCAGCTGAAGTGTCACCAGCGTTGTCTGTCCAGCCACTCCAATACAAGGCAGTTAGTGTTTAGTATCATTTGTTGTTGTTGCTGTTGTTGCTTCTTTCCTGTTGTTCACAATGCAAACCTCTACTGCAATCAATTATCACAACACATTACGTATGTTTTTTGTGTGTGTGTCTATCATCTTCAATTTTTTGTGAGGTAACAGTAATTTTCATAATTGAATTAATATATTAAGTATAGGTCAAAACAATTAGCTAAATTATAAAGCAATATTAAAACTGGAGTTGTTTTGCTGTTAGTATTTCCTAGAACAAGTAATACATTATAACATATTATAGACATTTCTTTGTGTCTAATCTAGAAACTAGAAGGTATATGGGATAAAATATTTTAAGAATAATGACCAAAACTTTTCAAAATTTTATAAAAATTATATACTTTCCATTCTCAGAGACTCAAAAACAAACAAAATAAGCACAAATAAAACCCCATTAAGGCACATCATTATTAAATTGTTAAAAACTAATAATAAAGAGAAAATTGTAAATGCAAGCAGTGAAAAAGGACATGTTACATAAAACAGGAAAACAAAGATAAGAGTGACTTCAAGTATCAAAAAACAACACAATGACATTTTTAAAATGTTAAAAGAAAAAATGGTAAAAGCGGAATTCTGGTACCTGGAAAAAAGTGTCTTCAAAAATGAAAGCAAAGAAGTATATTTTAGAAAAAAAAACTAACCTCAGAGAATTTTTTTACATCAAACATTCATTAAAGGAATGTTAAAAGTAATTCTTCAGGTTAAAGAAAAATAAAACCATATAGAAAATTCAATACACACAGAGAAATCTATACATATCAATATGGTAAAAATGTGGTAAACATAAATATTTTAGTCATTTATAAAGTTTCTTTAAAAAATAAGCAAATATTTAAAAGTAGTAACAGTATCTTGAGGTTTAAACAAAGGATTGGAGTAGGGAAATGGAAGTATACAACTCTGAGATTATTACAATATGCATAAAAAGGCAAAATATTATAGGAAAGTAGATTATAAGGTAAATAATGCACAAACTAAGTAAAACAAAACAGAAAAAAATTCTAATAATACAAAAATTAGCTAAAAATAAACACTACAAAATACTCAAACTAATTCATATGGAAACAGAAACAGAGGAGAGGAAAAGAAAATATATAAGACAAAAAGAAAACAAATAAGATAACAGTAAAAATAACTTCAACGATATTATTAATTATATTACAAGGATTCCTAGGTAGGTCAGAAGAATTACTTTTAACATTCCTTTAAGTGGCCAACTCTTGATTTTGGCTGAGATTATGATTCCAGGGTCCTGGAATCTCTCTCTCTCTCTAAAATAAACAAGTAAATCTTCTGAAAAATAATTATTATATTACATAAAAATTGTCTAAATTTTCCAGTAAAATAAAAATATTTTTAAAGTGAAACAAAAAAAGTGACCAAACTATATACTACTAAAAAAAAAAATTAAAATGTAAAAATATAGATTAAAAGTAAAAGAGCAGGAAAACAATAAAAAACTGTACATGCTAATTAAAAGGAAACTGAAGCTATATTAGTATCAGGAAAATTACACTTCAGGAAAAGAAATATGACAGAATATAAAATAAATATTTCAATATGACAAAAGTCTCAATTAGTTGAGAAGAAAGACTGGTATTAAATGTGTATATGCTAAATAACAGGGCTTCAAAATAGTTAAAACAAAAGCTAAAAGAACTGAAAGGAAAATGAGATAAATCCACAATTATAGCTGAAATTTTAACACTTCACTTCAATAAATTGATAGAATACATAGATGCACACAAAAATAAAAGTATACAAGAATTGACCATCATAATCAACCAATTTGATACAACCGATGTTATAATAAGTCATTCTAACAAAGCAAGCCTGAATTAACTTAAAAGAACTGAACTCTTACAGCATATGTATTGTGATCATAATGGCATTAAATTAGAAATCAATAAAAAAAAAAACCTGGAAAGGCCCAAATATTTGGAAATTGAACAACATTCTTCTGAATAACCTATGGAACAAATAAGAAGTCATAAAGGAAAATTAAAAACTATTTGACTTGATGAAAAAAATATACAGTCCATCAAAATTTGTGGGATATAACTAAAACAGTGCTTAAAGGAAATTTCTTTGTTTAAATGATTATGTTGGGAAAAAAGAATCTAAAATAAATGATCAGAAGTTCTACCTTAAGAAGTTAAAATCAATAGTATATTAACTAGAAAAAATAATGGAAATAATATTGATGTGTTAAATTAACACATAACTGAAAAACAACAGACAAATAATAGAAAACAATAACTGGTCTCTGAAAAAAAAAAAACCTTTGAAAAATCTCTAACTAAACTAATCAAGGAAGAAAGGAGAAAACACACAAGTAAATTCAACAATTTATGTGAAATGAAGAAATTACTTGAAAGACAGAAATTACCAACACTGACATAAAACAACCTTATATCTAGTATAGAAATTGAATTCGTAAATAAAAACATTCTCACAAAGGAAACTACAAGCCCAAATAGCTTTATTAGTTGATATCTACAGTTAAACAAACAGTTAAGTTTGAGTTAAGGAAGAGCTAGTCTGAGGGAAGAAATAGTCTTAATGCTATAGGAAACATCTTAGAAACTAAAGAAGGGAAAGAACACTCCCAGACTCATCTTAAAAGGCCAGCATTAATTACTTTGATACCAAACCATACAAAAATGTAACAAAAATAGGACACACCTCAGACCAATAACTCTGATGAATATAAATGCAAAAAATCTTAATGTAAGATTAACAAATGAAATTCAGCAACATTGAAAAGATTAATACATAATGATGAAGTAGAGTTTACTCAAAGAATGTACAGTTGGTTTGACATTTGAAAATTAATCAATTTACTTAACCAAACTAGGACATTAAGGAGAAAAATTATATGGTCATCTCAATAGATACAGAAAATCCATTTGAAAAAATTCTACCACAATCACAATAAAACTATCAGCAAACTAGGAATAGAAAAGACTTCATCAATCTAATAAAGGATACCTATAAAAAACCTACAAGTAACATCATGCTTAGTGGAGACAGATTGAACACTTTCTCCCTAAAATAGGAAACAAAGCAAGGATACCCTCTTTCACTACTTCTATTACATATTGAGTTTGGAGACTCCGCTCAGTATAGTGACGCAAGACAAATGAAAAGCACGCAGCACGGTAAGGAGAAGGTGAGATTGTCTCGGTTTGCACACATGTGCTATTATACATAGACAATCCTATAGAATCTGAAAAAAAACTAACAAAACTAATAAGAAATGTTAACAGTCACAATATACAAGGTCTATATAAAAAAATTGTATATCTAAATACTTGGAGCAAACAACTGGAAAACAATTTTTTAAATTCATTTTATAATAGCATTAAATATGAAATATTTAATGATAAATTAAATAAAATATATGAACTATCTATACAGTGACAACAATAAAAATATCGCTGATAGAAATCAAAGAAAATTTGGGGGCACCTGGGTGGCTCCGTGGGTTGAGCCGCTGCCTTCGGCTCAGGTCATGGTCTCAGGGTCTTGGGATTGAGCCCCGCATCAGGCTCTCTGCTTAGCAGGGAGCCTGCCGCCCTCTCTCTGTGCCTGCCTCTCTACCTACTTGTGATCCCCCTCTCTCTCTGTTAAATAAATAAATAAACTCTTTAAAAAATTTAAAAAAAAAAATAAATCAAAGAAAATTTAAGGGAAAGCTTGAAAAGAGAAAAATACACCATGATTATGGGTTGGAAGATTCAATATTTTAAGATGTAAATCTTTCCCACATTGATCTATACATTTGACAGAATCCCTTACAAAATCCCATCAGGACTACTTTGTGGAAATTTACAAACTTATTCTAAAAATTTAAATACAAAGAACCCAAAACAATGCAATTTTGAAAAAACAAAAGTGAAAGACATACACTAATTCATTTAAAGATATGCTGTAAAGCTACCAATAATCAATACAGCTATCCAAATCAATCAATACTGATCACAGGGTACAATGGAATAGAATAGTCAATCTAGAAAAATAGCTACACATGAACTGATTTTCAACCAGTGTCTATGAAATTTGATGGAAAGGAACAGCCCACTCAACAAATAATGCTAAAACAGCTTAACAGAAAAAGTTGGAAAAGTGAATCTCACCCATTAAGCACACAAATTCTTACCTAAAATATATCTTAAATGTAAATGTAAAAGTTCAACTAAACCTATAAAACTTCTAAAAAAATAGGAGAAAACTGTCATGAACTTTATAGCCAAGTTTTCTTAGATAAGACCTAATATATTACTAAAGAAAAACCTGATAAACTGGACTTCATTAATACTAAAACTATGAGCATTGAGCATTAAAAGGGGGAAGGGAGGGGGAGGAGGGGGGAGGAGGGGAAGGGGGAGGAGGGGGAAGGGGAGGAGGAGATAAAAAGACTTGGGGGCACCTGGGTGGCTCACTTGGTTGGGCAGCAGACTCTTGATTTGGGGTCAAGCCATGATCTCACGGTCCTGGGATGAGCCCTGTGTGGGGCTCCAAGCTCCTGCTCACTGCCCAGCAGGGAATTTGCTTAAGGGTTCGCTCTCCCTCTGCCTACCCTCCACACCCCTGGCTCACACTCAGTCTCATTCTCTCTCTCAGTCAAATAAAATCTTTTGAAAAAGAATATAGTAGACTAGAACTCTATCAACAGAATTGATACAACTGGCATTTGAGGAACATTTAACCCAACAATAGCAGAATATGCATTCTTTTCAAGTGCACATGGATCATTTACCTAGATAGAAATATATTTTGGGTCATAAAACAAGTATAATAAACATAAAAGATTTCAAGTCATATAAGGTATATTAGGTATATTGTCTAACCACAAACTAAATTAGAAATCTATAAAAGAAAAGCATCTAAAAAATTCCCGAGTAACAGGGGCGCCTGGGTGGCTCAGTTGTTAAGCCTCTGCCTTCGGCTCAGGGCATGATCCCAGGGTTCTGGGATCGAGCCCCACATCAGGCTCCCTGCTCAGCGGAAAGCCTGTTTCTCCCTCTCTCAGTCCCCTGCTTGTGTTCCCTCTCTCACAGTCTCTCTCTCTCTGTCAAATAAATAAATAAATAAATAAATAAATAAATAAATTCCTGAATAACAAACTTCTAAAGATCTCATGGATCAAAGAAGAAATCAAGAGAAACTAGGACATATTTTGAATCACATGTAAATGAAAACTACAACATATCAGAACCCATGAAATGTTTCTAAGGCAATTCTTAGAGGGAAATATATAGCACTAAATGTCTCTATTAAAATCGAAGGTCTCAAATTAATTACCTCAAGTCCTCAGAAAAGGAAGAACAATTAAACCACAAGTATTCAAAGGAAAATAGTAAAAATCAGATCAGACGTCAACTTAAATAGAAAATTTAAAAAATCAGTGCTTCTCAAAGTGCTTCTTTAATAAGAGCAATAAAATCAACAAACCTCTAACAAGCCTAATGAGGAACAAAAAAGAGAGAGCACAAATTACCCATACAGAGGAGGGACAGAGGCCACTGAGCGACAGACCCCGCACATACTGACAAAGTACCGGAAGAGTAACCCAACAAGTGTGCTCCAGCCACCTGCATCGTGTACCAGATAGACAAATGCCCTGACAGGACAACTGCTAAATCTCCCTCAAGGGGAAATACAGAATCCAAATAGTACTATATCAATTACAAAATAGAGTTTTTGGTAAAGAATAACTCTACTGGTAAGACTGTGCTAATATTCATCCCATACTGATGGGAATATAAATTGGTGTATTCTTTCAAGATGGCAACTGAGATATGAATCAAAACAATATAAATAATCTCATATTCTAGCCCAATCACATTTGCCCAGTATTTCTGTTTAAGGATGTTAATCATCCCTGTATTTGTAGCAGTGAATACACGGAAACAACCTTGGTAGCCAACAAGAATGTAAGTATGATACAGTAATATGATAAGTACTTGCAGACCCAAAGAAGTCATGTTCTAGAACAGCATATGTTCATAGAAACATCCAAATATTAAAGTAACTATTATATTTGGTATGACTCCAAGTTTATAAAAATATGTGCCTAGGGCATAAAAAAAAAGCCTTGACATATACTAAGATTTTATATATTTCTTTCTGCATGCTAATCTTCAAGGAGACTGCTCTTTTCTTAATACTTCTTAAATTTTCTATACTAAGAATTACTTCTATAATCAGAAATTACTTTTTAAGAATATAAAAGTAATTTTTCCTCTTCCTTTTAGTCAAAAGATTTCACTAAGCGTTCTTCCTGGCCTCAGCCAGCACATTGTACCTGCTCCATCTGCTTCCCCGGTAACCCGGGCAGGTACTAACACGTCTCCTCACCTGGGCTTCGATGGAAAAGACTAGGTCCTGCCCACTGAGGTACACCAGGAACGCTCAGAGGTGGAAAAAGACCGGCTGAAAAGACAAATAAAAGTCAATCCAGGAAACACGAAGAGGTCCTGTTTGAGAAGTGGGGTAAGAGAAATGCCTTTTATTCCCCGTATTAACCTCACAAACACGGGTGCACATAAACATATTACGTTTGCTTGTTTTTTCTCCCTCCAGCTTTATGAGAATAAGAGCCAATTGATGCTTTCAATCACCTAGTACTGTTTACAAGACTGGTACTCAGACCACACTACTGAAAGTCGCACAGACTCTGCTTTGTAACTGTCCCAGCTCCAGTGCCTTGGTGTTTAAGAGCCAGCGAAGCATGATGAGAAAGAATTTGTCTGGGGTTAGACTCCCTGAGGTAAATGCTAGCTAAAACACTAGCTCCAGAACCTAGAACAAATTACCTAAGCTTTCTGTGCCTCAGTTTCCCTATGTATAAAATAAGGATGTCATTGGCATTAAATGAGCTAATACATGTGCATGTACTTCAAACAGTCTATAATAAAGTCTACATATGATCCTGGTAAAGTAAAAACATGAAGATTATATATTACCCAGGACATGAAGCAGATACACTTCTTGAATAGTATTTATTGCAAACATGGGAGATTCAGTGAGTCACCTCATCTTTTGTCAAAGTATTCATATTCACTGGAAAAAAAATCTTTAAGAAATTAATTAATCCAAATAGGTTTCATAGGCTTTCAGTTTTCACATAACCACTAAAAATAGTCAGCCTCACTCCTGTTTTAACTTGCTTTAGACACCAAATCTGAACAATGCAGAAGACTATAAATCTAAAAACCATGTTATGCTAAAATTTACCTTTTACAGTAAATATCTAATTATTCTTTATCAAAGTACAATTTCATCAAATTACAACTTTACAGTTGGAACAGGGTAGTTTAAGACTGTAGACAGAAATAATTAAAAGACTTCTAGTTCCTTTCTGCTATCAGGTATTTGCAAACCTATAGTTTCTAAATTAATTCAGCTATTGAGATCAAAGAGAAGTGAGATCTCCATGTCTGATGCTTGCACTTGCTCTCCTTCTTTCTTTCTCTCTGTGTGTGTGTGTGTGTGTGTGTGTGTGTGTGTGTGTGTCACCAACAGTCCCCGTCTGTCAACAGAGAAACAGTGCTTAGAGGAAAACTTGGTGTGGAGATTGGGTCAGAGGCGCAAAATGACATGTTTGTGACAAGGCACAAACTGTTGTTTTTGTTGTCTTTTTCAGCCTCAGTAGAGTCTATATTCAATATTAAATGCCAAACAAGCCCCCTATGACATTCTGGAAAACTCATCCTATCTTAATAGCGGCAGAGTCAGGGGCTCAGAGCAGCCCAAATGGGCCAAGGGAACACATGGCAGCTGCAGCTGCAAAACAGAGAGAGAAAGGGAGAGAGAGGAGCCACTTCCTTTTTCTAAGCACCAAGTGCCAACGATGGCTCCTACATACAACCAACACTTTTGGCAGAGCTTCTGTATATTAGGTGTGCAAAAGAGTTGCCTGTAGGCTTGTTTGAAAGAATAAGTGAGCCTCTAAAGGGAAGGAAGAAAACGACAATTAATTAAGCCATAGACCTAAGGGGATAAGAGGTTTCCATTTCTACCTCGATTACTAAATCAAATTTAATTTAAAAATGAGAATCATCAATTTCAATGTCAAATGAGTTCCATTCACTGCATGTCTGTTCTTCCCAGCTGTAATTTACTATGCATGTTGGGTTTTATGCCTTCTGAAGAAAACTTTAAGTTCAGAGTAAAACTCGTCCTGTATATAAACATGTCTCAAAATAAGAATATGTAGGAAAATCCCCAAATGTCTAAGATTTCCTTTCTGTCATAAATACTGTCATTAATTAAAATGTCCTGGGCAGCCACCAGATGCATGGAACTATTCCAGGAACAATGTAACAAGATTTGACATGTGTCTCCAAACAAAAAACAAGCTTAGGATTTAAATATTTCAGGTAAATCTACTTTTTCTTACCTAAATTACCCAAATTATCATATCAAATGTTCACTTGTATTTTTGATGACAACTCAACTTAAATTATAAGTGGTTTGAACTGAAGTACCAAGAAATCTCCTTTTGGAATGAAAAATAATAAATAAAAAATAAATGAATAAATGCCTCCACCATTGTTTACATCATCATCACCTCTAGTAGTTTCAGAGCAAGAATAAAAACACTAATGGGGCACTTGGGTGGCTCAGTGTGTTATGCCTCTGCCTTCGGCTCGGGTCATGATCACAGGGTCCTGGGATCGAGCCCCCATCAGGCTCTCTGCTCAGCAGGGAGCCTGCTTCCCTCTTTCTCTGCCTGCCTCTCTGCCTATTTTTGGTCTCTGTCAAATAAATAAATAAAGTCTTAAAAAGAAGAAGAAGAAAAACACTAATATCATTAAGTAATGGTACTTAAATTGCATTGTCTTTCAAAAATTCTAAACATTGTTATGGGTAGCAGCAAAATAATTCACAGCAGAATGGACATGGATTGGTTATTACTAATTTCTTTAAAATTCCTAGTTACAATTGAGACCATTTTATTAGAAGGGTGTCATATAATTGCAATGTATTTGTCATGTCTTAGAAGAAATTAAAAGTAGATGTTATTGATATAACTATTCATATCTATGCGCTCCTATTCTTTGCTGTTTAAAATTTTTGCGAATTTCCATGAACTCGCCAATGCTATTGGAGGCACATTTGGTCTCCTGGGGAAGAATGTACGTTACACCTCTATGAGGTGTGTCTATGGGGGTGGAAGTGAGGGCAAGAGGGTGACTTGAGATAATCATTGCTAAAATTTTTTATTTGCACATGATAATTCCTCCTTTCATAAATATCAGCAAATATGCTTCTTTCCCCTCTGTCTCTCCCTCTCGCTCAGGATATCAGGCAGATAAGAGTTATCAGTAAAGGTCATCCTCAATTTCTGTACAGAAATGATCTGTCTCCGGTATGTAATAAACATTTATCCATGCCTTTATTAGCTATATTGAAGCTGACAGTTCTGTTAAACCATTTTCTTTCATTTTGCTAGGTCATGACGGTTAATGCTGCTAAAAAATCTCATCACTGCTTTTGATCACTGTATTGTCTTCCCTGTATTATCAGGATTTTGTGAAGGTAAGCACTGGCTGGAATGACCTATTAAAGTTACAGCCCGTTGAGTCTCTGGGTTTTTTTTCTTCTCTCTTTTCATCACAATAAAAAGGCAAAGGAGTGCAAAGAATAAATTTTCCTCAGAAGGTTATATTTAGCCGGGTAGTTGACATGTTCAGTCAACTCTCAATTTTCCACAGCAAAAAGGACCCAAAGCATCAAATAAAAGTGAAAGCCATGTGTAATCCAAAATCTTCATTTTGGCTGAATCTTTTACTAGTGTCTGTTCAGGATCTAAGACAACTTCACATTTTACTCAGACCCCTTTCTCATCTCCAGGGATCAGCTCTGTAGAAGTAGACAGAAAAAAAAAAAAAAAAGAAAGAAAGAAAAGAAAAGAAAAGCAAGAACCTACCCATTGAATACACATCCTCAGACAACTGAGATGTGCAAAAGAAAACAAGATGCGTGACGCAAGGTACAATCGGAATCTGTGCCTTTCCATTTTTCCCTTATCCAAGCTACTTTAACTTTCCCCCTTGCTCAAAAGAATTTTTAAGAAATGCTTTTTTTTTTTAAAGAAATGGGAAACAACAAAATAGCCATGAAAGTACCTGCCTTTATTAATGGATGAAAGATCTTATAAACTTACCAAACAGAGGTTAATTGCCAATTTCAAGAAATTACAATTCAGATAAATTAAAAAATAAACAGTCTGAAATTTCAAACATGTTTCCTTTCAGTAAAAGTAACATTTATTGAGTTCATACATACCAGACACTTTGGGAGATTCTAGGAATATAAAAATAGAAATGACTCATTTCTGCTCTCAAGTAGCTCATAAACAAGGAGTCACACAAATGGGTATTTAGAATACGTAGAGTGATAGTCAAGCACAGAGAAGAAGCCTCTTCCCCAGCCAGGGAGATCATGGAGGGTTTCCAAGGAAAGAGGAGGTTCAAAACAAATCTTGAAGGCCCAGCACAGTTACTCAGCTGAAGAAGCAGAGTGGGGAGAAGGCATCCCAGGCTGAGGGAGTAGTAGTATGAGCAAAGGCAGGAATATGTGACACAGTTCTGTGAATTCACAGAACCACTGGGATCTCCAAGTTGTCAGAGCACAGCAATCATAAACTTGGGAACAAGAAAGGGAAGGAAAAGCAACCGATGAAACTGGAGAGCTGGGGAAAATCCAAGTCTTTGTGTAACAAATTTAAATCACTAATCTTTCCCACATCATTTATATGCAATAAAGTAAAAACCAGTATGACACTGAAATTTCTTTGTCTATTTGTTCTTTCAGTTATTCAGGAAGCTTTGGGGGTTTTGTTGTTGTTGTTGTTTTGGGTTTTTTTTAGCATTTACTATAAACCAGGCACTGTTCTAGGTGTCAGTGGTACAGCGATGAACAGAGCCACGTCCTGAATTCATGGTGTGTTCATTCTGAGTGAAAGAGAAAGACGGTAAGAACACGGACAAATCACATCGGCAAAGATAACAAGTTAGAGGACATTGAAGCTCTAGTCTTGAGCAATAAAGCAAGGCTGAGAGGAGAGGGTAGGGATGTGGAGTGAGAGAATGGAGAGCACGGTGAGTTATTTTAGAAAGAGTGGTCAGGACAAGGAGTCTCTGAGAAGGTGATATTTGAGCAGAAACAAAGGAAATCTATTTGAGAATTGCTTTCAAAGCAGAGCTGGTCACAATGCAAAGATCCTGAGAGGCGAGGGTGTTTGGCAAGTGGAAGCAAAGGCGAGGGGGCCAGCTGGGAGAAGAGCCAACAAGGAGAAGACAGTGAGGGGAGGTGACGCAGAGAAGACAGTGAGGGGAGGTGACGCAGAGAAGACAGTGAGGGGAGGTGACGC